>NC_031969.2:34806918-35178220 GCF_001858045.2 Oreochromis niloticus | reverse complement strand
AAGCGCGAAATTTGACTGGCGGTCGGAAGTGAAAAAGATAAGCGCAAAATCACAGACAGACAGTACGCAAAATGCCTATGTCCTGTTGTGTTTACGGATGCTCCAGTAGGTCGACCAGAGAAACCGATAAACGGTATTTTAGGGTACCAAAAATAGCCCAACGAAGAGGAGAAAAATGGAAAATTCTAACCGAAAAACGTAGGAAAAAATGGATTTTAAATTTACGTTTACAGTCGGGAGGAGCAGAGTCTGCCAATGCCCGTGTCTGCAGCGACCACTTCGTCAGAGGTAATGTTATGTTTGCAAACGAACTTATTAGCATTAGGTTGTCGTTAAATTCTCGTTTACTTAGTGCTTTTAAGTTAGTAGTCTAATATTGACTTGATTGGGACTATAGGCTGCCCAAGTGCTTTGGATGACGAAGAGTGAATGAGCTGCAATCACTTCTCCATCCTCCTTTGCAATTACCCAAGTCTTCAGAGGTGTCTCGTTAGACCTCTGGGAATGGTTTACCTTGAAACAAACAACTGTCACTCTAACGAAGTCCTAAGGATGTGGCATGTTTGTTGACGTTAAAGCCGCTACCGCTAACTGTTAGCGTGTTTAAGATAAAGCAATATAAGAACAAACACTCACCCTTGCAAACACCAAACTGTATCCATCACGGAGACGTTTTGTTCCAAGGTTGTGGACCCACCCGCTGACAAAAAAATTGTACGCCTCCAGACTCTTGAAAGCTTTCATTTGCTGCCTAGTGTAGTAAGAAGTCTGGAGGACCAAGTAGTTGGTGATATCCACAGCCTCGATAGTAGGCAAATCCTTTACTTCTGTGGTGTATTCGGACATTTTCAAAGAATACGGATCACGTCCGATATATTTTTTAACTATCTGTTTATATCTCTCCCGAGAAACGGGGTCTAAAGTTGCACAATAGCTGCTCTCCTGACTCTCCACAGTGTCCTCCATGTTTACTTCCGCCCTCCACTCAAAAATCGCGCTGCCTCCGCACGTCATCAGAACCACGTGACCGCAACCCAACTATTCAGCTGTTTGATTCTTAGTTTACACACGCACATACAGTGGCGGTCCTTGCCTGTTTGGCGCCCCGGGCGAACACGCCCTCTGGCGCCCCCCCACCCCCACCCCTGTTTACAAACACTCTTTTCTACTTTGTAATATTCTTGTCAATTTTCTTGATATTTATTTATAATCCCGTCTGTTAATCCTTGATATTTATAATTGAGTGATCTGTATATATTAGTTCTATTTCTTAAATATGTAAAATCTGTAACATAATGTATTGTTTGGAGTTTAGTCCGTTACTGTTACTATTTTTACCATTTCGTCTTGGATCAACTGTAACCCACATAATTTCCTTAGGGATTAATAGAGTATTCTGATTATGATTCTGGTTGTTTCAGGATGACCTGCCATTATCCAATGACACATCTGCTTACCTGTATGTTTTGCTCGTTTCTCCTCTTCTTTTCTCTTTTTTCTAAACTGAGCACCTGATGCCTTTGAACTCTTCTTGTCCATCTTCCATTGGTTTTAATTTTGCACTCCAGTATGAACACCCATCCTCCAACCCAAGGATCACCACAACATAACCTAACAGACCTACACCTTAGTTCACAGATTCACTTTGTCTAGGGTTTATTTCTGGGACTTCGGACAACCCAGGATTCAGATCATGAATACATAATGGGCTTGGATTTACAACATTATGAATGAAATGTGCTCTATTTGGAAGCAGCCGGCCCCCCTCCCCTTTTGACAGGTTGTGTGTGAGACTTTAAATCATCAAACTGTAAATTATAAATTTTAAATTGTTATTGATCCCTTTACCCCGAGTCCTAAAGTTTATATTTATTTTCTTACTCTTCTTATATTTATTGTTTGTTTACTTGCACTGCTGTAACTGGAGCCCCGTCGTCTCGTCTCTCTATATACTGGACTGTCTGTAGCGGAGATGACAATAAAGTTTACTTTGACTTCAGCAGCGTGCAGGCGCACCGAGGTCTCTCGCGCTCACTTTTCGTGTATAGAATTTCGAAAAAACATTGGTGCAAATTATAAGTCTGTATCATGATGTCTGCTGTTTTCGTGTTTGTTGGTTTGTTTTTATTTTGTTTTATTTTGCGATCTGGTTATTAGATGCTGCTCCAGCCAGCCAGAGAATCCCCCGCCGCCCCACCCTCTTCTCCCTGTGCCGCAAGCAGCAGGCGCACCTCGCAAACGGAGGGCGCCCTTACTCCCAGCAAACGGGCGATAGAAATCCGATTGGTGCCTATGCCATTCCCAATATAGCATCATGTCGGGGCAGCATGAGTACGAGTAAATTTTTTTTTTGTCGATGCCTGTGATGCCACCCCCCACCATGATGCCACCCCGGGCAACCGGCCGTGTCGCCCGTATCAAAAACCGCTACTGCACACATACACACACAATCCCGTTCAGCTATCTTAGTGAGGACCTTCATTAACACAACGGTTTCCCTAGCCCCTTACCCCTTAATCCTAACCATTAAAAATGAATGCCTAACCCTAACCCTTACCCTAAACCTAACCATAACCTAATTATAACCCTGACACTAAAACCACATTATGAGCCTCAAAAAGGCCTTCAAACTTGTGAGGTCCTCACAAGTCACAAGTCACAAGTGACTGTTGGTTCTCACAAGTTTAGTAGAATGCAGATTTTGGTCCTCACAAAGATAGCTAGACAGGAACACACACACACACACACACACATATATATCTCAAACCAGTTATTTAGGTCTTTAGAAAGAAGCATTTGTGATTGAGCGAGTTAGAAGTTTGCAGGTAGTGAGCTAGTTCTCATATAACGAGGGCTACAGCCTGCCTGGGGAAGTTCTAAAAATGAAAATGTGCACTCTGCTGTAACTTTGGATGGAAACTCAGAGGTAAAACTAAAGTGCAGCAACATCTTTTTATGGCTCCTGACATCATAATGTAAATGATATGGTTGCTGGTGGCTAGGTATAGATCTATGGTTAAGGTAAGATAAACACATTAGCACAGGGGTGGAGGGTTAAACCTTAGTCAGGGAAAGTTCATTGAGGGTCCCTGATTCATTGCAATTCAACTTTTTTCAATTTGGTTTTATTTATAAGGTGCCAAATCACAACAACAGTCGCCTGAAGGCACCAATATCGTACCATACAATAAGATGAGATGATAAGATATGATGATAAGAGAAGATACGATACATCTTTATTGTCATTACACAATCATACTTAGTAAAACAAAATAAAAAACTGTCCCACGTTGGCACTGCGCACAACACAACACAACACGACACAACACAGTAACTTAAAGTGGGTTTTTTTAAGTGCAAAAGAGGTATGAGCAAAAAAAGGGAAATGACTTAATAATTAAATAAAAGAATGAGTGAATGTTTATTGCACATAACTAGTCTTATTATTATTCAGTGTTGGGAGTGACAGAATACATGTACCGGCGTTACGTATTTAAAATTCTAAATATGAGTAACTGCATTCCGTTACAGTTACTGTTTAAAAAGGTGGTAATCAGAATACAGTTACTTTGTTGAAATAAATGGATTACACGGTGGTCTTTTCCTGTTTCAAATGCCCTCTCTATTTTTGGTAATTCCACGCCAGTGGAAACCCAAACAAAACACGCATTAAGAGGCCCTAATGCCTGTGTCTCAATCTTACGTCTCATAATGACGTGAAGAAATATTTTTTTAAATGATTTAATATGAAGCCAATAGGCAGAATGCTACAGGCATGGCCCTAAAGAATGTAGCCTCATGGGCAGTGTAGTCCGTGCTGCAGCGAGAATGGACTGCCATACCCGTTATGTGTCTGTGAGCGAGGGAGGGAGAGAAAGGAAAAGTACGAGTTGTCACCGAGCAGAAACGGGAGCTGGAAGCATGTAAATATAATAATAACCACTGCAGCCAAGAAGAGTGCCTGACGAGCCCAGTTTTAAGTAAGCTATTAAGACTCGACTGTACACTGTGTTCGTGTTTTCCTCCGAAACAATAAGTTCCGTTGGAGGAGACTTTCAACGCCTTTCTCTGTCTCTTGCTAGCAAAGTTGACCCAGGAGGGGCGATTCTAGGATCAGAGCTTTGAGGGTGCTGAGCACCCAGAGAGCTGCCCAGCCAGGCAAGATAAACTTTACTCGTCACGATGAGACTTCTTCCCTGTCTCTGTCAGTCCCTGCATCCTTAAATGTCTCCAGTTGTCCCGAGTTTCCTCTGACTGTCTCTTTGGTGCATTTAAACCCCTGTTCCTCCCTGTCCTCATCGTCTGTTGTCTTCATCTCCATTATCAGTCATCATAATTTTACCAGTTCTGTGCAAGTCTGCAAATTTCTTTATCGAATCATAAGATTCTTAAACTCATCAAGTCTCTCTGTGCCTGGGTCCTCGTCACAAAACATGACATCATTGTTTTGTACATTTTAACACAATTTAATCCCCATATTTGTGAAAGAAAAGCAAAACACTTTTTTTTAAAGTCTGTAACAAAACCATCAAATCAGATAAAGGTTATTTAAATGCTGCAAACGAAGAATGGATTGGAATAATAATAAAAAAAATACATATCCTAACCTTAATTACTGGGGGAAAATGATGAATGATGCTCACAGTGAGTAACAAGTAAACTGAGTGCATTTTTTGGACAGAGATTCACTTTTAATGTGTATGTATAATACAATACAGATATATAAAAATACACTCCAAAAATTGAGTCCTTGAAATGTACAAAATATTGATGAAAAAATTATAAAAATGGAGGCAACTTTGCTTATGGTATAATGTATACAATGTATGAAAAGATCTTTACTGCAGATACTTCTACGGCTCTGCAGATTTTTTCTTTTAATTTAACCTATGTGCCTCACCTTGAGGTTGGCAAATCTGTCTATCACTTTTTGGTGGTCAACTCTCTCAAGCAGTTTAACAGTTTGTTTTGAATGTCACTATTCCCTGTCTGTTTTCTTACCTGGTTCTTCCTGACCTTGTACTTTCTCCTCACGCTCCCCTCTTTCCTCTCTCCCTCTTTGGACTGACAATCATACACAAATAGATTGTATTCAATTAGATGAAAAAATTACATTAACATTAAAAAAAATTATTATTATTAAGAACACTAATAAAAAAAAGTCCCCTCTCAGTGTACTTTCAACCAAATGGCAAATAACCAAACCACATGTACATCTAATAAAAGATATAAATATTGAAACACTGATCCAACATTATCCTTTATTGACGGATCATTTAATCTTACACTTTTACCTGAATGTGGCTCCTGGGTTTAATATCAGCACATACACATATGACAAAATAACCAGCTTCTCTCATTCCATTTCAAACAGGACAGTGGCAACAACAGCAGGCTACGGACAATTTTCAGTTTTAGATTTTAAATAAGCTAAATTTCAATGGGAGCAACAGGACGGTCAAATGTCGCTGATTTTACTACAGAGTAGGATGGATTGTAGGGTAGCAAACATCGTTGGAAAACACGTTTCCAACACTGCAGGTTGCCTGGGTGTAATGTTTTTCAGTTAAAAAGAAACATGGCCTAACTCCTACCTAACTATATAAAGAGTAACTGAAGGTTAAATGCAGCTAATATGTCCTGTTTTAAGCCAGCACTCACACCTCCGCTCCGCTGCGTGTCAGCCACCATCACTCTGGCAGCAACGGCGCTAGAGCCAGAGTAGGGGAGAGGCGAGCTGGAACAAACCATTTTGGGAGGGGGGGTATCTATACTTTTGTTGTTAAAATGTTACGTCTCAATCAAGTACTGAATGCTTTTTATATTTTTAGTAGTGTGGCACACAAACTGAAACAGCAGCCCATTCTCACTCCCGAGGCATAATATAATGACAATTTCTCACGTCCCATGGCATTTCTGAGGAACGCAGAGGTGACTGTCTGCTTTTTATGCTACACGCCGGGTTATGGATGAAGTCCAGTAGAACGGTAATACGGTAATAATTCCAGCCATGTAGTGACTGGAGTGAGAATGTGTTGGAAATAGTTGAGCGTAGGACGCAAAATGTGTAACTAAAAGTGTCAGTCCTTTTGCAGACATTGCCATAAGTACGGCACTTGGTTGAGCTCACACCAGCTTGAATATTCTTGATGTGTCTTTTATTGGACTCATAAACAGTATAAAACATGGACAGACCTTCTTGTGTCTGTCAACTCAAGGCAGTGCATAAGTGTCTGAAACCTGCAAACCTGCATGCAAACCAGGGCAATATCGTCCTGCGGGGCGGTCTACCCTTCAAGCTCGGGTCCTCTACCGGAGGCCTGGGAGATTGACGGTCCTGCGCAGTATCTTAGCTGTTCCTAGGGCTGCGCTCGTCTGGCCAGAGATCTCCAATGTTGTTCCTGGGATCTGCTGGAGCCACTCGCCTAGTTTGGGGATCACTGCCCTGAGTGCTTTACTTATCACTGGGACCACTGTTGTCTTCACCTTCCACATCTTCTCAAGTTCTTCACTGAGCCCTTGGTAATGTGAAGATTCTCCTGTTCCTTCTTCCTGATGTTGCTGTCATTCAGTATGACTACGTCTATCACTAAGGCCGTCTTCCATTCTTGTCCACCAGTACTATGTCTGGTTGATTAGCCATCACCAGTTTGTCCATCTGTATCTGCAAGTCTCACAGGATCTTAGCTTGCCTCTATGGATTTTGTGCTAGTGGTACATGCTGTGAAGGGGTCTGTTCTTCCCTTATTCCTCTTCTGCTCACATCTTTCTTGCATTCTGCTGCCTGAGATATTCACAGACCATTCTTCCCATTCAGCTGATTCCTCAGGACTTGCCTTGCAGGATCCATGTGCGGGGCACAGAATCACATGCTTTCTTGTAGTCAATCCAGGTGGTGCACAAGTTGGTCAGTCTCGTCCTAGAGTCTTGAGTGACTGCTCGATCTACCAGTAGCTGGTGTTTTCTCCCTCTGGTGTTCTGCCAATTCCTTTCTGTGCCCTGCTCATGTATTGAGCCATGTGCCTATTTATCTTAGCTTCCATGTGGTGCTGAGGTAGGTTATTGGTCAGTAGTTGGATAGGACGGGTCCTTTCTGTGGATTTCGGTTTTCTGGGTGCATCTCATCCATTACTGACTGGTTCATTTGTGCTGCCAGACACTCATGGACTGCAGTTAGCTTCATTAGCCAGTAGGTGTGGATCATGTCAGGGCCTGCTGTCCAGCTCGTCATACTGGAAACAATGATTATCTTGGATGTCTGCCACTGTGATGGTTACTGAATTCTGTTCAGGGAGGTTGCTGTGGTCTGCTCTTAGCTGCACTGGCCCCTGGGCATTGTTGTTATGGGTTGTGTCCTTTTCCCAATAGTCTTTTCCAGTATTTCTCCATCTCCAGCCTTGGTGGAGTACAGCTGGTTTACTGTCCTGCCTTCTGTTTCTCTGGTATGCATTATCAGGCAGCTGACCAAGGCTGTGATTCTTTGCTTGGTAGTTTCCAAGGCCAGCTTGCTGTACTTCTTAGTCATCGCTTTGTTCATCACACCTTTCTGCAGCTCTGATAGTTGGCTTACTTTTCTGCGTGCTGCCTTGATTCAGCCTCAAATCTCCTTCTCCATGGAATGTACTGCTCTTTGTGGCCATCTTGTAGCCAAGCATTGCAATAAAAGCTGCTGCCATGGTATGGATAAGCTGGTTGGTTTCAGTAATATTCGCAGTGGGGGTTGTCCATAATGCTGCATTCACATCTTCTAGTCCTCCAGTTTTGTACACCTCCAGCCCCCTTACTTTAGTGTTTCTGGTCAAAATTGACTGGTCTGTTTTAAGTAGCGATGGCACAATATCACTTTTTTTTATGTCTGATACCGCTACTGATATCATAAATTTGGATATCTGCTGATATCAATATAAATCTGATATAGTGTATTTTATAATCAATAACACCGTTTTTTAAAACCCTAACCTAACCCTAACCGTAATATTAAATACATTCTAACGACAGCTTATCAAGCTTAAACGTGCTGCTGTTGTTTATCCGCTGGTTTCCTGTTTGTGGCGCAAAGTGGGCGATAAACAAACAAGAAAGAAAAGCTGATCATTGATCAGTTTCATGATTGAAGTAGCAACAGGAGAGGGAGGGGGAGAGAAGAAGAGGCAGTCGCTCCATATATCGGTTGTTAAGCTTAACGTGGGAATGCTTTACAAACATTCAGAGATGAACTTACACACTTGCTTTACTTCTCTGGGATAGTTTTCTTGGAGATAAAATGCTGGTTTGGAAACACGTAGCGAGGCTCCAAATGCTCAACCAGACTGCCGACAGGTCCGGTTGAGCATTTGGAGCCTGCACGCCACAGCCGCTCTATCACGTGACGCATACTGCTCCGACGTGCTAAGGTCATTACCTGGGTTACGCCATGTTGCAAGTTTGTGAGGTGCTTTTGTGATATTTAATGGATCAGATTACATTTTTTATTATTTTTATTTATCCAGTAATTCAGGTCAGTATCGAATACCGATAGGTAATATCAGATTGGTCCATCCCTAGTTTTAACAGCTCTTAAATTAGCATAAAAAACATTTTTCACTACAAAATTCAGTTCAGTGGTCGTTCAGTGGGCCATTCAGGGGGTCGCTCAGTCAATGGGGGGAGGGGTTGAGTGGATTCCCATTCATTTCCTATGGCGGGTACTTTTGACCGGGAACATCACAGATGTAACAAGGTTGATTAAAACAATCAAAATTCAGTGAAAGAGGTGACCATCACTGTTATATGTTAAAACGCATAGTGTGGAGGATGTCATAAGGCCTCGAGGCAATCAGATGTAAAAAACAATATTTATGAGTGTTTTAAGTTGTAAATCAGTCAGATTTGACCCAAACATGACAGGAAGGCTAGAAGACCTTCAGAGGGTATGTTACATAGTCTTCTTTTTTTTTCTTTTTTTTTTTTTGCCAGTCCCATTTGGCTCTTTTGCCATCAGAATTATTGTCTAAAGGTGAAGAAAGATGCCCAACGGATTTACTTTACCAAATGGACCATCCCAGCCTTGCCGTAATGGTCCATTTGATTCACCTTTTATTGTTTATTTTATTTTATTTTCGCTTGCTAAATACGGAACAGACTTGACTGGGGAAAAGAAAGGGGAGAAAGAAAGAGGGAAAGAAAAACAGCGGGGAAGAGGGACGGGGATAAAGGGCAAAAAATAAAAACCAACAAAATAAGCAGACAAAAAATACATATATCCATCACCTGGATCACCTGTTGAAAAAGAAAAAAGAGAAAACAAGCAGAAGAAAAAAAAGAGCAAAATAATAAACAACATCACGATGATCTATGGGAATATAACAGGAAATACTAAATATTAAACATTATTGTGCAGCACGTAAGATCGACAGCGCACAGTGTGCTTTGAGGTAGGAGCCAAAAAGGGTGTAGTTTGTGTGTGTGATCACCTGTGTGTACACCTGTGAGCATGAGCGCGCTTGTATTTAAAAGGTTCCTTCATGTAATGATCTGCTAGAGGGTGTGGGGGCCACAGCCCCGTCCTCCAGGGCATGAAGCAGGTATGGAGGAGATCAAGACTCCAGACATCCAGAGGCCCTCAGAGCACAAGAGACCAAGGAAGACCAACGGAGGGGCAGCTGCGCCACTATCCCAGAAAGAGCTGAGGAGAGTCCCAGATGAGGGGTCGCTCAGCAGCCGTGGAGCAGAAGCCAGGGGGGTTGCAGTGACGTGCCCGTGAGCTCCGCCGGCAGCCAGCTGTGCCAGAGTGACCGAGCCCAGGCCGAGAGGCTGAGGGCACCCCACCCTCGAAGTGGCCCGAGCGAGCCCCAGGCTCCAGGCCCCGACAAGCAGCCACCAAGGAGTGAGCCAGTGTGTACCTGGACACAAAGAACCACCAACGCACCGATGTCTGAGGTGGTCTGCCACTGGCAGGGGAAGTGGTAGGGGGAGATAGACCTCCATACCTTGGAGGGCCTGAGATGTCCCTAGAGAGGTGGCGTCTGATACGTGACCTGACATATAGACACAGACATACAGGCACACACAGATACAAACATCCATTGCCACCCTCATGCTCTCATATGCAATTACTCAACACTCAACCAACGTGGAGACAGACATAGAGAGACACTGTACACACAATCACACTCCCCAGGCGTACCCTAAGCCCCGGGTCTAGGTACCCTTGCCCCTGGAGGGGGAAACTGCACCCAGACCCAGGTGGTGTTACCATTTTCCCTGGGGTGGGGAGAAGCAGACCGCCCCGACTCGGCAGCAGCAGGGAGGCCCCACAATCCAGACCCCGATCGGATGGCCAACTCCTCCTCCCAGCCCCCCGCCCCAACAGGCCGCAGAGAACGGGGGTGTGAGGACTCCAAACCTCCCTCCACCCGTTCATATGTAGTGTTGATGCATGTGTGTTCTAAGGTGCATTTAAAACACAGGAGGGCATGGAGCTACCTGCCAGAGAGCAGCAGGTAAGCGCATAGCCCCTCCTGATAGCCCTCAATGTCTACATGTATTTAAAATTGAGAGGTGGGCAACGACGCCAGGGGTGAGGTTGTACACCCTGATGGTCTTTTGGATTCTGTGTAGCGTGCCCACCCCCAAGATCCTATATGTATGTGTTATGAGAGTGTGAGTAATGTGAATGTCTAAGTTGTGGGATAAAATTGAGGCAGAGGCAGCCAGAAGGGGACAGAGGGGAAGGGATGCCTCGTCTGTACCCTGGTGACCTTTACCCCAAGGCCCTGCATGTGTGGTTGAATGTGGTGGAGCGGGAAGAGGGAGGCAGCTGGAGATGGGGAGGAAAGGAAGGGAGGGGCAAGTGACCCCTACCTGGGGCCAGCTCCCCCGCTGACGCCAGTAGGCACCCCCGTACTCTGCAACCCGCCAGGGAAAGGGGGTCCAGGCCCATCCGGACCGGGGCCCAGTTCAGCAGCACTGCCTGGCCCCACAGAGCCCGGGACAGCCCACCCGACCCCACCACAGAGAAAACTGCACCCACCCCGTCATCCACTCATCTTCCAGACTACACAAGACAATAGACGCCCAGGCTGAGATCTTCCTCCTTATTTATTATTGTGCGATCTACTGTACAATATAAAGCGCCTTGAGGTGACTTTTGTTGTGATTTGGCGCTATATAAATAAAATTGAATTGAATTGAATTGAATTGAACCTCTCCTATATCTCCCCTTCCTGCAGAGTGAGTTCCTGAAGAGAGGAGACCTCCTGCAAGATGTAACAGCCTCCCCCACCAGTTGAAGAGCCCCCCAGGTAGCTCGATGCACTAAGACTATGTTACATAGTCTTAGTGATTGACCACGGAGGGTCCAGGTTTCAAACTTTGCAATGATCCTCTCTTTTGAGTCAGATGTTCTCACAGTCAAGGCACCAGTTGGTACCCAGTCTCGGAGGATGGAGATCATGATTTCTTCCCACTGACCTGATGTCCTGTCTCCCCCTTGCCATAGCATTTGTTTTGTATCTCATCAATCTCTAGTTGTGGTGTAGTTGCTTCTGTTGGATAATCTGTCCAATAGAAGTAAAAGTGTGAAAGTAAAAGTCCTTCAAACCAAAGAACTCATATTGAACTTCAGGAAGCACAGACAGGTCCACTCCCCTCTCAATATAAAGGGAGAAGGGATGGAATCTGTCTCCACCTTCAGGTTTCTGGGCACCCACATCTCCACTGGTCTCACCTGGACCCACAACACCATCGCCCTGGTAAAGAAGGCCCAGCAGTGGCTGCACTTCCTCCATGTCCTGAGGAAGAAGAACCTGGACCAGATGCTGCTGGTTCAAGTTGTGGTGCTCTCAGTGGAGCACTGCTCCTCAGCAGAGAGCATGCTCTCCTACTGCATGGGTCTCTGGTATGCAGGGTGTGTGTGTGTGTGTGTGTGTGTGTGTGTGTGTGTGTGTGTGTGTGTGTGTGTGTGTCATTAACTGTGTTTTTAAAATCAGAAAAAGGAGAAGAAAGCAAGACAGGAAGCAGCAACAAAGACAGGAAATAAACCCAGAAAACCATGTGTGTTTCAATGTGTGTGTGTGTGTGTGTGTGTGTGTGTGTGTGTGTGTGTGTGCAGCGAGAATCAAGGTGCCCTCAAATGTCCAAACAACCTGAATCATTTTATGACTTTCTGTGTATGGGTGGGTGCTCATATGCCTTTTCATGTGAGTTCTAGGCTTTGTGAGGACATTTGGTTTGTTTTCATGGGCTTGAGGGGTTTTGAACGTCTTGGACCTTCAAAACCAATTTCAGGGTTCTGTTTAAGCCTAGGTTCAGGTTCTAGATCAGGCTTTCAGACCTCTACAAGCAACATGAGAACATGGGTCTTCACAAAGATAGAAAGACAAACATAGTGTGTGTGTGTGTGTGTGTGTGTGTGTGTGTGTGGGAGGGTGGGGTTAACAGAGAGAGAGACATGATTTCATTTCAGGGCGAGTGAGCACAGCTGAAGAATGAGAATGAGGGAGTGAGTAAGGTAGGCATCTGAGCGTGTGCGAATCAGTCGGTGAGCAGACGGAGGAGAAGTCAGACGGAGCAGAGCGGGAATCAAACTGACAACCTGCAAGGGACAAACCAACGAGCCAACAGGAAGAGCAACAGGTCTGAATTTCTTCCTCTACCCTTATTTCTTTACATTTGATCTGACAGGGACAGACTTCAGACCAGATTTCTCTTATTCAGCAGCAAATTTAATATCTCAGTAAATTCATTCCAGGGTTAGACGGGTATCCTCACACTGTAATGAAGTGCCACAGAGTCAAAATACTCAAAATCTAAAGCTAATGTACTGTAAGTCTGCTGGGTAAAGATGCTGTGACAGTAAAGTGTTTGTGTGGAATAGAAGAGAGCATAAAAACATTTCATATTTGATGCGCTGTTACATGTAATTAATATTTCATTAGTGCCAAAACGAAAAGCCTGAAGTGAAAGCAAAAATACAGTCAGTACAGGTATACTGTTTGCAGTTCACAGAAATGACAGTTTATCAGTATTTACTAAAACACATAAACCCAACAGAAAAGACATAGAGAAGAGTAAAGAACTGAAAGAAAATACAGTAGAAAAGGATAAGGAACACAACGATAGCACGGAGGAGAAAAGCTCATAGTTGCTGAGGTGTTACTGAAGTTCTGGTTATCGTGAACTGGAGTTTTGGGTGAAGTGACTTTCGTAGATTCTCTGTGGCGTTCAGGGTGACCAGAAAACTGTTTCCTTTAGTTTTGCTACTGCGGACACCTGCTAAGCTCTGCTGGAAAAAGAAATCAGCATCTCCATAAAGCTTGTGAGCAGGTAGAATGATGAAATGCTCCTCATTTTCCATACCAACTTCAAATCAAACATGGCAGAGCGACCACCACCAACCCCAGCAGATGACACACTCCTCCAGATCATCACAGAGTAGGAACCTCACACAGCTTGGATGAGCTGCACTCTTTCTTAACATAACCCAGAGAAAGCTGAGCAGCATCAATCCTGCTTCCAGAGATTCAAACTTCAAATAAAAGATTCCAATAATCTTTGACTTCTGATTTTCATTAGATAAAAATCATGCTACCTTTGTGAATTACATTTCCAAATAAAACCCCAATCCAGCTTTTTTGAGATTATACAAAAACGTCCTGAAACGCAGCAGGTTAAGTTCACGGTGGAGTGTGACTGTGAGGGTATAAAGAGGCTCATCAATAACACAGTGTCATCTGCATGAAAGAGATAGATGGCTATCCAGACCCACAGTCAGCATTTTAACACTCTGAGAGATTCACTCAGGCCTAATTTGATGACATGACGAAGGTACGGCTCAGCAGCTTTCACATTTCATACGTCTTCCACTGAGCATCAGTTACCATGACGATATACCCAGGTAGAATAAAACCTGTGTGACATTAAAGGTAACTTACTGACACATTAATCTCACTTCTGACTTTTTTCTGCTGTTTTTGCTGTCATCGCCTCAGGTGTGTCTCCATGGCAACAGGTGTGTGCATGTTGCTGGTTGTGTGTATCAGCATGTGTGCAGCGTTTAACCTCGACACATCATTTCCACTGCTGAAGATGGGCGAACGAGGAAGTCTGTTTGGATTTTCTGTTGCTCTGCACCAAGACCTGAAGACAGAGAGTTACCTGTGAGTACACACCTGTGTGTGTGTGTGTGTGTGTGTGTGTGTGTGTGTGTGCTAGCTGTACATCTGCTCTCAGGTGTGTCCGGGTAAATGATCTGACTTCAGACTGAACCTTAGATCAGTAGATCTTTACTTTCCTAAAAGTGATAACACCAGTGTTATAACAGAGCAGGGTTGTGTGGGTCCTTTTCTATATATGAAGAACTGCTGGATTATTTTGATGTAGCAGAGTTCAAAGCAACATTGTTTCCACTTTTCATCAGTTAGAAGTAAGTAAAACAGGAAGTGAGGTCGTATCTCAGAAACACTTTCGCGTGTGAATAATAAACGTGGCATTTGGAGTTGTGAGGGCGTCTAAAATATTGGATCATTTGGTGGTCGTCGTGGGTAACATTTCTGTCCGCTCTCTGTCTTCATGGAGTGGTCTGTCTGGGTTCAGGTGACTGTTCTCCACTGAATTCTGGCCGACTTCTCCACTTCCTTCACTGGACCCTATCAAACACACACCGTACCCTGTGTGTGTGTGCGTCAGACACACACAGAGTCAGGTGAATGCCCCGCAGCGTTAACAATGTGTCTGAATTCTCCTGAAGTCTGTGAAAACAGCAGCTAAAGGACGAGGCAGTATTAAGAAAGGTGGCGCTTCAGGAGGTTTTCAGGGGCTCCATAATGTCGGGGAGCAGAGCAGTGACAGCGCCCATGTCTGTCAGCGCGGCGTTTAACGTCAGAGTGAGTCCGAGCAGATGCCGGCAGGTCACATGGTGCAGCCTCACACTGCACACACACATTTTTAGCTTAAACTTTCAAAATAAAAGCAGCTGAAGTCTCTGTGCGCAGCTTCTGTCTGCAGAGCATCGTGTGAGAGTAAACTGAGGTCAGATGGGGGTCTAACAGGAAGTGCAGGTCACACTAAAGCTGCACATTTCCTGTCTCTGTGTGAGAGGCGGTCACACAGAGGTCACCCAGCTGTCTGTCTCTAGTCACCATGACAACTGTCTCTTTATACTCTGTAATTGGATTAGCTGTTAGTGACACACACACACACACACACACACACACTCTAATGTAGCTTCCTTGGAGTGTTCAGGGGTTAGAAAGTCAATGTCTTCTCTGATTGGAAGTCCCCCTCCCCTCCCCCCAGGTGTGTCCCTCTGTGATTGTCACACTCATGATCAATAATTCAAAATCACAACAACAGTCGCCTCAAGGTGCTTTATGTTGTAAGGTAGACCCTACAATAATACATACAGAGAAAAACCCCAAAATCATATGACCCCCTATGAGCAAGCACTTTGGCGACAGTGGGAAGGAAAAACTCCCTTTTAACAGGAAGAAACCTCCAGCAGAACCAGGCTCAGGGAGGGGGGGGGGCCATCTGCCATGGTCTTATGGGTTCTTGAGGACACTAGATGGATAGCAAGGGGATTCTGGGAGACACGTTAAACAGGTAGTGATGTTTCTGGCCTAAGGACAGGCAGAGTTAAAATGTGTGTGTGTGTGTGTGTGTGTGTGTGTGTGTGTGTGTGTGTGTGTGTGTGTGTTTGATAGGGTTTGACCTGTGAAACAGGTGGGTCCCCACAGCAGCAGTTAAACAGGTACAGATGCACAGTCAGGTCAGGCTGCTGTGAATGAGCTCTCAGCTGGGAGGACACGTTTGTTCCAGTAAAACTTTACTGTGAGACTAAATGTAGACGGCACTGAAACAGAGTCCCCCGACCTGTCTCTGGAAGGCTGGGCTGGTTTGCTCATCCTCAGATAATTCACATCACGTGACTGAAGCTCCTTAGAAGGAGGCGACCCGTGTCCTCTGTGTGTGTCCTTCAGACGTTTCCTCATTTATTCCACCCAGAATCTCAAACGTTAACTGTGCCGTCTGTGTCATCCTGACAGGCTATTAGTCGGAGCCCCCAGAGAGAAGGCGGAGCCAAATGTTCCAGCCAATCACACAGGAGGAGTGTACACCTGTCCAATCAGTGCCAACCAGTCAGACTGCAGGAGGATGAAGCTCATAGATCCAAGTGAGTCACACGTGTCCTTAACCTTATTGGCTGGTTTATTTACTTTTTCTTGTATCGGCCAATCACAGACAAGGTACTCAGCCTGACAGTCAGCACTCAGGAGGAAGCGACCCGTTTCCTGAGCTTGTTTGGCTGCACTAATGGGTGATGCTATCAGTGTCCTGGTGCATTATGGGAACTCCATCCCTCAGTAAGCAGTGACAGCTGCTGTCTGCGTTATCGACTGCTGTCAAACACAACAACAACAACACACCCACCCACATGTACACACACACACACACACACACACAGTGTTTATATGGAGAGAAGCTGTCACGAATCAGCGACTCGCTGATGTGAGCTGATTCTCGTGGCTGAAGTTAGCCGGCGGGTGTGTGACACCTGTGTGACAGGTCCAGGTGAGCTGTGCTGTCATACTGCTGCAGCTCAGGTGTCCAGGATACGACCTGCTCTGTCAGCTGCTGGACAACATATATGCAGCACAGGTTGTATGGGGTTAGAGTCAGTGGAATAAATCACTCAAAAGTTTATTTATTTTTTTACCTTTACCCTGCCAGTAGGCGGAACCTACAGTCTGTGACTCACCTGTGATGATGTGTTTCAGCCCAGATCTATGCTGATGAACTGGTTGAGGACATGTGGTTGGGCGTCTCAGTAGCCAGTCAGGGCCGGCCTGGGGGGCGTGTCCTGGTGAGTTTGTGCTCCGATTGGCTGATTATTTTCCTATTGGTCTGAAGTTAAAGAGCGGCGTGTTTGCTCTGCAGGCATGCGGTCACCGCTTCACAAAACTCTATGGAGCGTTCAATTTAAGGCAAATGATTGGCCGCTGTTATCTCCGTGGAAACGACCTGCAGTACGACGAGAACGACTCGAATTGGCAGGACCCTGAACAGTCCTGCAGGTAGGTCACATGACTGCACACTACAGGTGACGAGTGATGCTCCGCCTCCTCACCTGCTGCCTGTCTGTATTCAGTCATCTGGGTGATTTCACTGGAGAGGTCATGTGCGGGATGGGGATGTCAGCGGCCATCACTCAAAGCGAAGTCATTGTTGGCTCGCCTGGAAGCTTCGAATGGCAAGGTGATTCTATTCTATTCTATTCTATTCTGATGTTTTTCTTCCTTTTCACCCAAATTCAGAGCAAGCATCTCAGCTCTGAGAAATTTAGTGCAGTTCATGGTGTGTGTGTGTGTTGTAGGAAACATCCACGTCTCCTGGATGAACCCTGACGATGAGTTTGACACCAAGAAGAGCTCCTTCTCCAACCAGAAGCACAGGAACATCTACATCGGTGTGCCGTCTCTTTAAATAACTCAGAATTCAGATCTGAGCTCGGTCACACGTGTCCTCCTCAGGGCAGTGTTTAAATCAGCTACACGAATGTGCCTAAATAAGGTTTGCAATGACCACATGCGGTTTGAGACAATGATTTAATGAGGGTGGAGCAGAGTGACGGTGTCCTGTAGACACGTTAATGTTCCTCAACACAGAGCAGAGCAGAAGCTCTCATCAGGTTTAGCTGACTATGAGCAGTGTTTCAGGTTTTTAGTCACACGTGACGCAGAAAAGAGTCCATAGTGAAAACTCTGTTTGTGTGTCTTCATTCAGAAACGCACGCCTCAAACCGGCTTTCATATCGTTAATACGACTGAAATCAAAAACTGTAATTCTGGTTTCTGCAGGAAGTGTTTGTCGCCACAGGTGGCTGTGGGTCCGGCTCTTTCCTTTGACTTAAATAAATACCTACAGCCTCACAAGCTAAGTGCAGAGTTTCTTACGTGGACAAGCAGCCGTTACTCTGACGTGCGGCTCAGTCAGGGTCTGAATCGTGCTTTGTGTTATTGTTTTACATGGCAGACTTATTTTAATGAAGCAGCTGGATCAGCCCTCCATCGGTCTTGCATGTATCCATCTGTCTGTGTGTCACAGAATTCAGCTGCTTTTATTTTGAAGTTTCTATGAATGTTGAGACATGTAAGCTTTTAATGTGAATCTTTCCTACATTTAAAGACTTGAAGCTGAATGTAAAATGCGTATTTGTGCAGGATATTCTGTCGCTCAGGCTCCTCGCCTTCTCTCTGAGGATGATGAAACCATCGTAACAGGTGAAGACTTTCAAAAAGCAGCCAATCAGGAAGCAGCTGGTTGACCTATAGATTTACTGATATGTGTTGATTGATGTGTTGTTGAATAGGAGCTCCTCGGGACCGTATGGAAGATGCTCATGGCTCGGTGCTGCTGGCCGTCAAGCGCTCTGATAAACTGATGATTCGCCAGAAGCTGCATGGTCAACAGATGGGCTCGTATTTTGGGAACGCCTTGGCAATTGCTGACCTCAATAATGATGGGTGAGGAATGGTTTATGGGTCACATGACCCACGCTGAGGCAACACGGTCAGTACCTTTAGTAAAATCTTCTCATGACAACGACTCAGTGGGAACCACAGAGCACCATAATCTAAACCTGAGGAACATGTTTAAGGAACACACACTGAGCTGCTTTTCTGTCCCACAGGTGGAACGACCTGCTGGTGGGCGCTCCTTTTTATTTCCACCGTCAGGCAGAGGTGGGCGGGGCAGTTTATGTCTACATGAACGTAGGAGGGAGGTTCAATTCTGAGACCAGCATGGTGCTGAAGGGGCCGGCAGGGTCGGCATTCGGCATGGCTGTGGCCGCTGCAGGAGACCTCAACCAGGACGGCTACCAGGGTGAGGACTCAACGTGACGCTGGTGTTTTCGTGATCAGTAATCAGTAGTCATGGTGACAGGTCTTTGGTTGTTCCAGACTTTGCAGTCGGAGCTCCTTTTCATGAAGCAGGAAGTGTGATGATCTGGACAGGAAGCAGTGAGGGCATCTCTACAGAGCCGAGCCAGGTCTCACAAAAACACGGTTCTTTCTATGTTTTTCTATGTTTCAACTTTAAAACCAACTCTGAACCATCAGAGTGCAGACATGTCCTCACGGGGCAGACAAGTTTTGACAGTGATGGTTTTTAAATTGGTGTGCAGACACACCTGTGACCCCGCCTCCTCCTCTGTGCAGGTGATCCGAGGCAGCATGGTCTCCCCTGTGTTCGGGACTTTTGGCTACTCCCTTTCTGCAGGCGGGGATGTTGATGGGAACTATTACCCGGACCTGCTGGTTGGGTCTCTCGATGATACCATTGTTCTGTTCAGGTACCAATTTCTGTGCTAACTAGTGCTCATCTAAAGTACATTCTGAAGTCCTCAAAGCACTGAACATTAGCACTTACTGTTAGCATTAAGAGCTCAGGAATAACTAAATTTATGCATTTATTAATGGACTGATGTGTTGATCCTCAGGAGTCGACCGGTCATCCATTTAAATAAAACACTCAGAGTTTCTCCGACCATTGTGGACCCGAACAGCTGTGACTTCTGGTGAGATTCAAAGCTACCATCAGTTAACATGCTCACAGACACACTCAGTATGGAGGTGTTTTCACATGATAACATGCTAACAGCCTGACTCTCTCAGTATACAGGTGGAAGTGTGTTTCTTCTACATGTTCAACAGGGGAGAGAAGAGCGACAGAGACAACATCAGTGAGTCAAAGACTTTCAATTACTTTTTTCAAAAAATGTACCCACATATTAAATCTGATCAGTCTCAGATCACAGGAAAAAATTACTGTGGTTGCAGGAGACGGCTAGCAGCTACAGCCACGCCCCTAATAAAGCTAACTTAAAACCTCAATATAATTTAAATAGCTGAATTTTATAAACCCCCTCCCCCTGTACAGGTGTTATGAAGGGGGAAATGAGCTATAGTGAGCAAAACTCTTTCTATGAGGCTGTAAACATGTTTATTTCCAAGCTGGAGCCTCTGCTGGACAGTAGAGGAACTGCAGGGGTTCATTTTTGACTTTTGGAGGTCGGTGGTTGTTTGTGAGCAGCCTGGATGAGAACATTCGAAGGAATCTAATAGAGCTGCTCACAGTGAATTTAAAACACAAGTTTTTACACTTTTAATTTAATCTCACCAATAATCCCGTAGGAATACTCCCCCCCCACACACACTCAGCAGGTCTGACTCTGTGTGACAGATACATTTATTGCTGGAAGGTTGGAAGGCTGGGCTGGAAGGTTTGGCTCTGTGGAACAGAGCATACGAGTGGCCAAAACAGGACTGCAGGGAGATGTACCTGAAGGATAGCTGAGCCAAATTGAACCAGGAACTATTGTTCAGACGCGGTAGAACACCTGTAACATGCTGTGTCTACCTGGCAGGTTCAGAATCAGTCCCATTTCATTGGTTTTTGATAGAGTTTGATGCAAGACTTGGACAGCTGTGGTTGTCCCCGTATTTACATATTTTTCCTGTTTGCTTTCCTGCTCCGATGCCCATAACTGCGAGTTTCCTTCAGTTTTAGCTTAAGGGTGCATTACCCCAACCTTCTGGCTGTAGTTGTTCATTACATCCTACCAGGTGCCCACGTGCCAGTAAAATCTGTCATAAACTGTTATCTATCAAAGTAATTGAAATGATGACCATTCCCAGTTTTCCCAGAGTTTGGCTGTTGAAAGATGAAGTCATGTGACTCATCCAAAGTTCACGTCCCTATGGCCTGCTGCAGATTTACAGACGAGGTGCTGCCTTCAAAGCTGAGCTCAGGGCTGGATTAACCTCCAACAGGTGAATCTGACTCTCACTGTGCATCTCGCATCACTCTCAGCACCAGCAGACGGAAACTACGCAGCAGGATTTTATCGGGCAGTTGAGCGAGATGGTGGAGTGTCAGTGACTCTCAGCCCACCAACGTGTAGCCATGGAAACAGTACATAGTGGTTTCTGACCTGGAGACACACACCTGGGTCAGGTGACCTGAGGTAACACCTCAGGAGAGTCTAAGCGAGCACAGCAATCGACCACACTGCCACTAACAAGAGGTTACAGGCTGGACTCGCTAATGACATCAGCTTCCTGTGTGTGTGTGTGTGTGTGTGTGTGTGTGTGTGTGCGTGTGTGTGTGTGTGTGTGTGTGTGTGTGTGTGTGTGTGTGTTGATTAAAAACTGGAGCTAATTGACAGCTGTGTCCTGTCAATCACTCACAGAAACACACACACACACTCTGAGTGTGTGTGTCCTTATTGTGTCTTGTTAACTCGACCAATCAGAGCTGAGGCCACACTGTTGCTATAACACGCCTGTACACACACACACGTGCACAGTTGACATCATGCCGTGTCCTTGTGTGTCCTCTTGTCCCCTGAGTGTTTCTCTGAATGATAAATCACATTACAGAAACTGATATTATTACATCTGAGACTATCACTCTCTCAGTGTGTGTGTGTGTGTGTGTGTGTTTGCTGGTTGTGTTAATTTGACCAATCAGAGACAAGGTCACCCTCACTGTGTCTCTGGACCTGAGCGTCTTCTGTCTCACAGAGAACCTGATAACTGTTAACATGTCGACTACACACAGGAAGAGAAGACCAGAGTCCATTCAAGTATTGGCTAATTTAGCATTGGTCTGCAAATATAAATATATTGATAAACTATTGATAAACCCCAGCATAAAAAGACTAATTCATCAGTCATCGCAGGTCACACCAACTAAAACTGAAAATCATTTCAATTTAATAAAAAGATTTTTTTTTTTCCTGCAAGTTGATCTCCTCTAAAGACGTCCTGTTCCATTACAGAAGCATCGTGAGGCTTCAGCCAACTATCAGTAATACATCTGATACCTTTTCTGCTATAATTAAACCCATACTCAAACCCCAAACTGTAGTATTGACAGAAAAATCAGTGTGATGACAGTAATCCAGAGTGATATCTGTCAATGCCGAGTGAGAAGCATCCACCTTTATTTACTCTGGAGGAGGCTGTAGTCTGATACGAGTGAGTCAGAGACGCTCACTTCTGACTGATGATGGACACATATGTAAATCCCCAACATTAGTCAGAAGGGAGTTGTCCCCCAGCCACTATGGTAAAATAATAATAATACATCAATTATACGTTATTGCGAATGCATCATTTTCTATGTAATAACACTATTTTTGTCTGTATATATGTTTATGAATACAGTATTCTTTTATTCTATTAAATAACTTAAAAAATGACTGACTGAAGCTTTAAATATCCATCTTCTACAGTATATCAGCTAACGCTGCTGGAGTTATTTTCATTTGAATGAAATGAAATTGATATGTTCCACCAAAGGTGATGTTGTAAAAGTAACTTCTGATGCGCTACCTGGGCAGTGTATTCATTTAAATTTAGTTCAGCGCATGTTTTTCAATGTAAGCTACTGAGTGTGGCTGTAAACTTCCACAATCTGATGCTACTTCACAATGTCATCAAGCGTTTGTTCTTAATATTTTGACAGAGAAACTAAAGTATCAGAAATAAAATTTTGTGTATTGAAATCCAGTCTAAAATGTAGATTATCTTTATCTATGAATTTTAATGTGGAGTTCCTCAAGGCTCAATTCTTGGTCCTACTCAATTTCATAAAAAACTTCCCGGAGTTTTAACTTTAAAGAAAATAAAACAGTCTTATATTTTAGAGTTTTATCTAAAATGCACAGAATGCTAAACAGACGGAGCGCTTTGCTACTCTGAGCACTTTACACAACTTACCTCATTCATCCATTCAAACAAGCACTTTTTTCTATCCACCATTCACACACACGCACGCTACATCGGAGGGCATGGGGTTGGCATGTAGACTGGGATCGAACCACCAAACCTCCAATTAGAAGGTGCCCTGCTCTCCCACCTGAGCTACAGCTATACCCACAGAACAAAGTCTTAAACTTCAGTTTACTGACTGTATTGGAGTTTGTCACATGTCAGGGTTAGGGGTCAACAAATAAATCACATCACAGCCTGTGATTATCTTACTACTGTGTGTTTTATATTTTAACCCTTATCTTTGTGTCACAGCCATCCTCTTCACACTGACAGCTGACATCACTAGTGTCAAGCCCCGCCTCAATTTTCGTGACAACGGGCAGAGCGTGTACTCTGATTACCTGTCGATGCCCCGGGAGCAGTGCAGGACGCTGAGAGTGGGACTGCAGGTGAGACAAACACAGGCACAGCACCCCCTACAGGCTGCTGAAATCTGACAAGCACGTCCACTGAAACAGAAGATTTAGTGTCGATGTGAATGGCGAGTGTCGGAGCTCTGTCACAGTTTATTTAAAACTAGCTCACTCTGAGAATCGTCCCAAACCAGCTCACCACATAATGAGAGCAAAGACCAGCATGGTCCTCCATTTCTGCATGAAAAAACCTCAAAGATCTTAAATTATATTTTTTCCTTTAATTAGAGTCAGATGAAGGAAGTTCTGCTGTGTGAGATATGACTAACTGATTCTGATGATCAAAGTCATGATGACTTTCTGCTGCCCTGTTATTCATTCAGCTGCTGACAGACTCCACATCCTGCTTCTCCACCACAGCTCAACAGGAAAACCACAGCGAGCATCTGAGGTGGTGTGTAGGCAGGTTAAATCTTTGCAGGTTGAAGCAAAAGTCACGTTCGTTCATGTCTTCTGTTTGTGTTTGTGATCGTGTTCGCTCGGCTCTCGTCCTGTTTTCACTCTGTGATGCTGTTTCAGACTGTCAGCGAGCCTGCTGGTTCTCATGCTTTCAGTCCACTGACTCTGACTCATGTTTACTTCACATTCCTGCTGATCACCACCTGCTTTCAGCCTGATTTCCTCAGCTCCGAGTGGCCAGTTCACATCAGTGCCTGGATAGATCCTCCAAAGAAGATCCTGCAGTCCACGTCATGTTGGCACTGAGCTGATGTTCAGTTTCTGTTCTGTGTTCTTATGTTCTGAAGAGTATAATCAGAGACAAAGTGGAGCCTCTGGTGTTCTCCTTGAACGCCTCCTTGTATGAGAAGTTTCCCAAGAAAAAAAAGAACGTGCAGGACCTGAAACGCCTCCCGGTGCTGAGTGAGACCCCCCGACCCATCAGAACCCAGGTCAGAACCCATCAGAACCTTCCTATAGAAAAGCCAAACTCTGCTGGTCTGACCAATGCTGTCCTTGTCCCTCAGATCCACATCCAGAAGGCCTGTGGTTCCGATAACCGCTGCCACAGTAACCTGCAGATGACGGCTCGGTTCACCGATGAGAGCCAGCAAGCTTTCCCCGAGTGAGTGAAAAGAACTGCTCAGCACAGAGGCCAAAAAAACATGGTTGGACAGAAATATTCAGCAGGAAGCATGAGGTCATGTGATCAGAAGCCAATTTAAAGGCATGATGAAGCAGATAAGAAGTTCTGTACTTCACTGGGGTTAAAAGTCTTTGTTATTATTTATCATTATTTATTATCTCGTTTATAATTGTATACCCAGAAATCCACTATACTTGAAAAAGAAAATAAAGCAACTACACGTACAGCTCTGAGACTGTAGTACCATTGTTACAGCTGTACACTCCATGATTCAGCAGCTTCAGACCCTCCTTTAGCAGCAATAAGTTGTAGTGATTGATTTGACCAAGCAGCATGTAATTAATTTGCATGAATGTGTTGTCGTTAATGGTGGAACCAATGAGAATCCATAAGGAATAGAATTGAGAAGTGATATCAATAATGAAATTGAAAGTGCTAAATTCTTATCAGTTCCCATCCCTGGGCGCACCATGTGAACATCAGTTTTTATCATTTGGTCAAAGGCTGAGCATCAAGTGTCAATGCTCCAGTGGAAACATTTCTGTGGAGCGAATTACTGGAAGCCCCGCTGTTTCCTCCTCATCAGAGTCAGCATTAAACAACCTCACTCACCCCTCGTCACTACTGACGATGTCAGTAATGTCAGTAACGGTCATCAGTGCATCCCATCCCAACACGAACCCAGGCCAGTCCATCCTAGTAATTAAGGGACATTCTGTAACTTCTGTCAGTGCTGTGCTATTGGAAACCGAATTTCCCGGAGGAACCCACCCGAGGGATTAATAAAGTTTTGTCTAATCTAATCTAATGTGCCAGGCAGGTGGGTTTTGCCCCTATATTTAATTTCCACCAGCACTATGGGATATTTAGGAATGTCCCCATGCTCTGTTTCCCCCAATGCTCCGGGCAAACCAGGGTTTGGTGGACCAGAGTCTGTGTGCAGCCCAAGTCCATCGTACACCGACCTGTACCCCTTGGCACCTTTCCTTACCCTTCCCTTCCCCTTCCCTGTGGC
Organism: Oreochromis niloticus; assembly: GCF_001858045.2. Taxonomy (NCBI): domain Eukaryota; kingdom Metazoa; phylum Chordata; class Actinopteri; order Cichliformes; family Cichlidae; genus Oreochromis; species Oreochromis niloticus. The sequence goes on along the minus strand of NC_031969.2, from coordinate 35,152,888 downwards.
CAAGCCACAGACCACATCCCACTACAACGACTTACTTGATGATTGACTTTGATATTCCACTTACTTCCCTGAAGGTGTTCTGCCAGAAAGCCTGAAGGCCAGTGTCTCCTACCAACTGTTAGGTACTCAATAAAAACTGAGATACAATGAAAAATTAAAACAAAATTCAAATATTTCACTTTTAACAAAAGCTGTATAAACATTAAGAATAAACAATAACAGACAAAAGAGCAGAAGACTGGATTAGAGTCTGTGAGTTACAACATGGTTAGAGTCTATCAGCTGATTTTTAACTAAGACAGCTGCTGCAGTTCGGCCAATGTTTGTGTTCTTGTGTGTTTTCAGGCTTGAGGGTACTCAGGTGTTGTACTTCAACTCCACCATCAAGAGGCTGTTTCTGGAGGTTAACGTCAGCAATACACCATCAACAGGTCGACCAGCAGAGGACGCTCACAACACCATTCTGAGCATCAGCATCCCACCATCACTTATCTACTCTGGAGTAGAAACAAAGGTAGAGCAGAGCTCAGACCATCTAAAGTGTAACACCACGGTGACTTTATTAGAGCACGCTGTAGGTATTACAGGTACTGCACTGCAGTGGTTTGTATCATATCTATCTAATAGACTCCAATTTGTACATGTAAATGGAGAGTCCACTTCACACACTGAGGTTAATTATGGAGTTCCACAGGGTTCAGTGCTAGGACCAATTCTATTTACATTATACATGCTTCCCTTAGGCAGTATCATTAGAAGACATAGTATACATTTTCAATGCTATGCAGATGACACGCAGCTCTATCTATCCATGAAGCCAGGTAACACACACCAATTAGTTAAACTGCAGGGGAACCTTGGAGTCATTTTTGACCAGGACATGTCCTTCAACGCACATATTAAACAAATATGTAAGACTGCTTTCTTCCATTTGTGCAACATCTCTGCAGTTAGAAATATCCTGTCTCAGAGTGACGCTGAAAAACTAGTTCATGCATTTATTACTTCCAGGCTGGAGTACTGTAATTCTTTATTATCAGGATGTCCTAAAAACTCACTGAAAAGCCTTCAGCTAATCCAAAATGCTGCAGCAAGGGTACTGACAGGGACTAGAAAGAGAGAGCAGATTTCTCCTGTATTGGCTTCCCTTCATTGGCTTCCTGTTAAATCCAGAATTCAAAATCCTGCTCCTCACATACAAGGTCTTAAATAATCAGGCCCATCTTATCTTAATGACCTTGTAGTACCATATCACCCCTTTTTCTTTGTGTTTCAGGGTGACGCCTCAGCAGTGGTGGAGTGCTCTGTGGAGGGGACCTCTCTTCAGTGTGAGCTCGGGAACCCTTTCAGAAGCAACAACAAGGTAGGGAATATTACTGCTGACGCAGGGTACTAGCATTGGTGCTGTCTGTACTGCAGTAACCCTGCTGAGCTTTTTCTGATGTACTGTCTCTTCCTGTGTTTCAGGTTCAGGTTCTGATCAAATTTCAGCCATCTGAGATCAGTTTGGACACACGGGAGATCCAGTCTGTGCTGCAGCTGTTCACGTACGGCCTTCACCACACGCTGCTCTCTCTCTCCGTGTGTTTGTTGGAGGTTACTGAGTGGGATTTCTGTGTGTCTTCAGGCTCAGTGAGCAGCCGGATCTGTCCCCGGTCTCCGTCTCCATGGTGGTGGAGTATTTGCTGCAGACATCGCTTAGTCTGTAAGTACAGATGCACATCAGGTGGTCAGTCTGAGCTTTAAGCTCACAGCCAGGGCAGACGAAGAATCTGAGTTACGACTCTTTGTTATGAAATGAATCCAGACTGACAAGGACAGTAACCACGCCCCAGTGGAAATGTTGACCTTAGCTCACAGCGTCAGACACTTCTGACCAAGTGCAAAATTAATAAAAAAAGTGATGAACATCAGAACATAGATAACAGACAGTATCAATAAACACATGCCTTACATCCATGTGAATAGACTGGCTCTACTCAAAGCGCTTTATATAACTTGCATCATTCACACAAGCACTTGAGTGCGTTATATCTCACGTTCACACACATTCATACTTATGTGGAGCATCTTCAGAGCAACTTGATGATGATGATGATGATGATGATGACGATGATGAAGCCTTTATTTGTCACTTGCAGTTCCCTGCAGTGAAATTGGACTCCTTGTTACCGTACATACATTACACCAGTGGTTCCCAAACTTTTTTTGCCAGGCCCCCTTTTTTACAAGAAAAATGTTCGCCCCCCCACCACCACCACAAACACATCCTCCAAACACACACACCCATATTTTGCTCCATTGTGGTTTATTTCACACCTCAAACATTCAGTAAACAATTAAGCAAATACAAGTAAACGGCAATAAATTACAGGTAGTAATAAAATAAACTACTAACTCTTTTACACTGCGTCCACACCTACACGGGTATTTTTTGAAAACGCAGCTGTTTCTATGCGTTTGGGCTTTTCGTCAACACGTAAACGGCGTTGCGATTCACCGAAAACGGAGATTATTTAAAACTCCTTTTTTGCGTTTACGTGTGGACGAGGATTACAGAGTTCGTCACGCAACGACAAAGGTATGTGCCTCTTTTCACGTCACGCTGTGCGCCACGTTATTGTTTACATGAGATGAATTGCAGAATGGCAGATAGAGACAAAATACTGTTAATCTGACTATCTGCAGGTTTTACACGCTTACATATACACATGCAGTTACTGTCCCTCCATTTAGAAAGGCAGAGGCGTCACGGTGTAATTATTTTACGTGTAGTTGTTTTTTTCCTGTGTAATAATATTCAACATTGCTGTCAATACATGCTGTTTGTCTGTGATTTGAACCGGGGGAACAAATTACGGCAGGATCAGCCTGATATTATTTGTATCCCGCTGTAACTTTACTGCATAAAGAGCTAACATGTCCAAAATGTCAGGAGTAGTTAGTTATTACAAGAAGTGTTTGTGAACTAAAAATCAAGAATGTGGGATCCTGTTTGTCTGTGATTTGGAGAGCCCAGCGCGTGCTCCCGACAAAGGGAAACTAATTTTGCAGGGGAGGCCTACCTTGGCACTTGTGCAGGTGAAGCCAAAGGGAAGATATGCTTCACCATATTTTCCTGTCTTTGGCTTGGAAGGAAGTTGGTTTGGAAACATATTCAGCGATGCTTCATCTCCTGGTTTGCGTTTGTGTGGGAGCCCCGTCAAAAACCTGTCCACAGTGTCCAAGCGCTCTTTTTTTTTTCTTTTCATACCGCGCTCCCCCTGCAATGGCTCTGCGCCCCCCCTAGGGGGCGGGCCCCACACTTTGGGAACCTCTGCATCACACAAACATCACATCGGGGAGACAGGTCAGAACAGGTAGCTTTGAGGAAAAACAATGATATGTGCAACACATTAGGGAGTGGAGGAGAACAACAGAGAACTCTACTCAGACTGAGCTCCTGGTAGGGGATCAGTATGAGAACAGGAAACAAAAACTCGAATGAATCTAATAATAATGTATACTTTATTGATCCCTGTGGGGAAATGACTCTCTCTGCATTTGACCCATTCACTCAGTGAAGCAGTGGGCAGCCACTAGGCAGGCGCACCGGGGAGCAGTGTGTAGGGATCAGTGTTGGTCAAGTTACTTGAAAAAAGTAATCAGTAACTAATTACTGATTACTTCCCCAAAAAAGTAATCCCGTTACTTTACTGATTACTTATTTTCAAAAGTAATTAATTACTTAGTTACTTAGTTACTTAGTTACTTTTTTAAAACACAATTTACAACCTGAATAGGTGATAAAGCGATAGATCTTTCAGCCCAATTCTACTTTTTCTGCATAATCCATCATACAAAATGTAATCAAATGGAAAAGTCTCTTTTTAAAACTTGTTTTATTAGTTTTAATCTTTTAACTTTATGCATCAAGCAAAAATTAAATTATATGCAACATTCTCTGACTGGAAGAAATTTGTTTAACATTTAAACCTATTTTTTGCACATTCCAGCACATAAAATAAAGTATGTTTTTGTGTTTACACTCAGTCTTTCAAATAGATGCAAGTAAAACACAGCAGAAAATAAATAAAATCAAAGACTAGTTGCTCTATTTTCACCTGTAAAGCAGGACTGGGTAGGCGGAGGTTTACCCTGGTGCAGGTGTGCCGCGGCGGTCAGTTGAAGACTCCACGAGTTTCTCTGTGAGTTTCCCATTACAGTCACGTAGCGCACTTGCCGCTTGCTTGGAACTTAAGGGGGTTTTTTTCATTGTAAAAAGAAATTTTCTTCCCACGCACAACAGACACTAATGTTTTTGTCACTTTTTATGGAATCAAACTCAAAATAAGGTCAGTACTTCCACGCTTTAAACGCTGCACGCTCATACTCTCTCCCGCACTCGATATATTATCCATTGTTGATCTGCAGACAGCTGTTGTCACGAACGTCGCACTCGCTTACGTCACTATCATGAGACATTCTCGCAAAAAACTCACGGTTTTAGTAATGCAGTAAGGCAGCGTTCCTACGGGAAAGTAACGGTAATCTAATTACCGTTTTTGCAATAGTAATCCCTTACATTACTCGTTACTTGAAAAAAGTAATCGGATTACAGTAACGCGCCCATCTCTGGGAGGGATGGTACCTTGCTCAGGGGGTACCTGAGGGTAGCCATTCAGTGGATTCAAACTCTTCCAATCATGGGCGACCACTCTACCTACTGAGCTATCCCTATCCCTTCGTACCGTAACACCATGAAAAGACATGACAAGCAACAGGGCTGGGTAAATGGAGTAAGAGTGACCCGTTGTAGACAGCAGCATCTGGTCCTGCAGTATCTCTGCCCTGGTCCAGTTGTGTGTGTGTATGTATGTGTGTGTGTGTGTGTTTTCAACTGAGAGTATCCTTTCACCCAGGTAAGTGAAAGTAAACAGTCCTCTAGCCGACGCAGGTGGCTTTGAAGGGCAGCGAGTCATTAACTTGGAGTTAGTATCTTGCCCAAGGCAGTCAGGGATCAAACCACTAACCTTCCAGTTAGTAGGTGACCTATCTTGTGAGCTACAGACACCCCGTACTTATATGGTTAATGGGGGACAAGGAAGTGAGGCACGTATGAAGAGTGCAACACACTGCACTCGGGAGTGTTGGACACTTGAAAAGGAGGGCCACAGTGGTCCACAGAAACACCATCACAGAGCCACACTTCTAAGTATTTTGAATGTAGAAGGCACGGTAACCTTTCATCTGGTACCCCGACAGAATTTCGACGTCAGGCCCCACCTCCTTCAGTGGTCATGTGATCGGTGAGGTGGCAATGAAGAAGACAGAGGACATCGGCAGCCTGCTGCTCTTGACCTTCCAGGTTAGTCTGAAAACATTTACAGTTCTGCGTGACCCTCACCAGTCCAGGTGTGAACGGGTATTCTCCATCAGGTGCATGTCCAGGGAAAGCCGCTTGGCCACCTGGGCACCCTGGAGGTGGAGTTTGATTGGCCGATGGAAGCAACCAATGGGAAGTGGCTGCTGTACCTCACAGAGATCCAAATAAACGGTACCTCAGAGCCTCGCTGCTCTCCACCCGGCAACATCATTAACCCTCTCAACCTCACGGTAACCATAGCAACATCAGCCTCATACACTCCTTTCAAAATAAAAGTCGTTCTTCCAGAATAAAGGCCAATTAAATGTGAACTGTTTACTGAAGATTTTAAACTTGTCTCTGAAAGTTAGCCTGTCTTCCTGTTGGTTCAGCTGTCAAAAGAGGAGAAGAAGAAAATGAAGAGGAATCTGGATGAAGTAAACGAGGAAGAGGAGCAGACTGACAGAACTCCAACTGTCCTTCATATGCAGAGAAAGAAGAAGCGCTACAGTCTGGTACAGACACAAGCACGGGGACACACTGTTTCTACAAGCTTGCTGATGATCTAGGAGGACAGAACAGTTTTAAATGTGGGGACATTTAGGAGAGAGGACAATTTGAGGAACATTTTGACATGGTTTAGAAAACTGAGGGCTTCTGAAGAACATGAGGACAGTTTTATTAGGACGTCCACAGTTGTTTCAAAGTAATGACAGTAAACCGTGTTGCAGGACTGTGTCCGCGGAGCGAGGTGCGTGAAGTTCGTCTGTCCTCTCGTCAGCATGAACAACTCGGCGACTCTGACCGTCAAAGCCCGACTGTGGAACTCCACCATGATCGAGGTACAAAGGGCAGCCCCAGTCTTATACCCTCATTTAATGCCCACTTTCATTCTTCTGGTTCACTTCCTGCCAGTTTAAAATGCAAACATTTAGCAGCTAAAGAAGCAAACGGAGACCAGAAAAGTTCAAAACTAGAGCATAAAGAGATTAAACTGTCCACATCACAACTACAGAGACAAGTGATTTTTATTCTATTTGTTACATTTTATTTAGATTGATAGTTTCTATTTTTGGTTTCTTTTGCTCTGTATTTTTTAAACTAGGTTTTTTTTGTCTGTGTGTAAAAGCATTGTCGAAATTAACCCTCGTTATCATTTAAATACTGCATGAAAACTCTTAAGACCTCTGAAATGCAAAAAATGTCGTCCTGTGAACTCAGAAGGCATTCCTCTCCAAAACCTGCAGACACCTGTGCTCAGATATCAGGACTTTTTGTTTTTTCCATCCTCTCATGGCCAGTTATCGCTTCTTGCTGTGTTTCAGGACTACAGTGATGCGAGCAGCGTGTTGGTTCAAGGCCGGGCGTCTCTGAAGCTGCAGACCAACAAACCCACCGTCAACATGGAGTCTCACAGCTCGCAGGTAACAGATTGCAGCTAGCGCCCCCTAAGGACCATTGCACCCTCCCTTCACAGTCCGCTGTATGTGGCTGTAGTTTCTTGCTGAATCTCTGAGGTATTCTCTGCAGATTGAGGTCTACATCTATTCAGATCTGGGGCTCCAGGTGGACTCTGGCGCCCCCCTGTGGATCATCATGTTGTCTGCCCTGGCAGGTGTGCTGCTGCTGGCTCTCATCTGTCTGCTGCTCTGGAAGGTAACCCGAGTGTTAATATACAGAAAAGATGCAGCAGATAACGTCATAGTCCAGGGAAACTTTTCACAAGTGGATATCATCCAAAGTCTCCACAGTACTCATATATTGTTATAATAACAGCTTAATTTCACCTGTCTGGTGTTTTGTGTGTAAACTGAAAGATGTTTTTGATCAGAGGAAGTCTTTAAATTCTTCATTTGGCATAGAAACTGGGAGAAAAAGTCTTAAATGATTCCAGTGAAATCATTGTTCCTGAGCTGGAAATACAAACCATCTCTGAAAACTAAATAGTGTCCGCTTCTGAAAGATGGCTCCAGTTCTGCTGCACTGCCAGGCTGGTTCCAGTTTTAGGTTCCAGAGCATCATCACCTCATCACCACTCATCACCATTCATCATTCATCTGTATCGTGAGCTTTATCTCTGTAAAGTGTTGTGTGTCACCCCCTGCTGTTCAGTGTGGGTTCTTCAGGAGAGCCAGCACCAGGGAGCTGTACCAGGCAAAGACCCAGAAGGCCCAGATGAAGAGTCAGCCATCTGAGAACGACAGGCTGACCGAGGAGCTCTGAGGCTGGGGCACCGCAGCCAGAGAGCCCGGCTGTAAGGACCAGAGGTGGAAGAGTTACCAACTGATTACTGAGACTATGAAAAGTCCTGAGTCAGATCAAAGTTAAAAAGTTTGTACTTGCTTAAAATAGTCAGCACTGATCCTTTGAGGTTCTTTGAAATTTTGTCTTAAATTTGATCAATTCTAGGTTTTTACTAATAACGACATCCCCACAAATTCATCTGCCATAATAAAACCTGTTTCATCCAGAATCTCAGGAACCATTTGATTTTCAGTAACCTCCTGTTTACATCTGCTCTACCTTTTCTGATTGATCAGCTCACCAAAAAATGTGATTGCTTGTGTTTGTTGGCTTTTCTCTGCAGATTTGATGGCACTTTTATTCTGAAAGGAGCCACAAAGGGCACATTAATGGGAAAACAGCAGAAAAAAATTAAGCAGGCTCACCCTTTAATGTGTCTGTGGCCACACCTGCTAGATTTTTGCAGCCAATCAAATCAAATTTCAAACACACAAATCCCGACAGACTCCTTAAACCAAAAAATATTCAGTTTGCTGTTAATGCAAGGAATTATGGGAATTAAATAGCACCAGTATGAATCTGCCTTTTAGCAGATCACTGGTTATCCCAGCAAACTCACCTGTGTCACCTGTTCACTGCCTCTGTGTCTCTGTGGACATACAAGGTCTCTGATCCTTCCTTTTCTCTGCAGTGTGGGTTCTTTGTGAGTCAGGGGGTGTGGCGGGCAGTCGTGCTCCATCAGGGGAGGATTATGGGTAAAGACAACCTGCAACAGCAGCACATGGATGCTGACGGATTCCTGATCCAGGACCAGGTCTCCTCATGTCGAAACAGGAAGTCCCCGAAACACTGGGTCACTTCTTGGACTGAGACTCACTGAGACACTCTCAGCGTCTGAAAAAATAAACCAGACCGGACCGAATCAAACTGGACTAGACCAAAATGGCTTGTAAATGGCCGGTATTTGTATAGCGCTTTACAAACCAGTTCTAACTGGACCAACACACTGCCAGTGTGAGTCTGCTGTCATGTGAAAACCTCGTAATGTGTTTATGTTCATATTGTAGACGGAGATGTGAGGTTTCCAGCTGACAGCAAGCACAGAAGATTGATTATAGATGATTGGTTAGTGATCTGTGTGTATATGTGTATATTTCTTAGCCATGGATTGATTGGAAACAGATTGGTGTTTCCTTTAAAGGGCTGGAATCAAAATGAGGGCACTGCTCCTTTAATATGGTAGCAATCATGTCATGTCTTTGTGGTGCCTTCAAGGTCTCCTCGTAAACTCTCCTTTGAGAAAGCTGTTAGTAAAACCATCCCGGTTGCCTTTAGGTGCTGAAAGATCCCATAGTAAAAACTGCGGTCGGCTCTTCTGTGAAACCGTTTTGTGTCTCGTGTACTTTTACAGGCTGTTTTTGTATATTTGTGATATTTCTGACTGCACTTGAAAGTGTGTGTAAAATGTGGGTGTGTTAACTGCATGTCAGTGTCTTTGTCAATGATATTAAACTATTTTTTGTATTATTCACTGGCTCTGCTGTTTACCTGCAGTGACGTGCTCAGGGTCTACTTTAGCTAAAGTGCCTGGCATCTTTGGTCATTTCAGGATCAACAGGAGCAAATGAAAGAAAAAACGCATCGTCATTTATTGTCTCTCAGTTAGCAGACCTGTTTGAAATATTTGAAGGTCAGTGAGTCAGTAGGTATTCATATATAGATGAGTATCAATTATTCTGACTGCAACTATTGTCCTTGGCTGATTTACAATGACGGCTTGTTTAGTTCATGAAGGCAGTATCAGCAGACTCTGATTGGCAGGCCGGTTAGTGTTTATCTTCATTGCATCACTTGGGTCCTGTACTCCAAAGTGAGTTCAGCATAGTTAGGTTCTCACTAGCGCTAGCTGTTTGGGAGTCAGGAGGAGGACCCAAATGTAGGACTCAAAAACAAAGGAGTGAACTAAGGGAGGCAGATTTATTTTGCAGTATAAAAAATATTCAAACTCAAAGGGTACTAATGAGCAAACACTCAAAAACTAGAAGTTGGAAACAAGGAACTAAAGCTAGGAAACTTGAAAACTAAGACTGGAACAGAGAACTAGGAATTACCATAGAGGAAAATGTCTGCTGCTTGGTCTCTGGCTTTTTGTTAGACTCAGGGACCATGCTGTTGTTCCTGTGTGGCCATTTCCCTCATTGCCTGGTTTCAAAAAGGTACTATGACCTAATCCGGTTGTTAGGTCCGACATCACAGACGACGTTGCTGGCATTTTTGGGTCCAAATGCTCCTGAATAAACAACAATTGAATAAACAAACCAGTAACTTTGTTTATGAACACCTCCGTCTTTATTGAGGCACCAATTACAGTTAAAAAGTCTTGTTGGGGTTTTTCTCAGTAGATGAAAGGGTTTGTTCCTCTCGGGTGAAGAGAGGTGCTGAGCTGTCAACTGATCACCACCTGGCAGTGAGTTGAATCAGGTGGCAGGGGAGAATGCTGAACAGATCTGGAACACCTATACACCTATAGTGAAGGTGTGCTGGGAACGCTTGGCAGAGGCCCCGGTATGCAAGATCTTCAGTGCACACCTCTGGCAGAGCTTTGACAAAATTCAAAGGGAGACTGGGGACATGGAGTCTAGATCATGTTCAGCACCTCCATTGCTGAAGCCGCTGCACTGAACTGCGGCCAAAAGGTAGTTGGTGTCTACTATGGTGGTGACCCATGAACCAGATGGTGGACACCAGAGGTGAATGGAACCATAAAACTGAAGGAGTCCTATCAGGCTTGGTTAGCCTGTGGTACTTTGGAGGCACCTCATAGGTAATGAGAGGCCAAGCGGAACGCGGCTTGGGCAGTGGCTGAAGCAAAAACTCAAGTGTGGGAAAAGTTCAGAGGGGCCATGCCTCGAAGAATTCCTGGAAAAACATCAGGTGACTCAGGAGGGTAAAGGGGTACTCTACCTACACCGTGTAAAGTGCGGGCAAAGTGCTGCTGACTTTGACTGAAGACATTGTCGGGCAGTGGAAGGAATACTTCGAGGACCTTCTTAATGTCATTGCCAGAAAAGGGCGGAGTGCCCACTCCAGGTCAGGGTTGAGTTCCTGCCCCCTAGTGGAAGACTCTAAGTCTCTCAATTCAATTCAATTCAATTCAATTCAATTTAATTTATATAGCGCCAAATCACAACAAAAGTCGCCTCAAGGCGCTTTATATTGTACAGTAGATCGCACAATAATAAATACAGAAAAAAACCCAACAATCATATGACCCCCTATGAGCAAGCACTTTGGCGGCAGTGGGAAGGAAAAACTCCCTTTTAACAGGAAGAAACCTCCGGCAGAACCAGGCTCAGGGAGGGGCGGGGCCATCTGCTGCGACCGGTTGGGGTGAGAGAAGGAAGACAGGATAAAGACATGCTGTGGAAGAGAGACAGAGATTAATAACAGATATGATTCGATGCAGAGAGGTCTATTAACACATAGTGAGTGAAGAAGGTGACTGGAAAGGAAAAACTCAGTGCATCATGGGAATCCCCGGCAGCCTACGTCTATTGCAGCATAACTAAGGGAGGATTCAGGGTCACCTGGTCCAGCCCTAACTATATGCTTTAGCAAAAAGGAAAGTTTGAAGCCTAATCTTGAAAGTAGAGATAGTGTCTGTCTCCCGAATCCAAACTGGAAGCTGGTTCCACAGAAGAGGGGCCTGAAAACTGAAGGCTCTCCCTCCCATTCTACTTTTAAATACTCTAGGAACAACAAGTAGGCCTGCAGTGTGAGAGCGAAGTGCTCTAATAGAGTGATATGGTACTACAAGGTCATTAAGATAAGATGGGGCCTGATTATTTAAGACCTTGTATGTGAGGAGCAGGATTTTGAATTCAATTCTGGATTTAACAGGAAGCCAAAACAGGAGAAATCTGCTCTCTCTTTCTAGTCCCTGTCTGGACCCTTGCTGCAGCATTTTGGATTAACTGAAGATTTTTCAGGGAGTTTTTAGGACATCCTGATAATAAAGAATTACAGTAGTCCAGCCTGGAAGTGATGAATGCATGAACTAGTTTTTCAGCATCACTCTGAGACAGGATATTTCTAATTTTAGAGATGTTGCACAAATGGAAGAAAGCAGTCTTACATATTTGTTTAATATGTGCATTGAAGGACATGTCCTGGTCAAAAATGACTCCAAGGTTCCTCACAGCATTACTGGAGGCCAAGGTAATGCCATCCAGAGTAAGAATCTGCTTAGATACCATATTTCTAAGATTTTCAGGGCCGAGTACAATAACCTCAGTTTGATCTGAATTAAGAAGCAGAAAGTTAGCGGCCATCCAGGTCTTTATGTCTTTAAGACATTCCTGCAGTTTAACTAATTGGTGTGTGTTACCTGGCTTCATGGATAGATAGAGCTGCGTGTCATCTGCATAGCAGTGAAAATGTATGCTATGTCTTCTAATGATGCTGCCTAAGGGAAGCATGTATAATGTAAATAGAATTGGTCCTAGCACTGAACCCTGTGGAACACCATAATTGACCTTAGTGTGTGAAGAGGACTCTCCATTTACATGCACAAATTGGAGTCTATTAGATAGATATGATACAAACCACTGCAGTGCAGTACCTGTAATACCTACAGCATGTTCTAATCGCTCTAATAGGATATTATGATCAACAGTATCGAACGCAGCACTGAGGTCTAGCAGGACAAGCACAGAGATGAGTCCACTGTCAGAGGCCATAAGAAGATCATTTGTAACCTTCACTAAAGCTGTTTCTGTGCTGTGATGAGCTCTGAAACCTGACTGAAACTCTTCAAATAAGCCATTCCTCTGCAGATGATCTGTTAGCTGTTTGACAACTACTCTTTCAAGGATGTTTGATATGAAAGGAAGGTTGGAGATTGGCCTATAATTAGCTAAGACAGCTGGGTCTAGAGATGCTTTTTAAGTAAAGGTTTAACTACAGCCACCTTGAAGGCCTGTGGTACATAGCCGATTATTAGAGATAGGTTGATCATATTTAAGATTGAAGCATTAATTAATGGCAGGACTTCTTTGAGCAGTTTTGTAGGAATGGGGTCTAAAAGACATGTTGATGGTTTGGAGGAATTAATTATTGAAGTTAACTCAGAAAGATCAATTGGAGAAAAAGAGTCTAACTTAACATCAATGGTACTAAAAGTAGCTGTAGATAATATTACATCTGTGGGATGATTATTGGTAATTTTTTCTCTAATGATAAGAATTTTATTTGTGAAGAAGTTCATGAAGTCATTACTAGTTAACGTTAAAGGGATTGTTGGCTCAGTAGAGCTCTGACTGTTTGTCAGCCTGGCTACAGTGCTGAAGAGAAACCTGGGGTTGTTCTTATTTTCTTCAATCAGTGACGAATAGTAAGATGTTCTGGCTTTGCGGAGGGCTTTCTTATAAAGCAGCAAACTATTTCTCCAGGCTAAATGATGATCCTCTAAATTTGTGACACGCCATTTCCTCTCCAGCTTACGAGTCATCTGCTTTAGGCTACGTGTTTGAGAATTATACCACGGAGTCAGGGACTTCTGATTTGAGGCCTTAGTTTTCACAGGAGCTACAGTATCCAGAGTCGTACGTAGTGAGGAGGTAAAATTATTAACAAGATAATCGACCTCTGTTGGAGTAGCGTTCAGATAGCTGCTCTGCTCTGTGTTGGTACAGGGCATTGAAGATGATAACAGTGGGTGGATTATATTCTTAAACTTAGTTACAGCACTTTCAGAAAGACATCTACTGTGATAAAGTCTACTCTCCACTGCTGTGTAATCAATTATTGTAAATGTAAATGTTATCAGGAAATGATCAGACAGCAGAGGGTTTTCAGGAAACACTGTTAAATGTTCAGTTTCTATGCCATATGTTAAAACAAGATCTAGAGTGTGATTAAAGTGGTGGGTGGGTTCTTTTACATTTTGAGAGAAGCCAATTGAGTCTAATAACAGATTAAATGCCATGTTGAGGCTGTCATTTTTAGCATCTACATGGATGTTAAAATCACCTACAATAATTATTTTATCTGAGCTGAGCACTAAATCAGATAAAAAGTCTGAGAAATCAGAGAGAAACTCTGTGTAAGGCCCAGGTGGACGATAGATGATAACAAGTAAGACTGGTTTCTGAGTTTTACAGCTGGGGTGGACGAGGCTAAGCATCAGGCTTTCAAATGAATTAAAAGTCTGTCTTGGTCTTTCGTTGATTAATAGGCTAGTGTGAAAAATTGCTGCCACACCGCCCCCTCGGCCTGTGCTTCGAGGTTTCTGGTAGTTAGAATGACTCGGGGGTGTTGATTCATTTAAACTAACATAATCATCCTGCTGCAACCAGGTTTCTGTAAGGCAGAGTAAATCGTTTTGTTGATCAATTATTAAGTCATGTGCTAACAGAGACTTGGAGGAGAGAGACCTAATATTTAATAATCCACATTTCACTGTTTTACTCTTTGGTTCAGATGTGGATACTGTATTGTTCTTTCTTTGTGATTTTTTATGTTTAAGTTGTTTATTGCTGGTCTTTGGTGGTCTTGTTCACGAGTGACGGGAGAAGGGAGCAGGAGATCGACAGACGGATTGGTGATGAGGCTGCAGTGATGTGGACGCTGTACCGGTCTGTCGTGGTGAAGAGAGAGCTGAGTGTAAAGGCGAAGCTCTCAATTTACCGGTCGATCTACGTCCCTGCCATCACTGATGGTCACGAGCTGTGGGTAGTGACTGAAAGAACGAGATTGCGGCATCACTGGCTTTCACTGCGGAAGAGAAGAAACAGAGGAAGCAAAAGTTGGGCAAAAAGAGAAAGCATTGTAGTAATAAAGTGCCTTGAAATTAATTCTGTTATTTGTTAAGCAAGAAATTTTAGTAAACTATGTCTCTTAATTTGTGTTTCTTTATAAAGGGTCAGCATATTGCAAGAAGAGAATCACACAACTTTGGTTCAGTCCTCGGGGCAGTCCGGCCGAACTCATACCCTACTTCCTTATTTATGACTCTGCTTGGCTAGTTCAACCCTAGAGCTATATTAGGCAAGTGGTTCCCTGGTATTTAAAAAGAATCAGAACTACTAGCATCAGATCCAACACAGCCTACATCTCACAGGGGCGAAGAGCCGTTACCTTAGTGTTTGGACTCCATATGACTTTTTAATCTTGTCTGTCGATAGAGGACAAACTTGGGTTGTTAACATCGAAACTTTGGAAATGTTGTACCAGCAAGTTTTCTTGACCAACATTTTATTGTCGCTATGATTTCATATCTGCACGAGGGATGCATCAGTCCAACTGTTTCCAGTAGAGGTGGGCAGATCGATCCAAATATCGATAGTATGGATACCAACAATAGTATTGGTATCGGATTGATACAAGCAGGATTGGATCGATACTTTGCTTTTCCTTCAAGTTCATTATGTAGCCTGCTGAACTGTGTTAATTATTTCTTTGGAAAAAATAAACCTCAAACATGCACTATGAAAAATATCCAAACCATTTTGGGTGCTTTAGAGACAGAAAAATTTACATTCCAGGTCTCCAAAAACCCAGTTTCAAGACACATGAAAACCTGAAAGGTGTGTTTTGTTGTGTTAACTAATTATTGTGGAAAGCCACGATCAGCAATATAGTGGTGATTAAAATGAGAATTCATCTCATAACTCATGGCACATTACTCTCCCCCCATTAGCTGCCTGAATAAATTCTGCAATACTGGCCCTGTATTTGCTTGGTATTGGATCAATACCAAAATTTGTAGTGTGGCACAGCACTACTGTGAATGAGTGAAAGTGCGAATGTTGGATGCTTTTTTTGAAATGTCCAGGCAAATATATACAGTGTAATATTTCATTCCTGTTTTTTTCTCAGAATAAACAACGAACTAATTTTATTACATGTACATGGGGATTTTCACAGTTCAGCATCAATTATCAAAATCTGCTGGGGCGGTCCCAACAGCACACTTTGACACAGAAGTCAACAACCTTTGTCTTCTCAAAACTAGGCGCCTGCTAATGCCTCTCTATCCTCTGTCTCCCTATCTCGTGTCCTTGCTGCCCATTTTTTTGCACACTGTGTTCTCCTTTCTGTCGCCTCTGCTTCTCACATACACCTCTGACTTATCCTCCCAATTCTGTGTGTGTGCTCTATGTGTGAGTGTTTAGCAGCTTGACCTATGGCCTACTTAAATGAATAACAAATATAATGCTTTACTATCGTTAATACAACTAAATCCCTAATACTACAATAATCTATTCTTACAATATATTTACATAATAATAAAAATAATAATAATAATAATGACAATAACTTTATTTATAAAGCGCTTTCAAATAAAGTGCTGTACAGCTATTTGAAACTAAAAAGATGAATAAATAAAAGGGATGAATAGCAGTACAAGTAAAAACACAATACAAGTAAAAAACAGTAAGAATTTAAACACTAAAAGGCATAGAATTAAGACATGTAAGATAGGGTGAACAAATGTGTCTTCAACTTAAACCTCCACAGAGCATGCCTGCCTAATATTTTGAGGGAGGTTGTTCCACAAGAATGGGGCACGAAAAGAAAAAGCACGCTCTCCAACTGTCTTTTTCTGGCTCTAAGAACTTTTAGAAGGCCAGAGTCCTGAGATCAGAGAGCATGGCATGGAACATAAAGGTGTAAAAGTTCAGAGAGGTATGAAGGTGCCAATCCATTTAAAGCCTTGTAGGTGAGCAGCAGGACCTTAAAATCTGCTCAAACCTGACAAGGTAGCCAGTGAAGAGATCTCAGTACAGGGGTAATGTGCTCGAATTTCCCAGTTCTTGTTAAAATGTGAGCAGCTGCGTTTTGCACCATCTGTAGACCTCTGAAACTTTTCTTTGGAAGCCCAGAAAGAAGAGCGTTACAAAAATCAATACGTGAAGACACAAATGCATGGACAAGAACCTCTGCTGTGTCTCTTGACAAAACTTGTCTGATTTTGGCTACGTTCTTCAAATGGTAAAAGGCGGTCTTTGTTATCTCTTTTACATAAGACTCGAAGGAGAGCACCATGTCAAACCACACGCCCAAGTTTTTTACCTTCTCCCCGCAATTTATGACATCATCATCAATTTTCAAGATTAGGGATTTTGGGACAAGTGCTGAAATTTTTGTGGTCCAATGACCATCAACTCTGTCTTATCAGTATTTAGGAGCAAGAAATTATCCGATAACCAGCCCCTAATTGCAGATACACAAGATTCTAGTTTAGAGACTTCAGCACAATTTCCAATGGTTAGAGGAACATAAAACTGCAGGTCATCAGCGTAACAATGAAAAGTTACATTAAAAGAACATAAAAGAACACCAAGAGGCAGCAGATACATAACAGCAATGGTCCAAGTACGGAGCCCTGAGGGACCCCATGCCTCACTGCGCAAGTCTCGGAGAGATCATTTTTAAAACTAACAGTCTCAGATCTCCCAGACAGGTAGGATCGCAGCCATGATAAAACATATCCTGTAACTCCAATAAAATGTTCAAGCCTATCCATTAAAATACAGTGATCCACAATGTCAAACGCAGCACTTAGATCCAGCAGGACTAAAACTGAAGTGCGATCGTTGTCTGCATTTACCAGCAGATCATTTACTACCTTGACTAAAGCTGTTCCTGTGGAGTGGTTTGGAGTGGAGTGGTAGATTTATTTCACTGTTATGCAAATTGGGCTGTGGTTAGCTTCAACACTTCTGGAGGAGTAAGTCTTACCGCTCTGTGTCTGTTAGTTTGGTCACTTCACCGCAGAACCTGTTATGTTGTGAAGGCCTCAAACCCATCTGATCTCCCCACCTGTCCAAACAGCTGTTCTTAAACAGCTCCATCGGCTTCCAGTTCACCTCTGTGTCAATTTCAAGATCCTGCTTCTCACTTTCAAAGCGCTTCATAACTTCACTCCTCCATATTTACCTGATCTCCATACGTACTTTCCCCCTCGTACGCTCTTCTTCAGCTTCCCTTCTGTCTGTTCCACCTGCTCGCCTGACTACCACATGACTCAGAGCCTTAGGTTGTTCTGCCCAAGACTTTGGATGCACTTCCAGCAGATCTCCGGACCACAAACTCTCTCTCTACTTTAAAATCTCAAACCCATCTATTTAGAGTTGCAAACACCTTCTGTCTTAGTCCATTTTTACCCTGCTCAGGTTTTATACTTTTATGCTTGTTTTTGTTTTTTTGTTTTTTACCTTATGTCTAAATTTTATTTTGCCATGATTATATATTTTCTTGCTGCTATTGTTCTTGTGTTATTGTAAGGTGACCTTGAGGGTCTTAAGGCGCCTATACATAAAATGTATTATTATTATTATCATTATTATTATTATTATTATTACAGTCCAGAGCAATCCATTTTGTAAGTTTGTCCGATGTTGACTTACTAACTTTGGTCCTGAAGCCAGCCATTTCATCAAGTTTGGGCTGCCAACTAGTGATGTGTCGGTTGCGCCAGCTCTCAGAGCCGAATCTTTGAAGTGAATGACGCGAGCCGGAGCCATTTTTTTTTTTTTTTCTTTCTCTCACCCTCTCTCTCGCACTTTTTTCACTTCACTTCGCAGGTGAGCCGTGTGCTTGTGCTGAGCAGAGGGGGGAGGGGCGGTAGTTACACTAACAGAAGCACAGGAACAGAGTGGGAGGGAGAGAGAGAGAGAGAGAGCCAGGGACAACAACAAGAAACAACACCATCACATTAGAAAGGTATAGTAATTTATTTATTTATAATTTATTTATTACATTTTATGTGATGTAATAGAGACGAAGCACGTAAAAACTCCAAAAGACAACAGAAGTGCTCCATAATGCTAGGGGGCAGTGTTGAGCTTTTGTTACCTAATGGCTACACAAGCCAGCAAGTACCAACGACCGGATTTGGTGTGTGGTAGTAACAGGTAAATGAACTTTTTTTTTTAAATTATTTGAATATATATGAGTGTTTGTGTATAAATACACAAACAATACACATATGCTTTCAATTGTGTAATTTAAGTGATCTAGGTAGCTCTGTTTTGGAAGTTCAGTTAATGCTAGCAATGTGTTTTGGAGTTTTTACGTGTTTTGTCTCTATTACATCACATAAAATGTAATAAATAAATTATAAAATACAAAAACCAAATATGTACATTTCAACTTTTAACTATTTAAATTTTCAGCTTTTTCCTTTTAAACAAATTTAAAGTGAAACAACACAAAACACTGCAAACCACAGCACAATTAAATATAAATTAAAATATACAAAACAAAAAGAAGATGCACATTCTCTGTCATATGGGCCTGGGATGGTTTTTTGGGAGAGTGTTTTCCTGCTTGGAATTGCATACATAGGATTCACTGCATGAATAAACTTTCTGAATCCTTTAACATCCGCAGCTGAAAATACTTGTGGATGATTACTATACCTTTCTAATGTGATGGTGTTGTTTCTTGTTGTCGTCCTCTCTCTGCTTTGTCTCTAGGAGTCACCATATATTTTTATATAAACATATATAAATAAAACCAAGTTTTTTTACATTAGTAATTCCTTTTGTGCATATTTCTATATTGTTGTTGATAATAAATTAATTAAAGCAACAAAAGAACCTGAAGAGCCGGTTCTCTAAAAAGAGACGGAATTCCCATCACTACTGCCAACACCTTTTGTTGGTGCTGGGACTGCTAACAGCTCCCACAGTTTCTATGCTCGCTGCAACATGTTTTGCATTTACATGGTACTGTAAGGTTGAAGTGCTTCGGTGGTATGCAAACTCACTTTTTGCACAGTTTGCACAACACCACGCTTTTATGAAGACTTCCCTCAGGTAGTGTTTTCTAGTCAGTCCTAGCAACGTAGCTCTGATGTGTGCATCAGTATAATTTGTATACCAGTAAATCACGCAGTGACAAAAGGTCCCCTTTTGACTTTGCTTGGAAGGCAAAGTGTGATTAAATGTGTAATTTTTTTCAAATCAATTAATCGCAATTAACACGTTAAATTCCCACTTTTTGTGTAGATACTTACGTCATTGTGTCTAAGGAGCTTGGAAAGAAAAGCGTCTGGACTTCTTTGAGTTGCTTGAAGACGTTTCACCTCTCATCCAAGAAGCTTCTTCAGTTCTAGGGTCAAATGGTGTAGAGTCCCAGATTTAAACCCTGTGGGAGTGCCCCCCCCCCCAAAGAGGGACAAATGACCCGCTAATGATCCTCGATGTAATCACATGAGCCAAGGTGTGAAAACGGGTGTGGGTCACAATCAGCCAAGGTTTTGGGTGAGCTCATTGTGAAACCTAGCCCCACCCTATCATGTGATTTCCTGAGGTCAGATGGCCCAGGATGTGAGTGGGCGTTAAAGCGTCTGGGAAGGGATCGTTATTGTGTATTACATACATTCCCTGTGTTGGTACCTCTTAAACTTCAGTCTATTTTAATCTACATGCTGCCAACAGAGAGATGCCAAACTGTTTCACTGTTCTTGTAAAAGTGACCATAAAGATCTATTCTATTCTCTCTGAACCATCAAAGCCCACTTAGCTTCAGGACATCCACTTTCTACAGAGACTTTCTCAAACGTCTCAAAGTTCAGCTGCTTCATCACAAACAGGTCCCATATGAACATCCTTCTTCTTCCAATTTATTCAAGTCAAAGGAAAGAACCTGAGTCTCATTCGCTTTCTCCAAAGGCCACGCAGCATCCTACAGGACTGCACACACCCAGGACACCGGATGTTTAAGCTGCTGCCGTTTGGGGGGAGATTCAGGCTGTTGAAGTCTTGGACAAACAGACTCAAGCTTTTACAACAGGGCAATGCTAACAGCTGACCTGATTGGCTACCTCCCTGGACTTTTTTGGGGGGGGGTAACAACAATAACAACATTTATATTTATAACAACGGGCAATAATAATTCATGTGCAATAATAACAGTGTGCAATACACATACACTTATTCTTCATTTTATTACGTTAGTTAGTTTTATTACATTAGGTTAAGTTACTGTGTGATGTTGTGTTGTACGTAGTGTGGACAGTTTTCCAATTTCATTGTACTATTGTACTATGTATGACTGTGCAATGACAATAAAGAGTTATTGTCAGAGTTCTTTGATGGACATCCATCAGCACTGAGTCAGTGCTTTTATTTATTTCACAGTTCTTTTATCCTAATTATTAAAAAGAATCAAACTGACACAGAAACAAGAAAATTCAGTCTGGTGATTCAAAATTAAAATTCAAAACAAAACATAAATAATGAGGAAATGCTAAACTGTAACAGCTGTGTGGAAAATCATGATTCACTGCTGCAGAGAGGACGAGAGCAACACGCACAGCTGATTGGTGATGTTTCACAGCTGCGTGTGTGTGTGTGTGTGTGCCGTGAGCTTTTGGATCTCAGGATCAGTTTTCCCGTCCTCGTACAGCCGGAGCGTCGCGTTGAGGAGCGCCGTGGTTTTGTTTCTATACCTGAAAGCTTTCCTCTCAGAAACACGTCACACCCACCCACAGTCCTGATCTACGACACAGTCAGAGCCCACTCTGCATCGTCAGCCTCCTCTTCATCAGCAGGACCCTCTGTCCAGGAAAACTCGTTCACCTGACACACACACACACACACCCTGTGTGAGGGTTTAATTAAAGGCATTAACCCCCCACACCCACCCTCCCACACACAGCAGGTGAGATTACCTGCAGGACTCCTTCAGTGTCATCAGCTAAAGACTGATCAGGGGTCTGTTTCACCTCCACCATCACCTTCCCATTACCTGCACACACACACACACACACACACACACACACACACACACACAGGTGAGCAGAGTCAGTGGTGCAGGTACGGCAGTATTTAGAGTATTTAGAGTACTACAGTACCTAGAAGTATGAGCAGCACAGAGCTGAAGGCCTGAACCAGAGCCTTCTCTCTGACCAACCTCTGCAGCCTGCTGCACCTCTGCAGGAACACATCTGGACCTGAAACACACACACACACACACCTCAGACCAGAACAAACCAGGCAGCAATGTCCAAAGTGTCGCGCTCACCCCGCACTCACCTGTGCAGGTGAAGCAGTCCTCCAGCACCGCAGCTCCTCTGCTCATCTGTCCGTGATGAGGGAAGCAGAGCTGCAGCACACAGCCGAACTTCAGCCTCCTCTGACTGGCCCCTCCCCCCTCCTCCTCCTCGCCTTCTTCTTCGTTGGTGAGCTCCTTCAGCTGAAGCAGACAGACAGTTAGCCACCTGCGCTCTCACTCGCTCACCTGAATACACCGATGCAGCGCCTTTCTCACTGTGATGATGTCAGAGGTCCAGCCATTGAATCCTAGGACGTGATTGGCCAGTTCCAGACAGTGGGTGTGGCTCAGAGGTCTGCTGCTGCCAGACAGAAAGTGAGGCATCTGCTTGGAGCTCAGCTTCACCTGAAACCCACAAATACGGCCAGGTGAGCTCCAGGTAAACACGCAAAGTTCATCAAAGAGGAAGAAAATGTTGTTACCTTCAGTGGCGAGTCGTCAAGCAGCGGGCGTCCATCTGTGACGCGCTGAGCTGCAGCGGCGTGAGCTGCCGAGAAGAACTTGATGAGGGCATAAAAACCAGGAGGGTGGAGCGGAGCGTTAGGGCTCACCTTTAACAGGTACACAGGACCGAAGGACGAGAAGATAGCATGGAGCCGGGCCTGACACACACACACACACACACGATGTCAGGCAGCTGCTCAGATATTGAGCACAGGCTGCAGGATGGCGTGTAACCGTGGTTACAGGGGATGCTGTGATGATACAGTGAAAGTTCTCAGGTCTTTACCCCATAAAAGATACTAAAGATTCATAACCTACTCAAAATACTTGCACTCAGACTCTGCTTTCGGTTTCACTTCCTGCCCTTTACACTCTGCAAACCTGCAGTTTCCTGTGAAGACTTTTAGGCCCAGATTATATTCAGAGGTGAGCCTTTCAAATAATGCAATGTAATCTGCCTATAAACATTTTAAGATTATATATTCAACTCAACAGTTTAAAGTGGTTCTTACTGGACCTGTAATAAAGACTAATATGATACCAATATGTTTGAACATCTGAATGCAATATCAATAGTGTTATTAATAGAATGATAATGATGATTATAAAAATAGCAGCAAATAATAGCAGCAAAATATCCTCCTACTCCTTACAATACCCATGCAGTATCAGCTACTGCAACACTGAAGCCTTTTAACAGAAGTACTGCATGTGTACACAGTATTACTGCAGTAACCTTGATGATACAGTAATATGAGCACTGGTACTGATGGTAACTGACGTTCCATGTTCACAGAGGACTGGTGCCATCTAGTGGACATCTCAGGACACTGCACGGGACAGTCTGTACGAAATAAAGTGCAGTGACATCAACAGAGTGATTATTAAAGTGCTCTAAAAATAAAATGGTGCAATAGAAAACAGCGATCAAGTAAGAAGGAAGTCATGTGACTGTGTAGACAGATGTGATTGGTTGGAGAGCAGCAAAGGGCGGGTCCTCAGCTGGTGTTCAGTGCTGACTCTGATGACTGTTTACATTGTTCTCATAACAGGACTGGAGAGAGCAGAGGAGATGAAGAGTGCAGCAGGCTGGTGAAGAAGACCTGAGCGTGAAGAAGATGAGCAATCAGGAGCAGTGAAAAGCAGAGGCTCTGAGGCTGGAGCAGGGAACGCTGTTAAACTCGCCTACATACCGCCTCACACATGAACGCTTCATCATGCAGTAACAGATGAGTATCTGTTACTGCAGTCAATGACTGTTAAAAAGGCGCTGTTATCAAGTAAAATCCCAAAAGATTTCAGGGATGGGCTAAGCCCCCAGGGTTTCAGGATCCTAGCAGCGCCCTTGCCCTGCATCTCTGTGTTTAGGTGGACAGTCTTCATCAGCCTTCATCATCAACATCATCATGACAAACAGGCCGCTGTTTCCTTCTGATAGATTTAGTATCAGAAATATTCAGCGAGTAAAGCCATAGCCAGGGTATCGCTGTTATCTTGATTCACTAATCCCAACATGGAGCTCAGGTTATCACCTCGCTGTTAGTTCACAGTCTAACCAGTAGAGCAGGGCGATATGACCAAAAATATTTATCACGATATACATTTGAAAATTTGCGATAACGATATAACTGACGATATAATTGACACTAGACAAAATACTTTACAACTCCACAACTTTATTAGTGCAAAAAACCTCATCAATGTATTTTCACTTAAACAAGCAGCTGTTTTTTATGTGCATTAAAGTTATATAAAAATGTAACAGTGCAAATTCCTCGCTGACAGTTTAACCAAAAGGCATTTCCAGTGGAAACTGGCCGACATATCTTCAGCATAACCATGTATAATATCCACAAAACTTAAAAAGAGGTTATACACACACAATACGGTAATATTATGTTGAAGCATAGTACGTATCACTCCGCGAGGCTCCTGCCTACGATAGCCGTAATGCTCCGACAATCCATCAGGCGGTGCGGCTTCGTAGCTTAGCAAAGTCGTACTGAAACGTTTGACAGATTTTCGAGCGCCGTGTACCACATAAAATCGTTTCGAGGTCAGTAAACACAACCAGAATTCATACATAAGGCACGCGGGATTATAAGGGACACTGTCGATTTTAAGAAAAATCAAAGGATTGATTTTAAGTGCGCCGTATTTTCCAAACAACACGGTAATAACGACGCCCTGCTAGCATGCGCTACCAAAAATAGTGCTTTGTTGTGTATCTGACGGACGAAAGCCAAACCAGTTCCACACCACTTAAGTTGCAGCATTTTTACAAACCAATTCTGGTTCATCCGTTTCATTTAACGATCCACTTTCGCTCTTCTCATTCTGCGTCGCCGCCATGTGCGTATGTAAACAAAGGCACTGCGCATGCGCGTTTTACCCATATTCTATCGCGATATTTCATTTTTCTATCGTTGCCCAAAATTACACCAGTATAGGGCTTTGGAGCGTGATAATAATAATAATAATAATAATACATTTTATTTATAGGCGCCTTTCAGACCCTCAAGGTCACCTTACAGTAGCACATAAACAATACCATAAAAAACATTTAAAAAGATGTATATATAGCAAACATGGTAGATAGAATTTAGACATAAACAATCATAAAAGCAAATATAAAAACTGAGCAAGGTAAAAATGGCCTAAGACAGATCAGGTGTATGCAATTCTGAACAGATGGGTTTTGAGTAGTGATTTAAAAGAGGTGAGACAGTGTGTGGTCCGTAGAGCAAGTGGAAGTGCATTCCAAAGTCTCGGGGCAGAACAACTAAAGGCTCTGAGTCCCATGGTAGTCAGGCGAGCAGGTGGAACTGACAGAAGGGAAGCTGAAGAAAAGCGGAGTGTACGATGGGGTGAGTATGTATGGAGAAGATCGGATAGATATGGAGGAGCGAGGTTATGAAGCGCTTTGAAAGTGAGAAGCAGGATCTTGAAATTGACACGGAGGTGAACTGGGAGCCAATGGAGCTGTTTAAGAACAGGTGTTATATGTTCAGTGGATCTAGTTCTGGAAATAATACAAGCAGCTGTATTTTGAACCAACTGCAGTTTATGGAGGGATTTATGAGGTAGACCATAGAGAAGAGAGTTACAGTAATCCAGACGAGATGTGACAAGAGCATTGACAAGTATGGCGGTACTGTGTGGTGTGAGTGAGGGACGAAGACGGTTAATATTACGGAGATGAAAGTAGGAAGACCGAGTGATATTATTTATATGTGCTGTGAAGGACAGAGTGCTATCAAGGATGACACCAAGACTCGTAACCTGAGGGGAGGGTGTGACAACAGAGTTATCAATGGATAATGAAGGACTGGTTGGAACTGTAGTCAGTTTTGATCTGGTGCCTATTAAAATGAATTCTGTTTTATTGCCATTAAGTTTAAGAAAGTTGTGAGTAAACCAGACCTTGATTTCACTTAAACAGTCAGAAATGGATGTGGGTGGGAGAGTAGCTGTGGGTTTGGAGGATAGGTAGAGCTGGGTGTCATCTGCGTAGCAGTGAAACTGGATGTTATGCTTCCTAAAAATATTACCTAGGGGTAGGAGATAGATGATAAAAAGTAAAGGACCCAGGACAGAGCCTTGGGGTACACCGGAATTAACTGGAGTAGATACTGATCTGTGAGGGAGTAATTGAACAAACTGTGAGCGGCCAGAGAGATAAGAAGTAAACCAGGCGAGTACTGTACCATTGATGCCAATAGATGCTAATCTGTGAAGGAGGATGCGGTGGGACATAGTATCGAAAGCTGCTGTAAGGTCAAGGAGAATGAGGATGGATATAAGTCCAGAATCAGCTGCAAGCAGAAGATCATCATCATGATGTCACAGGGGTGGGCGTGGAAAGGATTTTGGCCCAATACGCCATTTTGGGGGTCTAGCGCAAGTGAAAAGGGAGCAAAGACACACACAACAGCCATGGTTCGTATTTGCTGTGTGGTCGGCTGCAATGCTCGATCGCACGACCGGCAAGAGAATAAGCTTGAAAATGGTTTATCTTTTCATTCTTTCCCAACCTGGAAGCAACATGAGGCAGCTCATGTAGCGGACCTTACCAAACGAAGGCGTCTAGTCTGGATAGCAGCTGTGAGACGAGCTGATATCCAGCTCTCTTCCATCTCCAAATATCTGTTGGTGCTCCAGACATTTTCATTCCGGTAAGTTCTAAATATGTTCGTATCACTCTTTATAGCCTATTAGTTTTATTTTCGATGCGCTCTGAGGTCATAGCAAATTAGTACAAACATCCTACTGAGTGATTCTGCAGAACTACCTTCTCTTTATAGAGTTTCTAATTATTTGGCATTATTGCAGCAAACCAGCCTATGAAATGGATGAAACACATCGTGACTGGGTTCCAGCGCTACACAAGGGACCTGCTTCAAACATACCACCATGCCAATCAGATTACTTCTTCCATGTGAGGCTGAAGAGATGACCCTTCTGGATAAGATGGTGAAGGTTTGCTGCATTTGGTGAACAGTGTTGTAGTAAAACCAGGGAAAATGAAACTTGCTCCTGTTAAATATTCTTAAGTCTTTTGCTGTATAAATAGTGGTATTTATTTTTCAAAACATACAGTAAATAATGTTAGTAGTGGGTGATATCATGTAAACACTGTCATGATTTTGTGTAAACATTTTGTCTTTTATAAACTATAAATGACATGGATTCTACATTGTAACTGATGTGATGTTCTATAAAGTGGTTTTAATAAAAAAAAAGAGGCAAAAATTTGTTTCTTTATTAAATTTTTGAACAGTGGTACTCAGTCAGTACATATTCAGTAAATGCAAATTATTTACATGGCAGTGCACTACAGGCATAAATCTAGACCCCTATATAAAACATTATGGCATTATAGCAGTGACAACTCCTCCACAGTAGCAGGTGGGATTTTTCTTTTTTGAGGACGGCTCCTTTTACCTTTCACTACGGATGGTCTGTTTATGTTTTGATCAAGAGCCTTTTTTTGGGCAGCTGAAGAGGAGAAGTCTATCTTATGGCCAACCTCTGACTATATCTTGGTCACATTACCCAGCAAAACCCAGTATGCAGGTTCATCTGTAACAGTCCTTGTGCCACAGATCCGCACTGTTGCTTCTACATTAAACAGAAGAGCAGTGACATGGGTGCAGGTCTCCACGACTCCGGCCATACAGGTGCAGTGGGCGGCTTCAACCTTCCCTGTGATGCTCACAGTGACCCATGGCTGCAATGCTGGTTCATTCAGTCTCTGAGAGTGCAGCACCTGAAACACACACACACAAAGTTAATTTAAAGACAAGAACTATGAGCCAAGGCCGACATAAATGTGTTTTATCTACTTTATCATAAATGTAACAGTGTTTAGAAAGTTAGCACATACATGTCATTTTTCATTTCTTTATGTGTCCATCTATAGAACGCTGCATTTTATAGTGTAAATCTGCCTGTTCTCTCTCAGAAACCTGCCTGCAGAAAATGAACCTAAAGTATGTAATGCAAGGATGTAATCACTTTAGAGATGGAGAAAGCATAAAGTGACAATTATGAATCACTTAATATGATAAGGAGGTCTGCAGGTCATTAATCAATGTATAAAATTAAAATAAAATGTATTTTTAGTGACACAAGATACAAATATTGAAGCAAGATCTATAATTAGAATTATTTATAATAAATATGAATAAATCATTGCAATTTCTTTAACCATAGAGAATAACTAAATCCTTCAGGACAATGTCACATCAATGCACTGAACTCACTATGTTATCCCTCTAACAGCCTCCACATGTTCTCACTGTAATTTCCCCTCATGAATGAATTTATGCTGCACTAATCTGAATGTTTGCAGGGAAATCAAACACATTTCACACGCAGTACTCGAGCTGACTTACCTTTGTTTGAATGACGACTTGTACGCGCTGACTCCACAGATAAGGTACGAAAATATATCAGGCTATGTCAGTAGCGGTTGGTCTTCAGGGTTTCTACTCCACGGCCGTGTTTCATACGGGTCCACATTTCCAATGCACGCTATTTTCTGCAAGTACCACTGCTTCGCCTCTGGACGCAGTCGGCCTCTATACAGTCCATTCTCTTTTGAGCTGCTTTTAAGCATCTTGTAATCGTCGTTCCAACACAGTGTGTTTGTTTTGATTCGTAGACCCCGAAAATGGTGCCGCGCTCCCACAATGCATTGCGGCATGACGTCAACTCCAAAGCCCTATTACCGTGAACGGTATGATATGGCCCAGCCCTACTAACCAGCACGCTTATGTCAAAGGGGCGGGGCTGTCTATAAAGGGGCCTTTGGTGGGTCATGTGACACTTCTTCCACAGAACTTGATTCTAAGAGTGCCACCAACCTCAGAGGTGTTATCAGACGGTGACTAGAAATCTGACAGGAAATGATCTGAAAAAGCAGAAACTGGTTTCTGGCTTCACAGCTGCACAGTAAGGCTGTATCCATAGAAACGTGAAAGCTTCCTATCCCACAGCCTGATGAAGGAGACATGGGAATCAGAGCAGAGTGGATGGACGTGATTGGTCGAGCAGGCGTGTGCTCTGCGCCCAGGAGACTCTCCGTCACTCTGACCATCACCTGTTTGACTCTGTTTCAGGTTCTGAGGTTAAATATGAACACATCTGTCTGATCTGGGGTCAGCACGTCCAGATATAAGCGCTATAGAAATACAGGCCATTTACCATTTACCATATACATGCTTA
The DNA here is from genome assembly GCF_001858045.2 of Oreochromis niloticus. Taxonomy (NCBI): domain Eukaryota; kingdom Metazoa; phylum Chordata; class Actinopteri; order Cichliformes; family Cichlidae; genus Oreochromis; species Oreochromis niloticus. The sequence continues at coordinate 35,124,060 of NC_031969.2, read as the reverse complement.
CAACAACACAACGATAATAATCCACCTGACTGTGATTACTGATGCTCAGCAGGGAAACACAGAGATGTTACACACTGTTTACACACAGCGCTCTGAGGGATGTTTCAGGAATGGAGATCTGATTGGTTGGTGGGCAGCGACATCACTGATCTGCATCACTGAGGCACCAGATCAGCAGGTTTCATTAAGTCTTATTCCTGATCAGAACATTCGTCAATGCTTCCTGTGCTCGTGCTTTTATTCTGAAATGCTGTGATGTGACCTGACCTGAGTGCAGCACGCAACGACTCCTGCCTCACTCACCTGCAGCTCTTACGTCACATCCACTGATTTTACACCAGCAGCTCACGACTGACCTTCATTATTTAATACAAAATGACGTCACCGTGTGTGCACTCACGTGGATGTGCGCCTCGCCGAAGGTCGGCGGGATGTCCCACACCAGCACCGTCTTATTGCTCTCCACGGGAACCCGGAAGTCCACGACCTCCGCCTCCATCCCGGCCGCACGTGTGCTGCTCACAGTCACCTGGACTGATAACGCGCTCAGCCCGAGAGGAGCGCGCTTCCGCTGAGAGGCGGAGCCTGCCACTGCAACCAATCAGGGGACAGAGCGACGATGTTCGACGAATCAGAGCGTTCTCCCACAGAACCAATCACTGAAGTCCACCCGCTGCCGGACCTGACTCCTCTGAGGAAGAAGACACTTCTGGAAATCACATTGGTGTCATTTTAAAGATGTTTGTTCGTCACGAGTCTCACGGCTGTGATTTAACAATCCCGTCTCTGCTTTTCTATTTACGGCTGCTGTGTTGTCATAGTGATTCTCGTGGAGAGATTGTTCAATGAAGCTTTTTTGTCTGCTGGGACCGGAAGTAAGGAGCAGCAGGATGAGCGCACGTGTCTGTCGCCACTCTGCTGTGTTAATAAAGTTTCATTTCCGAGTTTCTTTCTTGCTTCATCAGTGAGCTCACCTTTTGTGACGTCACATAGAGTTTCCTGCACACCCGAAAGCGAAAACGACGATGACGTCAGCTGGGTGTTAGACAGCAGAAAACAAAACTGCAAACCAAAATAAAAGCATGATGGTTTCCAGGTAAGGTTTAAATAAAGACTGAATAAAAAAAAACTCAAAAAGGAAAGCAGAAGGTTAACAACAGGAAGTGCAGAAACTCAAACATCGATTATAAAATACACAGACATCTATAAATCTTTATTTATAGGAAACACAGTGAACCGCACACAGAAACAGCTTTTATTGTGAAATGCTGCTGCTTCCTGTCAGTGTGGAAAATGAAAGCGAGGGAATTCCACCCAAACGCCGTCATTCCTCTACCAATACACAGCTGGTCGATCAATCAGTGATCGATCAGCCTGAGATCAATGAACTGATCACTGAACACACACATACGACCAATCACAGCTCACGAAGATGGACACTTCAAGACTTTCTAGGGTGCTTAAGAACATGCCAGGACATTTTAAAGTGAGGGTCCTTGAGAGGATTTCCAGGGTCTTTGAATATAAGAGCCCAAACACGCAGATTAAACACAAACTTGGATCCAAGACAAAAAAGCCTCTGATTTAGAAACAAATAAATAAATGAATTAATAAACGTTACAAATAATTGATACATTCAGTGCCCTCGGGACATTTGTAAATTACAGAGTGGGGACTTTTACCTGCAGACAGGTGTTAAAACCCGGCTCAGGTTCAGATCATAGCAGCTGAAGTTTCTGTGACAACATTTATCCTGATTACAGAGATGAGACTCTGAAAGTCCGCCCTTTCACAGCTTCTGTCTGAAAACTGAAACACGGAATTTTTGTACTGTTTTCTGTTTCCTGTTTGTAAAATAAAAGCCTGAACTCTGCTGCCAGCATGGACACGCACTGTCAGTCCTGCACAGCATCTTCATCGTCTTCATCATGGTCACCTGGACCGGCCTTCTCTTCGTTCTCTGTGGCGCCCTGACCTCTGCCCTCTGCTGTGATTGGCTCACACACTACAAACAACCGATGAAAGAAGCTCGGTGCTTCCTCACTCTCATGGTGAGTACAGCACTGACTCCAGGTCCTTAAACTGGTCTTTAAAACATTCCAGGACTCCTTAGACAGTTGAAAAGAGACAATTCCAGGGTCCTTTAAGAGTTTCCAGGATCCTTGAAGACATTCAGAGAGTGATGAAATTATCCCAGGATGTCATTAAAAACACTGGTTGGTTTTTAAAAACATGTTTCCAGGACTGCATAAACATATCGTGTGAATACATAAAGAGATTCTGTATAAGAGGATTTTCAGGGTTCTTGAATTTAAGAACTTAAGTGAGAGACTCTCAGTGATTCTTCAGGATGTGACACGTTTAGATACAATTCAATTTTATTAATACAGCTACAAATCACAACAACAGTCACTTCAAGGCACTTTACATTGTAAGGTAGACCCTACAATAATACATACAGAGACAAACCCAACAATCATATGACCCCCTATGAGCAAGCACTTTGGCGATAGTGGGAAAGAAAAACTCCCTTTTAACGGGAAGAAACCTCCGGCAGAACCAGGTTTAGGGAGGGGCGGGGCCATCTGCTGCGACCGGGTGGGGTCTAAACTAATGATTCGATGCAGAGAGGTCTATTAACACATAGTGAGTGAAGAAGAAACACCCAGTGCATCATGGGAATCCCCCGGCAGCCTACACCTACTGCAGCATAACTAAGGGAGGATTCAGGGTCACCTGGTCCAGCCCTAACTATATGCTTTAGCAAAAAGGAAAGTTTGAAGCCTAATCTTGAAAGTAGAGATAGTGTCTGTCTCCTGAATCCAAACTGGAAGCTGGTTCCACAGAAGAGGGGCCTGAAAACTGAAGGCTCTGCCTCCCATTCTACTTTTAAATACTCTAGGAACAACAAGTAGGCCTGCAGTGCGAGAGCGAAGTGCTCTAATAGGGTGATATGGTACTACAAGGTCATTAAGATAAGATGGGGCCTGATTATTTAAGACCTTGTATGTGAGGAGCAGGATTTTGAATACTGGATTTAACAGGAAGCCAATGAAGGGAAGCCAAAACAGGAGAAATCTGCTCTCTCTTTCTAGTCCCTGTCAGGACTCTTGCTGCAGCATTTTGGATTAACTGAAGGCTTTTCAGGGAGTTTTTAGGACATCCTGATAATAATGAATTACAGTAGTCCAGCCTGGAAGTAATAAATGCATGAACTAGTTTTTCAGCGTCACTCTGAGACAGGATATTTCTAATTTTAGAGATGATGCGTTTCTGTGCTGTGATGGGCTCTGAAACCTGACTGAAACTCTTCCAATAAGACATTCGTCTGCAGACGTGATGAATATTCAACACAAGGTTTACTGACAGCTAAAATGATGCACTCAGAGCCTGTAGGACATCTTGTAAACAGCACAGGTCACATGTTTAGCGTGTAGCTCTCTCTTTCAGGGCGATCAGCTGACTGAACAGCACCCTTCAGTTCATCCGGTTCGATTCCCAAAACATCTCTACAAGCAAATGAGAAACTCTGAAGTAGGTCACATGTTTACATCGATGACATCAAATCACTCTGCCAATCAGACGCCTGCAGCTCACCTGTCTCTCTCTCGCTCTCTCTCCAGGTGGAGTCAAAGCTGGTTTTCATCAGAGACAGTCTGCAGCTTATTTTCTGTCTGTATCGCCATGACAACCTATCAGCCGCTCCCTGGGGCGCCGACAAGACGGAGGGCTTCCTGACGGTCATCCACAGACAGATCACGGAACTGAGCGCGTGTGTGAGTGGACACGCCCACTTTACTGCTTTCAGCCTACTCACAGGAGCGAACTTAGGCTACGTTCACACTGCAGGTCTTAATGCTCAATTCCGATTTTTTGATCAAATCCGATTTTTTTGTCTGCTTGTTCACACTACAAATAAAATGCGACACCAAACGCGCTCTAGTGTGAACCCTCAAAGCGGCCCGCATGCGCAAAAGAAGATGTCACACACAACGCGCTCTGTTTAGACCCAGACCAAACAGTATTGTTTGACTGATGGCCCTTAATATAAAGACTTCGGACTTTACGTTTCCCATTTTTGCTTTAAGTTATTTTGTTATTTACATAATAATGTAAATAACCTAATAATGATCCTTATTGCTGTTTTAGAGGAGCGGTGCTTCAAAGGATAATCTGCAGATTTCTGTCAGAATCTGCAGATTATACAGTACAAATAAAATGTTCACGTTTCTCCAACGTTGTCTTCCCAACAGTTTCACTAACATCCACACTGGATGGCCAGGAAGCGTTCGCGATGTCTTCTCGGGCGCTGATAATTGGCGTCTGTCTTGTGTTAGTGACGTAAAAGACGGATTTAATGCGACATGACCGTTCACACAGCAGTCGCTTTCTAAAACATCGGATATGTATCGGATTCAGTACCACATACGAAAGTGACTCGGATTTGAAAATATCGGATTTGTGCCGTTCACACTGTCAGACCATGATCAGATATGGGTCGCATAGGGTCAAAGAAGTCGGATTTGATGTGCTTTCGCCTGCAGTGTGAACGTAGCCATACACCCACACCCACTCTCCTTCACCTCTTCCCAGAGCTTCCTCTTCACCAGTGCTTCACCTCCTTTCACCTCCTCCCACATCAGTGCTTCACCTCCTTTCAGAGCCTCAGTCTGAACTGTTTTTGTCTCCAGGTTTCGACCAACAGTCCAGCCAACAGCACACTGAGGAGCTACTACAGGACTCTGGCCAACAGTACTCTGTCTTGCTCTGTAAGTACAAGTACTGTAGTACTCAGTATATTACTGTGTGCTGTGACTGTGGTACTAACTGTAGTACTGTGTGTACAGGGCTGCAGTACTGCGTCGTGGCAGCTGCTCAGGAAGGAAACCAAACTGCGCCTGGATCAGCTGGAGCTGCTCGTTGCCTCCATCAGAGTTCCAGCTTCTGCCAGCAGGAGGCGCTCTGCAGCAACGCAACAGCAACAGCAACGCAACACTGACACAATATCTGAAGACTGTTTCTGATGTTCCTATCTCTATTTATTTATGTATTTATTCAGATTATTTATTTATTTATTTATTTATTTATTCATATAAACAAAGATCTTTTTTAAATAAAATGCAGTGAAAACTGGAGAATCTGCTGTGTGGCGTTTACTGACCTTCAGAAAATCACGTGACGCTGATGATGATAAATATGGGATCAGAGGGCAGCTCGTGGACAAATCAAGACACTGTCAATAGATATCAATAGCAAATAATATTCATCCATAATCCAGATTACTGAAGGTTTATTGTGCCAGGGAGGGGCAGAGCTGGTCCCACAACAGAGGATGGGCTCCATCTTCAGGAGATCACGCTCCATAGCCCTCCACGAGGAGGTGTATGGCAGTGCTGCTAGCAGAGCAGCTATCTGAGCGTGTGCGGGTGCTGCATGTCTTTGTGGACTTCGTGTCCCATTGGGTCACATACACGGCGTCCTGTCTGGAGTCTTAGCTTGGCTTGCAGATGGTGTGGTTCTGTTGACCTCCAGCTCACCATGGGTTTGTTTGTAGTTGAGAACCTGGTGGTGTGTTGAGGTAACTCTGAGCAGACGTGGCTAAAGTACAGACATTAAAAAAAACCCAAAAAACTCAACAACGTAGTGTAGCTGTGCAGAGCAGCGAGGAGTGCTCAGACCTACACTGGAGACACCAAACAGCTACAACATAGAAGAGCCACCTCCACAGGACAAGACTCACCTGTACATCTGCATCTAAAGGTCAAAGGTCACTCTTTGAGGATGCCAATGTTCACATGTTGGGCAGAGAAGACAGGTGGTGAACGACCATATTTGGACAGAGGGCGGGGCTTCCACACCAACTGTCTGCCATCTATAATCCAGTTTGAGACCCTTCCCAGATGCCTTAATGCCCACTCACATCCTGGACCATTTGACCTCAGTAAGTCACATGATAGGATGGGGCTAGGTTTCACAACATTGGCTGATAGTGACCCACAACTGTTTTCACACCTTGGCTCATGTGATTAGGCAGAGGATCAATAGTGGGTCAGCGACCCCCTTAGAAAAACTCTCATAGGGCTTAAAACCTTGGACTCTGCACCAGTTGCTCTGAGAACTGAAGAAGCTTCTCAGACCAAACGTCTTCAAAAAACTTAAAGAAGTCCCGATGCTTTTCTTCCCAAGCTCCTTAGACTGCTTTGTGATTGGTTATCGTAAGAAAACAGCTCAGACATTTAGTGCTCACTCAGCCTTTATTATCTCATCCAGATGTTCACAGCTGCACAGCTCTGTGGTTTCATCTCACTGGACCACAGGAATACAGTCACCATGACGATTTCTGAGTGACATCATCAACAGTAAAAATTAAGTTTGTGTCAAACAAAACAAAAAAACAGTTTAACATCAGGTTCAGACTATATCACAGACACACTACTGACCAATCACAGCTCACCATTTTTTTGATGTCATCAGGAAGTAGGGGCAGGGAAAGAAATCCAAATTTCAAATAAATGTTGAGATTTAATATTTGTTTGTGGATATAAAATGAGGAGAGAATCGAACTGACTGACTGACTTTATGGTGCACGCTGCAGGTGCCGCTCTGGGCCTCAGTTGTTGCAGATGGCGACCTTGAGGATGGGCTGGTAGGTGTCGGACATGGTGGCCCTGACAGTGATGTAGGCCCCCCTGTAGGTCAGACTCGGCCCCTTGGCTTTGCCCCTGACGAACTTTTGCTCCGACTTGTTGTACATCTCGTCGTAAAGGTGCTGGTCGCAGGCTTTGTCCATGTCAAAGACTCCTACCGCGTACCAGTTGGAGTAGAAGTTGAAGTCGTACGGCACCGAGAACATCACCGCGACTCTGCCGTTGAACTGCAGGGTGGACACGTGCTGGAGGTCGTAGGTGAAGACGGTCACAGAGCCACATGCTGTGTGAGGCTTCTTGGTGAAGAGGGCGTTGCCGTTCTCGTAGGGGCTGAGCGTGGGAGGCAGGGGTGAGCTGCAGGAGCCGCTCACAATGTGCATACTGGAGAAACAGAAAGACATCGCTGCCGTTACACACACCTCACACCTGCAACACACCTGAACAACCGGCAGAGACCTGCACCCACAAGCACCATCATGCTCAGAGACCATCCATCAGTGGTCCATTTAACCTCATCAGGGTTGCGGAGGGGCAGGAGCCTATCTGAGCTATCATAGGGCGAGAGGCGGGGCACACCTGGACAGGTCGCCAGTCTGTCGCAGGCCTGACACACTCACATTCACACCTGTGGATGATTTAGAGTTACCAGTTCACCTAACCCCACTGACTGCAGGTGTTTGGACTGTGGGAGGAAGCCAGCGTACCTGGAGAGAACCCACACAGACCCGGGTACAGAAAGACTCTGGTCCGATGGTGGAGTCAAACCGAGGACCTTCTTGTTGTGAGGCAACAATGTCTTCATATTGTGTACACACCTGAGAGGAGGATTGATTCTAAGGGCCAAACGCTGCAAAGACTCAAATCTAAAACGCTCAAACAGAGCAGGAGGACTTTTAGGCCGAGGTCTGAACCCTGTACACAACATCAAACATGGTGAAGGATTAATTAAAGAAACTTTATCAGGAGTTTACTGTTAACGAGCTTGAGTGGAGATCTGTCGGATGAACAGCAGCATCCAACTTCATCAGTGACCTCCAGCTCACATTAGCTGGTTTGCAGTGTGAAGGACCAGGCGGAGCATCCACTTTAGGTTGGAGACGGGTTTAAGACAGAAGGAAGTTAGGAAGGAAGGCTGACAGGAAGGAAGTTAGGAAGGAATGCAGACTGTACAGGCTGCAGTGATCTGTCTGTTGTGGTGAGGACAGAGCTGAGCAAGAAGCCTGTGATTTGCAGCTTGTTCTGCATTCCTGTCCTCACTGATGATCATGACCTGGAGGTAGTGATCGAACGGAGCCTCAAAGAGTCTCCTCCACAGACTCAGGACATGCTGGACAGATTGCATCCCTCCACTGGTTTGGGAAGGAGTATGGAACTGTTTTCCATATTTTAATTAGCCAATACTCAGACATTATTTAATGTATCTGACCCAAAATGGGAAATGGGTGGTGGGGCGGTGGGGAGAAGGGGTGATGCAGCAAAAGCTAAAAGCCAAAACTAAGGGGAAAAAAATCCATTCAGAAAACAGAAGCGTTTCTGGAAACACAATAACTTAATGGACCAGATGCGGAAGTGTGTTGGTGGATAATTTTTTTTAAAAATTGGGGGAAGACAAGTGCTGGGCTTTATTCTCACGGATCTATTGTCACATATTTATTCTCACTTATTTAAGTAGCGATACAAATTTTGAAGAACGTGGAAAAAGTTACTTTTGGTCAAATGTCGGCAAAGTGAGGTGACATTAGCGATGTCAGTACTTAATGCGGCTCAGGTTCCACTTACTTTTAAAGCCTTTACTTTAGAAGACTGACTTTAACCCTGCAGACAGATCACGATTTTATGGATAATTAACGGTAGTAATATATCCACAAACAGAACCAGCAAACAGAACAGAACAGGAGGACCATGCCACTGTGTGCCACTTTTACAGTCAAACATCTGGATGGATTAATGTTCATTCAGTTATTTTGCTGCTGAAGCTGGTTGTGTTGGTGGTGTCGAGTCAAACTGACGTTTGTTTTAAGGAGAAACGAGCAGACAGTTCACTCGTTAAGTTAAAAGAATGGTAGTTTATTCACAGGAGCCAGACATTTGGGCAGTGCACCAACTTAACCATGTCGTGGGTAAATTTAGCGCTCATATTATTTAGAACCACAGATAATGATACAAGAGCCACAAAGTAAGCTTTCAGACAAATGTAGTGGTGCCAGTACACGAAAAGAACAATATTTGTGTCTTTCATAGACAATGCATCCTTTTATACGGTGTAGGAGATATTTTTCTTTGTGATGAAGAAGTTATAAAGTGATATGAAATAGAAATAATGGCACCTCGATTGTTGGGTTTTCTCTGTATTAGTCTAGGGTCTGTACCTCACAGTATAAAGTGCCTTGATGTGACTGCTGTTGTGATTTGGATTGGTTTGGTCAAAAGGAAGTCTGAGGTTTGGTAAAGCAGGAAGGAATGTAGCTCAACAGAAAGATGGCAGCTTCCTGTCAGAGCTCTGATCTGACTCGTGTCACATCCTGTTTGACTCTGCTCTGACACTCCCAATTTACACAGTTTGATTTATACAGTGCAAATCACAACAACAGTCGCCTCAAGCACTTTGGCGACAGTGGGAAGGAAAACTCCCTTTTAACAGGAAATTTTCCTTCCCACTGTCCTTCCTTGACCCCTCATGTCCCAGCATGAGTCTGAAAGGCTCGTTCATGGGGTCCTGGGATCTCGTCAAACTTCACAATGCTTTAAAATCCTCACAGCTCTCTCAGGTCTTTCACCGCTAACCTGCCAGACATCCCAGAATATCATTCATGTGTGAACTGTAATTTAATCAATCAACAACTGTGCTTTTACTTTTTCTGCTTTTTTGAACATTCATGAATGAAAACAACAATAATTACATATATCTGGATTTAACCTCACAGAAACATCAAAGTGATTTTGTAATAACTGTCATGTAGCTGACGCAGGGAGTGCTGGTTAGTGATTTTATGCCCTCTCTGTGGCCGTGGAGCTGCAGGACTCACCGTGGGTTGCACAGGGTGAACGTCGTGGTCTTATTCTGGATCTCGATGCTGCACTGACGGTGAGTTGGGAGACTCATGATGAACCTGTGCAGAAGAGCAGAACACAGCGAGACAGAGGAAGTCCTTTCAATTTACTGGATGCTGGGTTGTTTGTGAGCTACCATCATCACAGAGGGACGGTTTCAGGGACGCAGTCCAGCCCTGTCCTCTGCTTCATATTGGCTCAGTCAGCATCACATGATCGGGTCACGCTTGAGGTGTTATTATGTTTCTCACTTTGTTATTTCCTGTTCGCTACCACACACCCACTTCCTGAGCTCACAGCTGCTGCTCACATAATGGAAATATTTAAATTATTATTACACCTGCAGCTCATCTCAGCCTCATTGCTGCCTCCTCTCTTTCCTGCCTTACTGAGGGGAGGACGGGCAGGTAACGTGAGCCACACCTGTGTCTGGGTAACCATGAAGACGAGTGATCATGTGACTACAGGAAAAGACGATATCTGGGAGTCACAGAGGCTTCGTGAGCCTGAGGCTTTACAGGATCGGCCTGTGTCAGGTTAACAGAGACACAGGACTTTAAAAGCACCAAAGTAAGGATGGCGTCCACGTTCCTGCAGGAGCGGCGAGCAGCTCCACACACACTGAGCGGAGGAATTTAACCTGATGCAAACAACTTTCCAGCCTGTGCGTCACACGTCAAACACGTCTCAGTGATATCAGGTCATTTTCAGCAACAGACAACTTTCCTCTAACTTTGATGTTTTCTTTATTGACCCGGGTAAAAACAGCGACATTAAAAATCAGTTTTGAAGAGAGACTGAGAGGGCAAGCATAACAACAGCTCTGTAAACTCATTATAATGCATGTTCAATAACACGCACTCATAGAGACACGTTATTTCATCTCCTTCATCAGTCTGAACAAACACAGACGAACATAGAAACACCGACGGTGACCATGTTCTCCACGTCCATGCCATGCACTCCACACACACACACACACACACACACACACACACACACACACACACACTTGTCTCACACTTGTGTCTGTGTGTGTGTACCATGTTTACATATCTTTGTGAGTACAGATAATTGGCATGCCATTATACTTGTGGGGACCAACAGTCACTCACGAATCCTCTTCTGTCTGCTTTGCTACTTTATGACACAACCACCCCTCCCCGTCACTTCCTGTTCCACCTCCTCTTTCACTGTGATGTTTTCACTGACTGACCTCTGTCTCTCAGCCTGGCAGCAGGTTTGAAACCGCTCTGACACAAGCTGACCGACGGTCAGAGCCACTGTGGGTCACAGGAGGCGTGTTCTTAGACCAAGTCAATGGTGCCCCCGACGCCATCATAGTCACCTGACTTTCCACCAGCACAACCACATTAATACTGAAGCTCTGATGAGTCTCAGTCAGAAGACAACATCTGTATCCAGCTGTGTGACAAGCAGAAACCAGTGGTGGTACTCTGATGTTTGATCACTCGTGCATTCCGGGTAAACTGTGAGTCTGAGCCCGATTTCTTCACTTCTGAGTTTAAAGGCATTTCACTGGAAATCTGAAGGAGTTCCACATGATGACATGACAAAGGCATTGTGTAACAGTGTGCTGGTGGGAGGAGCAGCTGCCTGGAGACAAGCCTGATCACAGCTGGAAACAATCAGAGCCCTCAAAGAGCTGTTAACCCCTCACTGACCAATCAGTCCCCTCACAGAGACGTTACTTCCGTTTTCCTGGGCTATTGAATACACGTTTGTTAAATGAAGGTTGTTTTGTTTTTGACATTTCATCAGTGCTTATCTAATCTGAATACAGGAGTTTGTATCGCTCTGCATCACAGTTTGTTTATCCTAAAAAGAGGTTAAAAATCCGAGTGTCAGATATGACCGAGTTATTGCTACAGCCGAACACACATCCACGGATTTGCTCCACCGAACCACCGACAGCAGGCAGGACTACACCACCCGCTCTGTCATACACTCTAACCTCACTGTTTCCAGTAAAATCAAAACCAGTTTGGACTCTGATCAATGCTGAAGCGGTGAAGGAGAAGCTTCACTTACTGGTTGCTGCTGCAGGTCTTCGCTGAAGTTCGTTTCAGTCTCTGAGCTGCTGCTGCTGCTGCTGCTCTGATGGTCAGGCGTGGCTTCCTGAGGAAATCAGAGCCAACAGAGAAACGTCTCCAACGGAGAGAAAATAGAAAAAAAATGACTTTATTTTACATTCACTGATCTAATCTGAAGAGTGTAACCTGAAAACCTCAAACGTGTCAAAGTGAAACTCTAAAATTAACGCTAAAAAACACTTCTGAACAAACAACCAGACTCGGAGAAACCCTGACACGTTTCCTGAACACAGTCGAGAACTAGAGGATCGTTCTGGCTTATTCAGCATGATGATAAGTTTAAGTCAGGACAACTCGAACCTGTACGAGCTCGCGTGTGGCGTAAACTCACTCAGATCATAAACGTCCTCAGCTCGGAGTAAAGCTTTCTTTAACACACAGACCTGAGCCTCAGCTGCACTCCTCGCCTGTGTCCCATACACCACACACGTACCCCTCCCTCACCACCCAAAACAGTTAGACTCCTTCAGTCTGCAGAGTTTTTTTTAATGTGCTGGAATTTTATACGCATGTTGTTTTTGTGACTTTCCAGCTTCCTCCCATCAGAGCTGCGAGTATCCACCCCTCATATACACACACACACACACACACTGTGAGTGTGTATTCATGTGTTTGTGGGGACCAAAAATTTTGAGTTTACTATACTTGTGGAGACCAAGGTACTTTTGAGACTCAAAATGTGGTTTTAGTGACAGAGTTACAATTGGTTATGTGTAGGTTTAGGGCAGGGGTCTGCAACCTTTAACACCCAAAGAGCCACTTTGACCCGGTTTCCATGTAAAAGAAAACACTATGAGCCACAAATACTTTTTGACATCTAAAATGAAGATAACACTGTATATATTGTTTTTTTTACCTTTATGCTTTTGTGAAACAACTACAGTGTGTTGCTTATGAAATCCATGAAGTGCTACAGAGAAAATTACATTTTATTTCTGTAATTAACATATTTTTATCTCTTAAAGAAATATAACAAAAGGAAAGACACCCAGCTGAACTAAAATGATCCATGTAGCAAACAAAGACTGTTGTCAGCCGCCACCCTTATATCGCCTTTGGGCTGTTGGAGCCTTGACCTGACTCTTAAAAAATAATTTGAAAAAAAAGCTCTATGCTGCTGAAAAATGAAAAATAGATATTTGCAAATTCTGCCTAAATATGTATTTTACCTGGTTAATGTGTGCAGTGGGGCGTGGTCTGCAGTGCCGCTGCAGGGGAGTCGGACGCACCTTAGCGGCACCCGCAATCACGCCTAGCCGCCTTAAAGCCTGTGTTCTCTCTGCTCTTGTGTTGTCGGGCTGTGAGCTGAAAAGCTACAGCCGGCTGTATGCGTACAGCAACCGTGTGTGAAAAGTGGTCAATAAAAAGATGCTGAAAAGCAGCGGGTCTGCCGTGGTATGTTTACAGTGGAACTTCTGCTCCTGAACCTCTGCGCACAGCGTCTGCAAATCGGGGCTATACGAAGTCACTTTCATCTTTACGCAGGACTGTAAGCTGTCATCTGTCAGGCGTGAGTGGTGTTTGTTTTTAACATAGTTCACAGTGGAGAACAGCTGCTGACATAATGTGGATCGGAAGATCCATAATTGGCATATCTGGGGTTGAAAGTCTCGATAAATGCATGGCGTTTCGGCGGGTACACCGGCTTCCGCGAGTGTGACGCTTATTTTGAGCGATGAAAAATAATAAAATTATTTTAATTTTTATATTTCAATATCACAATAATCTCCCAAATTAGAACTACAAGTTAAAAAAAGAACTACACACAAATAAAATGCACTTCAGCTAAATACTTCTAATTTATTTTCCCAAACCACCCGGAGCCGCACTATAAGGACTAAAGAGCCGCATGCGGCTCCGGAGCCGCGGGTTGCCGACCCCTGGTTTAGGGTAAAGGTCAGGGTTAGGGTAAGGGGCCAGGGAAAGCGTTATGTCAATAACATGTCCTCATAAGATATGAATACTGACGACATCTGTGTGTGTGTGTGTGTGTGTCAGGGGGTACGCTGTACTTTCTGCCTGTAGAGGTCTGATCTTCACGTTCCCACTATGATAGTTGAGATAACAGAGGAAACATCTGTGTGGGGGCGGAGCCTGAGCTACTGCGTGATGTTGTTTTCCCAGAATTAGGGTCAGGGTGGAGCTTACATGAAGTCTGTGGGTGGGGTTTCTTTTTCACAACTGAACTTGTGCAGACAGCGATGAAGCTGCTGCCGAGTATGCTCCAGAACTCACCTGTCTGATGAGGTCATCTCTCAGGTACTCCTTATTCTGTTTGTGGCTTAAAGAAGATTTGATGAGAAGCAGATTGTAAAACAGGGATTCACTGTTTTTTTAAAGGGCTGTAAAATGCTTTCTATCTACTCTATTCTATTCATTTGCAACAATATGTTTATTGAGTTTTTAGAACACACAAAGTACAAGTCAAATACATCATATAGAGAAATATGAAAGAATATTTATCAAGGAAAAAGCAAAAAAAAAAAAAACCCCGGATGGACTACACAAAGTGTCATTCCACCTTATCCCTCACGGTTACTTATATCACGTTATGTCTCTCCAAATTATGTGACTCCAGGTTCTCCGGACAGACCATATGTCATGTAGCCAATGCCCCAGTTTTGGTCTATCAATTTTTCTCCAATATAATGCAATCAGGCATTTAGCATGTAAGAGGCACATATTTATGAGGGTCCTGATTTCTTTTTGAATTGTAGGAGTTGGCGGATAAATTCCTGATAAAAATAATTTGGGGTCTGGATTTAGAGTTATATTTAACATACTATTTATTGGTAAAGTTAACTCCCTCCAGAACTTCTGTATCTCCAGTGTCCGGCAGCCTCGCCTCTTCAGTGCGCCCTAGTGATGTGTCGGTTGCAAACGAAACGGCTCTTAGAGCTGGCTCTTTGAAGTGAACAACGCGAGCCGGCTCCTTATTGGGGGCCGTGGGGTTTTTCTTCTTTATCTCACCCTCTCTCTCGCACTTTTTTTCCGCTTCACTCCGCACGCGAGCCTTGTGCTTTGCGCTGGGCAGAGGGGGGAGGGGCAGTAGTTACACTCGCAGTAGCACAGGAACAGAGCGGGAGGGAGAGAGAGAGAAAGAGAGCCAGGGACAACAACGTCACATTAGAAAGGTATAGTAATCACATACAAACTCCAAAACACGTACCAAACACAACAGAAGTGCTCCAGGATGCTAAGCGCAGTGTTGAGCTTTTGTTACCTAGTGGCTACACAAGCCAGGAAGTACCAACGACTGGATTTGGTGTGTGGTAGTAACAGGTAAATGAACTTTTTTTTAAATTATTTGAATATATATGAGTGTTTGTGTATAGATACTGATCACATCAGTAAGGGTTAAAAGCTACAGTCAGCGGGATGTCTGGCTGATCTATTGAGGGAAGTGACGTAGAGCGTAGAAGGCCGCACATGCTTACAAAACACATATATCATGTTATTCATCATTATCCTTTATTCATTTATACTCTTTTTATTAAGCTTTGAGTAGTGGCATTTGATTAGAACATTTATTATATGTATGGTTTCAGTTAGGTTATTGCACACATGAAGAGTTGGCCTCTGTCCTTATAGACAGAGTGAATGCTGAGGTCGAGGCACACACACAAGCAGCAGTTAAATTCATGTAGAGGGGAGAGTTCAAATATTTAAATAATAGTTTGCAAGGCCTTGTAGCTGTTTGATTATGCTAGAGACTGTTTGTTCCAGGGGATAAGCAGAGTTAGAAGATTACTGGGAAGGATCTGGCCTCGGGAAGAAAAAGATGTTCTTTTAATGTGTTAAAAGTTGTCAACATTGACTGTATTGTACCTACTTTACGCATGAGGGGGCGTTCCAATACCCTGATGTTCATAAAAACTATTGTTGTGTGGTTTTCGGTGAGAGATCTGGTGCTGTCTGCGTACAGTGTCCCATCTCCCACACGTGTGCATTAAAATCATCGCTTGATTTGACCCGGCCGGACCAGTGTTGTTATTTTGGTTTTCCTCCTGTATCCATCCCCAATATTTTGAACCCGTGACAGTAGCTCTGTTTTGGAAGTTCAGTTAATGCTAGAAATGTGTTTTGGAGTTTGTACGTGCTTTCTCACTAGGGGCCACCATATATATTTATATATAAACATGTATAAATAAAACCACGTTTTTTGTTTTTTTTTTACATTAGTAATTCCTTTTGTGCATAATTTTATATTGTTGTTAATAATAAATTAATTAAAGCAACAAAACAACCTGAAGAGCCGGTTGGGAGCCAAAGAGCCGGGTCATTTTAGTGAACCGAGCCGAAATGGCCGGTTCTCTAAGAAGAGCCGGAAATCCCATCACTCTGTCAGTGCGCCCCAGGGCAGCTGTGGCTACAATGTAGCTTGCCATCACCAGTGTGCGAATGGGTGAATGACTGAATGTAGTTGATAGGTTTGTAGCTTAAACCTATTCGCTGGAACGTTGAAGACAATTTAATTATACAGCAAAGCAAGATACGAGTAGGCAAAGTTCTTTATGTTTCTCGTGCACGGGAGAGAACTGGACAAACGCCGTTCCTTCGCTTCACCCCAGTTTCTCTCGTCTACTCCCCTGTAACACTGCTCTTTTATTGAGGTTACATGAATATACATAGGTTCATTAACATATAACGTCTTACATAGGTATACATGTGAACAAAGAATACCTTGTGTGTGTGTGTGTGTGTGTGTGTGTGTGTGTGTGTGTGGGGTCAGAGTGTGACCCCATAAATGACTTCCCTAAACCTGCTGGTCTGGAAGTCCAGCAGTTCATCTAAACAAAGTTCATCCCTTAGACTTAACCAGGTACAGAGTAGGTGTCCTCCTATACCATATATCAGTAAGAGCAGATATAACCTCTCTCCTGACCTTAAGTTGTGTGTGCATGCCAGAACACCCTGGGAGGCACACAGAGTCTCCACAGACTACTAAGGATCAAACCTCTACCAACATGACATTGATTATAAAACTCTAAGCATATATGAGTAGATATTTCTAAGCATAAATGACAATCCACTATATAAACCTGACTGTAGTGTAAAGCACTTTGGGGTCCTTAGGGACTAAGTAAAGCGCTATACAAATATAGCCATTTACCATTTAGTTGTGGTAAGCCAATCACATGACCACTTCAAGATGACAAAGCAACAAGGTGATATATACCAGTTTTTAAATTGTGTTGATAACCAGAGTCATGATAAACAATATATACGCAAACATCACGTTTACTGTCTAAGGACAGCACTAGCAAGCACTCTCTGCTTATGACCCAAAAAATAACAAACACCCCTTGTGTTGGTGGAAAAATGTACCATGTCGATCAATCAAAAACTGATATGGCAACATGACATTTGGATGTTTAGGAAGAGGGGGAAGTTTTAGTTTAGGAGTGATGGCCAGAGAGAGAGAGAGAGAGAGAGAGAGAGAGAGAGAGAGACACCAGAAAAAGAGAGAGAGCGAGTTTTCAGATGTGGGAGATTTGTGACGTTTAGCGTGTTTGGAGTGTGTAGTTAATGTGTTGTCTTGTGTAGTGTAGAGGATAGTATGGTGTTGTGTGTCAGAGCAATGAGGCGATTGCTGAATGAAAACAGGAGAGGGATACACCTGCTGCTGTCAGACCTGCAGGTATCAGCATAGCTTGGCTGGCCATCGGGCATGGTGATTTTTCGTTTTTATGGGCCGACGTTTTTTTGTTTGTTTTTTGTTGGTTTTTTTGTTGGTTTTTTTGTAACTGTATAAACAATGAAAGGTGGTGGATTGGCCAGTTGGTCATGATCGACTCCGGGCTGGACCAATTACAGCCAATGAGGTCAAACTTCAAAGTTCCGTATTTAGGTGTAAAGGAATGCGATTTGTCCCGAACTTCAGCAAAAATTTAAAAAAAAAAGACACAAAGCTGGAGTTATTCTGTGTCTTTACGCTGCACAGCTGCCTCTTCTTCTCTCATTCTCTCCCCCTCCCTCTCCTGTTGCTACTTCAATCATGAAACTGATCAATGATCAGCTGATCGGCTTTTCTCTCTTGTTTGTTTATCACCCACTTTGCGCCAGAAAGACGAAACCAGCGGATGTCGCACTAAAAAACAGCAGCACGTTTAAGCTTGGTCAGCTGTTGTTAGAATTAATTTAATATTACTTTCTAGTATCAGCTGATGTTTGCTGGAGCCACAGCTGTAAAGGTGCTGGTCAGCACACAGTCAACACAGTTTCCCTCTCACCAGATATGGAAACTAGTGATGCGCGAATCATGAACGAATCGTTCAATACTCGAGAATCACTTTACTGACTCATGAATCATGATTCACAAGCCCAACTGACTCACTGACTCATCCCTGTTGCTATTAGCAGCAATATATCTAGCTTATAATTAAAATTGTGGAGAAAAACACAACATCCAGTATCATAACAAAAACATTTCTGCTCTGAAATGGAAGAAAAAACCCTGAGTAGAAGCTCACATCAAGACAATAGCTCCTCCAGTAGCATCGCTCTGCTAACATGCTAACAGCACATTTGAGCTACTTACCCCCTCCCTTCCTGTGCTGAATCGTAGGGTAAGCGAATCACTCAGGACTAGGGCTGGGTATCATCACTGATTTCTAGAATCGATTCAATTCCGATTCACAAGGTCCCGAATCGATTCAATCCACGATTCGATTTAATTCGATTCGATTCAATTCGATTTAAATCTGGGAAATTTTGACAGTCAGAAATATTATAATTCAGATCAGTCGTTGGGTCTGTTCCCACAAACCCCGCTAATTCTAGAGACTTATTCATCATGAATGAAAACAAGACAGTCAGCGATCGATCGATTACTTGCGCAAGGGAGGCCTCCTCTGTGTCCAGCACGAAAATGACCCCAAATCCGGCCTCCTCTCGCTGCCTTTTATTGAGAGACAGTTCACACAAAACACAGCAAAGCAACGCCCACATGGTTCTAAGACATTGTATGTATATGTGTGAACTTCTGTATTCAATTCAATTCAATTCAATTCAATTTTATTTATATAGCGCCAAATCACAACAAAAGTCGCCTCAAGGCGCTTTATATTGTACAGTAGATAGCACAATAATAAATACAGAGAAAAACCCAACAATCATATGACCCCCTATGAGCAAGCACTTTGGCGACAGTGGGAAGGAAAAACTCCCTTTTAACAGGAAGAAACCTCCGGCAGAACCAGGCTCAGGGAGGGGCGGCCATCTGCTGCGACCGGTTGGGGTGAAAGAAGGAAAACAGGATGAAAGACATGCTGTGGAAGAGAGACAGAGATTAATAACAGATATGATTCGATGCAGAGAGGTCTATTAGCACATAGTGAGTGAGAAAGGTGACTGGAAGGGAAAAACTCAATGCATCATGGGAATCCCCGGCAGCCTACGTCTATTGCAGCATAACTAAGGGAGGATTCAGGGTCACCTGGTCCAGCCCTAACTATATGCTTTAGCAAAAAGGAAAGTTTTAAGCCTAATCTTGAAAGTAGAGATAGTGTCTGTCTCCCGAATCCAAACTGGAAGTTGGTTCCACAGAAGAGGGGCCTGAAAACTGAAGGCTCTGCCTCCCATTCTACTTTTAAATACTCTAGGAACAACAAGTAGGCCTGCAGTGCAAGAGCGAAGTGCTCTAATAGGGTGATATGGTACTACAAGGTCATTAAGATAAGATGGGGCCTGATTATTTAAGACCTTGTATGTGAGGAGCAGGATTTTGAAATCAATTCTGGATTTAACAGGAAGCCAATGAAGGGAAGCCAAAACAGGAGAAATATGCTCTCTCTTTCTAGTCCCTGTCAGTACTCTTGCTGCAGCATTTTGGATTAGCTGAAGGCTTCTCAGCGAGTTTTTAGGACTTCCTGATAATAGTGAATTACAGTAGTCCAGCCTGGAAGTAATAAATGCATGAACTAGTTTTTCAGCATCACTCTGAGACAGGATATTTCTAATTTTAGAGATGTTGCGCAAATGGAAGAAAGCAGTCTTACATATTTGTTTAATATGTGCATTGAAGGACATGTCCTGGTCAAAAATGACTCCAAGGTTTCTCACAGTGTTACTGGAGGCCAAGGTAATGCCATCCAGAGTAAGAATCTGCTTAGATACCATATTTCTAAGATTTTCAGGGCCGAGTACAATAACCTCAGTTTTATCTGAATTAAGAAGCAGAAAGTTAGCGGCCATCCAGGTCTTTATGTCTTTAAGACATTCCTGCAGTTTAACTAATTGGTGTGTGTTACCTGGCTTCATGGATAGATAGAGCTGCGTGTCATCTGCATAGCAGTGAAAATTTATGCTATGTCTTCTAATGATGTTGCCTAGGGGACGCATGTATAATGTAAATAGAATTGGTCCTAGCACTGAACCCTGTGGAACACCATAATTGACCTTAGTGTCTGAAGAGGACTCTCCATTTACATGTACAAACTGGAGTCTATTAGATAGATATGATACAAACCACTGCAGTGCAGTACCTGTAATACCTACAGCATGTTCTAATCGCTCTAATAGGATATTATGGTCAACAGTATCGAACGCAGCACTGAGGTCTAGCAGGACAAGCACAGAGATGAGTCCACTGTCAGAGGCCATAAGAAGATCATTTGTAACCTTCACTAAAGCTGTTTCTGTGCTGTGATGAGCTCTGAAACCTGACTGAAACTCTTCAAATAAGCCATTCCTCTGCAGATGATCTGTTAGCTGTTTGACAACTACTCTTTCAAGGATTTTTGATATGAAAGGAAGGTTGGAGATTGGCCTATAATTAGCTAAGACAGCTGGGTCTAGAGATGGCTTTTTAAGTAAAGGTTTAACTACAGCCAGCTTGAAGGCCTGTGGTACATAGCCGATTATTAGAGATAGGTTGATCATATTTAAGATCGAAGAATTAATTAATGGCAGGACTTCTTTGAGCAGTTTTGTAGGAATGGGGTCTAAAAGACACGTTGATGGTTTGGAGGAATTAATTATTGAAGTTAACTCAGAAAGATCAATTGGAGAAAAAGAGTCTAACTTAACATCGATGGTACTAAGAGTAGCTGTAGATAATATTACATCTGTGGGATGATTATTGGTAATTTTTTCTCTAATGATAAAAATTTTATTTGTGAAGAAGTTCATGAAGTCATTACTAGTTAACGTTAAAGGGATGGTTGGCTCAGTAGAGCTCTGACTTTTTGTCAGCCTGGCTACAGTGCTGAAGAGAAACCTGGGGTTGTTCTTATTTTCTTCAATCAGTGACGAATAGTAAGATGTTCTGGCTTTGCGGAGGGCTTTCTTATAAAGCAGCAAACTATTTCTCCAGGCTAAATGATGATCCTCTAAATTTGTGACACGCCATTTCCTCTCCAGCTTATATATGTATGTTATGTATATAAGTAAGAGTGTGTGTGTGTGTGTGTGTGTGTGTGTGTGTGTGTGTGTGTGAGACCTCCTGCTGACCAAAGGGTCGTAAAAGCAGGAAGCTTACAACAGAAGAAACAGATCTTTCAGATAGGATGTATCTACAATAAAACCTCCCCCAATACAAAGTGGTTAGAGGTGCTCAGGATCAAAGGAATAGCTTTGATAATACTGCTTGAACTAAGACTGTACAAATTTAAGAAACACAATGGCAACATTCAACAATTAGACCTAACATTTCCCCCCTTTTTGTCATTGTATTTACTTAAATTTCAACTTATGCACCCTTTGTTTGGACAGTGACAGTGTAGATTTCATTCATACACAACTCCTCTTCATTCACCTTCTATCGATGCAAAAGTTCACAGTTAATACATGTAAGCAGTTAACCTGCTTCTCATTGATCTCATACACAGTAAACTACATCCTACACGTAAGCAAATCAGTGTCAACAGTCCAAAAACAGGAATTAATATTTTCAAAAGAAGATGCCACCAAGGACCAGACATTAACCAAGCTCTCCAGCCTTGTGGTGCATCTATTCCTGTCGTGCGATTCATCATGTATTCCTGCAAGTAAACAACTGAATGTAACAGTCAAACAAGAAGAATCAACATTCTCAAAAATCATATGTCACTACAATCCAACTGTATACAGACATAGACATTCAAACACATCAGTTGACTTTATCGTTTGTCCATGTGGCTCTCAGCTAACTTCAAAGCTGTAGCCTGGTCAACACCCTTCTTTATGACTCCTATCAACCCCCCGAATCTTCTCACTATAGGCATCCTGTGGGGGTTAGAGTCAACTGGTAAATTACCCGCATTTACAACTTCTCCTGTCCTGTTGTCACCACAGGAAAACCTTTGTAAAGGAAATTGGATCAAGGTGTTTTGATCTTCTTGGCTCAAAACCTCAACCAGCTTGATGTAGACGTAGATGATGTAAATGTAGACAAAGGGCTTCTCTGTTTGCATCCTCCTTGCAGAGGACAAGAATAGGTGACGTTGCTCAGATTTCATGGTAAATCTCCAACTTGGACTAATCCATTGCCCTTCATACACATAAGCAACTGGCCTATTTCCAGTTCATTTAGCTGTTCAATGTCCTGCAGCAAGTCAGATACTTGGAGTCAGACTATCAGGTCTGTCGTACCAGAGCAGTTCACCTTCCCAGCTACTGGTGAATCAACCATCCATTCAGGTTCAGAAGTTGAAAAGTTGGCAATGTTCCAAGTATGTTTACTCCTGGATGTGTTGCTACGGCAACCAACAAACTGTCTCGCTCTCAGTGATGCTATATGGCCACAGTCCAGAAGAATGTGTAGACAGTGGCATCACAAGCATAACCACTGGTCTCGTTCTTTATGTGAGCGGTTGTATTCACAAACTGCCACAGGTAGTTGGTTGAGAACCCATGCGGGTACTGGGTGTGGTTTGCTCTGTCCCAGTGCGCTCCTGTCATCCCACTCTGGGTCCACAGGCACAAGAAGGTGCACAGCACATTCCCAGCCATTCTGATGAGTACCTGTGGCTCAGTTGGTTTCTTCACCGGATTGAGACGAGGGGCCCTGGAGGCTTTCCCCCCCCTTTGTACCCGGTCTTCCTGCCACTTACCCCGAGCTGGCCTGGATGTGTGTCACCTTCTTGCAGTGCGCTTGATGTATCCAAGTGTTTCTTCCAGCAATCTTCACTGCTGTGGTCGTCATCAGCAGCATCCGATATGGACCTTCCCACCGTGGACTGGACCAGCACTTCCTCTCCATGGCCTTATTAACATCCAATCTCCAGACTTCAGACTCTGCTCCTGCGGAGAAACAGAATCATCTGGCAGATCATTTGTTCTCAAGACTTCTTTACTTTTAAACATTTTAAGCATCTAATCTGCTAATATGCTCTCTCTTCTGCTCTTCTATCATCACTACAGAAGACTAGAACTCTAAATGCTCTAACATATATAATATCAACGAGTCAGACCATTCTCTGTTGGAGTAATCCTCATGTACATTCATATACATCTTAACTAATTCTATACAGTTTAACCATGTCCTGCGTGTCTCTCTAAGTCTTAGCTTTACTGTCCCATTAGTTCTCTCTACCAACCCTGCACTTTGTGGGTGATATGAACAATGATGTTTTAGTGTTATCCCTAGATGTTGTGCCATTAATCTAATCACTTCATTTACAAAATGTGGACCATTATCACTATAAATGGTCTCGGGAATCCCATGTTCCAAATGATATTCTTACATATTGCTTTGGCAACCGAAATGGCATCTGCTTCCCTAGTTGGTACAATTTCTACCCACTTTGAAAAAGGACACACTATCACTAAACAGTACTTATTATTACAGTTGGACAGTTCTATAATCCATGTGAATGATTTGTAATGGGTGACCGGGTCTGGGGAATTTCCCTCTCTTAGGTCTCAAATTACCCCGAGAATTGTGCTTGCAACATATCATACATGACCTGCAAAAAATTTTTTTAAGGGTATTTAATCTTAAAGTATAAACTACTCATTATCTCCTTCCTGTTGCGACATGGCAAAGCCCATGGCGCAAAATAGCAGCAGTCTTATACAAATTCTAAGGCAGTATTGGTTTATCACACAGATAATAAACACCATCCTGCAAGCTCGCTCCTACTGTAAATCACAACTGTTTTCCTGCAGTAGATGAGTGGCCCTGCATGTCTACCAGTGCATCCCGCATAATAGCCAACGTCTGCTGGCGTTGCACTGCTAAAACGTTAACAACATGTTCTCCTAAAGTTGCCTCTTTCGCGATCTTATCTGCAAAAGCACTCCCTAATGCATCTGGATCTTTCCCTCACATGTGTGCTACACATTTACAAATGGCAATTCTACTGGGTAAAAACTCTGCCTCCAGCAGATTTTGCAAGAGTTTGGCGTGTTCTACAGGTTTCCCTGTGGAAGCCGTCACACCTCGTCTTGCCCACTGCATCACAAAGAAATGTAATGTAGCAAATGCATGCTAGCTATCAGTGTATATTGTCACATCCTGTTTCTCTGCAGCTTTACACGCTTCCGTTAAAGCTAGCATCTCTGCTACTCAAGCAAATATAAAACATGCTAGTTGTCCTGCACAGATAACTTTCTCACTATCTACTACAGTAAAACCTGTTTTAGTCTGTCCCTCTACTGTTGTAAAACTCAAACCATCAACAAACCAAACCTTTCCCTCACCAAGTGGCACATCTATTAAGTCATCCCTCGGCTTACACTCCTCTCTACGTGCTGTCTACAGTCATAAGAAGTGCCCTCTTCTGTCGTTGGCAAAAGGTTTGATGGATTCAGAATTGTGCACCACTTTATAGTAATATGTGGTTATGAGAGTAACAGTAACATTAAAGACAAGTGTCTTGTAGGTGACAGAAATGTAATTTTAGTCTGCAGTAGTAGACATCTACCTCGTGTGGAACTAACAGTGTCAAAAAGGTGAAAAACTATATCCTGAAACATTGTACAGCTTAAGCTGCTGCACACACTGATCTCACGCATGGAGGTAAAGCACAAGCAACTAGAGCTAATCTTTTAGGATAGTAAGTTACTGGCTTCACTTGTGGAAAACGTGCTGTTAGTTATTTCACAGTCACCTGGCATTTGTGCTGTTCACAGAACCACAAGTCCATCGCTGGACCTCCTCTGCGCTGTCACTTATGGAGCTTGGCACGCTCCCTCAAATCCTCATGATTCAACGTTGCTGAAGATTTTAAAGGCAGAGCACGTCGTACACCTTAGTTGTCTTCCTCAACGTCAACGTCGCAAGTCTTTCATCTTATTTAAGATTTTGCAGTGCAAAGTCTCCTCATGACGATCTCCTGGAAGCCCAGTAGCACAGCTCTCTGTGCTGAAGGTGATCTCTGATCCTCCTGAAGACTCTCTCCAGGCTTCAGCTTCCATCTTGTAGACGATCCCCTCAGTCACTCCTTCTCGTCATGGCATCTCGCGACATCTGCAAATTAAAATAACACTCCTCTCCCCACATGGCTTCCGCCATGTGTCAACTCCCCTATGAGACATGTACAAGAATGTTGCACAGTCTCCCTAAAACAATCTCCAGGGTTTGTCCCTTGGAGCAACTTCACTCCAAGCTGTAACCCTGTGTAAAAACATCAGTCAGCAATTAAATGTTTAGCTTGTCTAACTCTCAGCTCCACCTGGAGCCTGTATCCTGGAAGACAAAGTCTTTAAATCAAACTTCACATTTTCAACCGACTATAAATCATAAGAGTAATAAAGTATTCAGCATAAAAGACAAATATCATGTGCAGGTTTTCTCCAGTCATTAAATCACTATTATTATTCTCATAATTTGTCCCAAATCATGAATCATCCCAATTTGTTCCACAATTTAATCGGTGACTTCCCTTAAGCAATGTCACTCCACTCATTTTTATCACTGAGCTCAATAGTGGCCAGCTAATGAGCCCCATATTCAACTATTCTGTAACCACTGCACATCTGTTCAACTGTCACTTGTCTGTCTGTGCTGAATCCTTTACAAGCACTCTTAAAGAAAAACAAACATTAACACACGGTTCATCCTGGTGGTCAGGTGCCGGCCATCCAGATTCCAGAGATCAAGAAGGTCATAAAGTTAACACTCTGCTGTAAAAAGAAGTAACACTGGTTTCAAACAGTGTCACACTGTATTCACTTCTCCCTTGTAACATTCATATTTTCTCCACAACACAGTGTAATTTAATCACCAACACACAGCCTGTTACCACAGTTTTCTTCACACAAAATCTCAGTAATCCTATGGTAGAAAAAACACATTAAGTTGTGTCCTGCTATAAATCACATGATCAAATCACATGATTGACCATCTGCTGTAAAAAGGAATGTAAATGTTAGCGCTGCGCATTTGTATACACTCTTTCTCACAGTAATCTCTGAGCAACACAAAGTAGTTAATAACACACCCACGGTGAATTCACAGACGGAGAAAATTTTAAACTAAAAGGTTAAATCTGCAGAGTTCACATAGTCATGTGACCCAAGTTTCCCCCTGTGGTCTCCTTCTGCTCCTGCAACAGAGACACACAGAGATACATTCACACCTTTGTCAGGTGGGGGTTAATTTCACACAATGGTGTTAAGTCAGTCAGTCTTGTCAGCTTTTGTCAGTCAGTTTTTCCCCATTTTTATGTGCTGACAGTAGAAGCTCTCGTGACGCAATAAGTTTCTACTGCCAGCAATGATGTCAATTCAAAAAAGAAAAATAATTTAGACAGGATTACCTCGCTGAATCCTTTTTGGCAGGGACTTGTTTTCTGATTGTCCCAAATAAGTGGCTTTCTCCCAAGCCCATTTTAATTTTTGGAGAAACTCACTTTTGCAACAGTTTTCTCGACGACGAGTCATATAGTGCTTCTGTTCTAATCATGCAGATCTGCTCAAACAGAGATCTTCAAACGAAACTTTCAGTGCACCATGAAAGTAACAAAATAAAAAGAAAGGAAAGAAAATAAAGGAAAGCAAAGGAAAGAAAGGCCTTGTTTAAGTCATGACACGTGTTCTTCATGCCAGGGGGATAAATCGTACCAACCCAATTGGCAGGCTCAACTTAGTAACAAAAGACAAATCAACAGCTAGTTTAATCTCAAACATTCATCCAATCAGCCACACACAACATACAGCATAACCCTGTTGTCTCATCACATAATAAGTTTCTTCTCATATAACCAAATGTGTGCCATGGTAAAACTTCTTCACGCACCAGAAACTCACAATCAGCTCACTCATTTAAAACCCCTCATCAGCATTCTGTTTTCCTCTATGATGCGGTCATCTGTCCTCCTATAATATTCAGTCCACTAGTCTATGTATCACTTTCATCTTACTAGTGACTTGGACAAGATGACAAACAGAATCTCATGCTTAAGATGCTGTCTGGTCTTCATGAGTATCATTTATTGTGTATGCATGTAGGGTTAGTATGGTTGATGTATTTTCTGTATGTTTTTGTGTTCCTCTCATCACATTTCATTATTCTCATCACTGCTTAAAACCACACACATCTCTCTCTCTCTCTTTTTTAAACTGTTCTTCTCTCCAAAACAGAAAGTAGCATTATAGCTGTTTCAGGCTGAGAAACACCAAACACTCTTCGTGCTATCATTCACCACACAACTTATGTTATTTCTTTGTCCACTGGGCAGGTGACCTGCAGAATCATGTCTGCCCCAGCTGGATACCTTTTCACACACACACACTGAGGTCAGACACACTCGCTTCTGCTTAGAGCACAATTTCACTTCATTCATCAACGATCCACACACCACGTGCTGCCCAATAAAACTTTGCAGTGTATTTCATCCTCTTTCAAGGCAGACTTAAGCACCATATGTTTTTTTTTTCTGTTGTGTCAGGGATGGATATGTGGTTGCAACGTTTATGTTCACTTTCTTTCCTTTCTGTCTCCTCTCCTGCCTAGTCTGTTTTGGACTCAACGCTGCTCCTAATGCCTCTCCATACTCAGCCTTTAGTCTCTCTTCCACCTCTGCCTCTCACGCTCTTCTCTGGCTCTTCTTTCTGCTAACATTCTGGCTCTTTCTAATGCTTTTCTACGGTGTTGTTCCACAACTTAGCGACTGCTAACTGCAATTCCTTCCTCTGCTTAGCTGTCCCTGTTTTACCTGCTGCACTTAGTTATTCTTTCTACAAGCATTTTACACTGAACTTCCACTAATATCCCTTCAAATCCATATTTCTTACACCAACAACCTACATACTGCATGCTACCCGGTGAATATTTCTCCATAAATTTTACATCCCCTTCTAAGGCAGCCTTACACATTTTATTCTCACACAAGACAACAATCAGCCACACTCACGCAGACCACGTCTGGCCCGCACACACACAACATAGGCCTATCGCTTGCGTCTACACGCACAGCTAGCGCGCTCTGTTGAAAACTCTCAAACGCCCCATATGGCGGAGAATTCAACCGTCGGACACTCTCCAAATGCCCCAAATGGCGGAGATTCCGAACACTCCTCACGGCGGAGTCACCGAACCTAGGTTATCTCCACGCCCCACACGGCGGAGAAGCCTGCGTCTCTCTCACGCGGCTAGCGCGCTCCCGTACCTGCGATCAACGCAGGGTCACGTAGCCGCTCTCTAAGGCCTTCTGTACTCACTGTTCGTGTTGTTTCCGTTCATGGGAAGAGTCTCTGTATCCCGTCAATCGCCATCCATCCCGAGGGGAGTTCAGACGCAAACTTCCTGGCCTGGTGACAAGCATCAAGGCACCAGGGCTTTCCGTCAATCATCCCAGACGTTGAGGTGGCGTCCTCTCCCTCTCCTCGCGGTGGATGCGATGTGTTAGGCTCCGGCTCGGAGGACCAAATAAATGTTGGGTCTGTTCCCACAAACCCCGCTAATTCTAGAGACTTATTCATCATGAATGAAAACAAGACAGTCAGCGATCGATCGATTACTTGCGCAAGGGAGGCCTCCTCTGTGTCCAGCACGAAAATGACCCCAAATCCGGCCTCCTCTCGCTGGCTTTTATTGAGAGACAGTTCACACAAAACACAGCAAAGCAACGTCCACATGGTTCTAAGGCATTGTATGTATATGTGTGAACTTCTGTATATAAGTAAGAGTGTGTGTGTGTGTGTGTGTGTGTGTGTGTGAGACCTCCTGCTGACCAAAGGGTCGTAAAAGCAGGAAGCTTACAACAGAAGAAACAGATCTTTCAGATAGGCTGTATCTACAATAAAACCTCCCCCAATACAAAGTGGTTAGAGGTGCTCAGGATCAAAGGAATAGCTTTGATAATACTGCTTGAACTAAGACTGTACAAATTTAAGAAACACAATGGCAACATTCAACAATTAGACCTAACATCAGTACATTGACATATTTTTGTATCAATAAAAAGGAAGCTGACACACGCAAGACTTTATCAAAGGTGTGAGCGTCACAGCAGATGCCTTTGTGTCAAAGTAGCTGAAGATAAAACACAGAAAAACATGAAGGTGATTTTCCTGGCCTGGGATTTTATAAAAATATTCTGCAGTACATCAAAAACGAAAGAAAACCATTAATCAACATATGAACGTTACCTCTGACGTTACAGCGGTTTTATTAGAGACACAGCTGAGGGTTTTGCATTTTGCATAATTTTAAAAAGTTTAAATTGGTTCAGTATTGAACAGCAGAAATTAGGTTTTCTTTTCGGAAGAATGTAAAAGGGGAAAAAAACAGCGGCCGACAGGCTGTAAACAACGGTAGACTTGTGCGTAACAAGCAAGCGAATAATGCAGAAAACAGATTTTTAGACGGGAAACTGTTCTTGAAGTACAGAGAGAGAGAGACAGAGAGAGAGAGAGCTGTTCATCGTGGTGGAAGCAAAACAGTAAAAGTCAGAGTTGTTGTTGTTTACGTGAAGCGTAGTTTGGATCTTCTTTTGCTGCTGGTTCGGTCAATATTGTTTGGAGAGAGATAAAACTAACAGCTTTAGAATCAGCGCAAAAAGGGCGTGAACACAAAGCGCGGACCCGCCTACAGATCAGAATCAGCGAGCTGTCGGCTTTCAGCCCCGACCGTGAGAAAGGCGACATCTCACTGATTCTGATCCGCGTGTCGCACTGTGTGTTTACGTCTTTGTGCAGAATCCGTGTTCCTGCTCTCATTTACTGTCTTAGCTGTTTGGTGGTTGTTGAAATTTTGTGAGATTTCACCTGAGATTCTGGCATTTTGGCCAAAATAAATTTATATTAAAAAACCGATTCAGGATTTTAATGAATCAATTTTACGTTATCCAAGCCAGAATGGATTTTAATCGATAAATCGATTATAAAAACCCACCCCTACTCAGGACTCACTAATCCCCTCCCTCCTGTGCTGAATCATAGGGTAAGCGAATCACTCAGGACTCGCTCACCCCCTCCTTCCTGGCTCACAGCTTCTTCTTCTTCTCGGTTGGCAACAATGTTAAGGCGCATTACCGCCCCCTGGCTCACAGCTCAGTGGACATTTAGATGAGAAAATATATATTTGACACATTTAAGGAAAATACTAATTTGCTCTTTTTTCCTCTATAAAATAGTTGTTTTCTTTTAGAATCGCTCATCTTAGCAGTAGGATATACATGAAAAGAGAAACAAATTAAGTTTGAGTGAAAATGTACATTTTTTGCACTCTCTGGTCAACTGACTCAGTGAATCAAATGACTCAAAAAACCTGATTCACTTTGGTGAGTGACTCATTAAAACTCGATTCAGTAAAAAGAATCAAATTTACCATCACTAATGGAAACATGAAGATGAAACCAGGAGATGTCCTTACTGAATCATCAGAGCTGAACAGGTGATGGAGAAAGAGGTTTACCTTTTAGGTGACATGGATGAGTTGAAGTTATGAACTGTTTCTGAGAGACAAATAACATCAGGATCCTTTTCTATGTAGCTGACAGCTGGTAACTTTGCAGGGGCGGGTCTAGCAAAGTTTTGCCAGGGGGGCCATGTAGGGCATTAACAGGGAAAGGGGGGGCACAGAGAAATACTGTGGCCCCCTTTCCTCATTTAAAATGTCTAGGTTTTAATAAATACAACCAAAGTGGTCATCTGACATAAACTATTAAAAAATTCATTATTGTATATAGTAAATATCTAGTCTAATAAATGCCCTAATAAGCTATAGTACTTTTTCCTTTGGGAAGGTACCATCTGTGCAGTCTGCAATTCTGTTGCAGAAAGATGTTGAATATATTTAATTACTATAGAAAAATAATTGGTTTCTGTGCTTTTGTTTTACCCTGGCAATAAATTAAAGTTGATTACGTCAATTAAGCATCATGAGGCGGAGGGTGGGGGGTGGTTCCCTATTTTTTTGCTGGGAGTTGGCAACCCTGCTAGTTAGGTATATGCAGTGTTGGGACTAACGCGTTATCAAGTAACGCGTTACAGTAACTACGTTATTATTGTGGTAACAAGCACGGTAATTAGTTATTATGCCAAAACCAGGAACGCGTTACTCGTTACTGGGATTTAGATAGGCTCATTACTCGTTACTTCGTGTGGTGGATATTGCGGAGCTTCCACAGATTCAATAACATTAGCAAGTGGTGGAAGCCAGCAGGTGGATGAAGGAAAAGGGAGGCAAGAGGAGAGACCCGAAGCGGCCGCCGGTCCGCGTGTCAGGTGAACTGAACTTCAGGTAAGAAGTTATGACCTGCAGTCTATCTGGGTCAGATATAAACCAAGTTTAGGTGGAGTTTATTTTCAGTATGCTGACATTTTCGTACTGCGTGCTAGCTAGCATGACGGAGTTTCTATACAGCTGGGTGGCTGCTATGTTACTGATGTTGAACTTTATTTTGTTCATACGGTTAATTATTAGAGTTTCCAACCGTCCCCTAAAAAACAGAATCGTCTGGTATTCAGAGAAAT
Organism: Oreochromis niloticus; assembly: GCF_001858045.2. Taxonomy (NCBI): domain Eukaryota; kingdom Metazoa; phylum Chordata; class Actinopteri; order Cichliformes; family Cichlidae; genus Oreochromis; species Oreochromis niloticus. Next base: position 35,092,403 of record NC_031969.2, on the reverse strand, counting down.
ATTACGCGTTTCGTACTGAGGTGAAAAGGAACACAGTTTGTCCCGGACTTCAGCTACAATGAAAAAGACACAAAGCTGAAGCTGCACAGCTGCCTCTTCTTCTCTCATTCTCTCCTGTTTCTACTTCAATCATGAAACTGATCAATGATCAGCTGATCGGCTTTTCTCTCTTGTTTATTTATCGCCCACTTTGCGCCAGAAAGAGGAAACCAGCGGATGTCGCGTTAAACAACAGCAGCACGTTTAAGCTTGATCAGCTGTTGTTAGAATTTATTTAATATTAATTTCTAGTATCAGCTGATGTTTGCTGGAGCCACAGCTGTAAAGCTGCTGGTCATGATATCGGTTTGGTTATCTGGTGAGAGGGAAACATGCAGATGAAACCAGGAGATGTCCTTACTGAATCATCAGAGCTGAACAGGTGATGGAGAAACAGGTTTACCTTTTAGGTGACATGAATGAGTTGAAGGGAAGTTATGAACTGTTTCTGAGAGACAAATAACACCAGCATCCTTTTCTAAGTAGCTGACAGCTGGTAACTGTGCAGGGGCGGGTCTAGCAAAGTGTTGCCAGGGGGGCAGGTAGGGCATTAACAGGGAAAGGGGGGCACAAGGAAATACTTTTCTTTATTATTCTCATTTAAAATGTCTCACTTTTAAAAAAATAATTATCTGAGTCTTACAACAAACGATTGATAGATCGATACATATATACCATCAGAACAGTGTACATCACTGTCACAACAGTGTTTATTTTCATTCAAAGGCTTTATGATTTTTCCTATAATGGTGGGCCGGTCTCTAGTCAAAATGCCCGGGACGCTTTTTTTGTCCCAGTCCAGCTCTGTATGCAGCTCATCTGCAGTCTGGTGTTACCTACATCTTCCTATTCAGAAGGCAGAATTTCCGAGTTCTGAGTACAATCAAAAGCACCACGACTGCAGTTTTTGTGTTGGATGTAAAAAGCAGGCTAGAATCATGGCGGCGGTCAACGACGGTCCAGGCGTGGGATTTCTCTCGTGGAAATGTGCACATTATTTTTTCCTTACTGTTGGTAGGTGGCACAGTGCACTTGTGGCAAGTAAGCAAGCTAGAAGACTGGCAGTCTGGCTGGGTGTCCAGTTACGGAAGCAACACATTAACAAGAGAAGTCTGAGTAAAACCAAAGTTACTTTCCCTAGTAACTAGTTACTTTGAAAGTAACGAGTAACTTGAAGTAACTGAGTTACTTTTTTAGAGAAGTAACTAGTAATGTAACTAAGTTACTAATTTAAAGTAACTTACCCAACACTGGGTATATGTAATTATTGATTAGGTTGTTTGATATTTCTGGTAAGTACTGTTTATAATACCAGAATAGGGGGGATGGTGTAGGTTTAAGTTTATTAGATTGATACATATATACCAACAAGACAGTGTACATCACTGTGACAACAGCATTTGTTTTCATTCAAAGGCTTTATGGCTTTTCCTATAATACCTGGTTGGCCGTTCTCTAGCCAAAATGCCCGGGCTGACTTTTTGTCCCAGTCCAGTCCTGGGTATCAGGCTGTGATGTTCTCCTTTATAGTGGACAGAAATTATTTTTTTGGAGTGGCACAAATAATTAATGTGGCATCTTATTGAATCCAGAACAGCTGATTGTTATATAAATAGTTTGAAATGGTTATTTTAAAAAAGGTTAAAAGGTAAATGGCTTCAAATAACTTTGTTGTTTGCAAGACTTGTGCATATGATTTTAAAATTGACAATTTATATTTGCATTTAAAGTTATGAAATATGATTCATTAAACATGTTTATGGTTGTTACAGTAAAAATATAACTTTTTCTACTCAGATTTTATGTTTTTTGTCTGATTTTGGATCAATTGTGTTAATACAGTATGTCAAAATGAAAACATAACTGTAAATTCAGACACGTGAGGTTGTGCTGAAAAGGATGATACCAAACAAGGCAAAGCAAATAGTTTTTAAAGGTTAAATGTAGAGGAAACATCAAAAGTAGTTAAAAATGGCCAATTATAACTGGACCCCAGAGGGTTAAACTTTTTTTTTAAAGTAACGCAATAGTTACTTTTCAAGAAATTAATTACTTTTAGAATCTTGTAACTCAGTTACTAACTCAGATACTTTTTTAAAGAAGTAACTAGTAACTATACTTAATTACTTTTTCAAAGTAACTTGCCGAACACTGCTAGTGGGAGACATTTCTCCAATCGCAGGGCCAATATCTTGCTAAGATTTTTCATGTCCGCATTCAGTAAAGAAATTGGCCGATAGGACTGACAAGCATCTCTGGATTTTTCAGGTTAGGGATTACTGTAATCAGTGCAGCTCTTAGAGAGGGTGGAAGCAAACCATTTTCAAAGGATTCAGAATAAATATCTAGCAACAGTTTTAAGAGTTTATATTGAAATGTTTTTATAAAAATCCGTAAGCAGCCCATCAGGCCCAGCAGCTTTCTGCTAATTTCAAAATGTCATCTGCCTCCTGAATTTCTTTAATTGTTAAATTAGCGTCAAGAGTAAGACGAAGACTTATCAACAAAAACTTGGCTTTCCAGAAGTTTAATTTTGGTCGTAAGTTCTTTAATTTTTTGATTAATATGCTTTGATTTAGTGGTGGTGAAACTTATTATCTGTCCACGTACAGAAGCTTTAAAGGCTTCCCACCTAACAGAAGAACTTGTTTCCAAGGTGTTAGTATCAACATATACATCAATCTGGGTATTAATAAAGTCTACAAAAGCAGAATTTTGCAGACATTTTACAGCGAAACGCCATCGTGGTCTATCCGAAACAAACTCAGAATCAAAGTAAATTTAGGACATTAGGAACATACACGCAGAATGAGTTGAGCTTAGACTTTAAGAGAGTGCCTTGTACTATTAAATATCTGTCTACTACATCTCTGATAATATTAGTCATCTCAAAAGTTCTTATTTATAAGAATCATAGTCCCTCGTGAATGCGAGTTATAAGGTGCTGAAAAAATAGGTCCCTGCCACCTTCTAGTCATTACCTGTATATTAGTCGAAAGGAGATGTGTCTCCTGAAGAAAAATGATATTTGCCTGCATCCTCCTCAGTCTAGTCAATACCTGTTTCACCTTACTCACTTTATTTAAACCCCTACAGTTCCAGGATGTTATCTTAATATTCATAGATTGGGACATAATTATAGATAGTAAGTCGACTGCAGTAGATTAAAGCTAAAAATATGAAAATACCTTTTTTGGGAAGATGAAATAGTAATAATAATAAATGTAAAAAAGGAGAGAAAAAATATAAATATGAAAAAGAAAATTAAAAAAAAAAAAGATCTTTACCCCGTATAACCCACAGCTACAACATTAACCCTTAAACAGTTAAACCTTGAACCTCTAGCAACGTTTAAAGTTCCCCTCCCCTTCTCTTATCACTCCAACTTATGTCAATAGCAAATACTCACTAACTTAACTTTGCTGCAGCCTGGAGGGCAATTATCAATATACTCCACATTTATACCTCAGAACGGAAGCAAAGTACACAAAGAAAAAAAAATATTTATACACACACTTCAAACTATATCCCCACTATTGTTGAGAAGAAAGCCTATTTAACAAATATATTTCAAAATTATGAAACAGAAACCAGCTAGATATTGTACTAAGCAAACAGTACTCACAACCTACAGAACTTTCATTGTATTTAGCCATCAGCCTGTTTCTGTTGTAGTCTACGTTCTGTGGTCCAAGCTCTCGATGAAACGTTCTGCCTCGGCGGGGCATCCAAACATGGTTGTGCGACCTTCGTGCGTGACCCTCAAGCGTTCTGGATAGAATATCCCGTAACGAATTCCTTTAGCTCGCAGGTTCTGTTTGATCTCTTTATAGTTTTTGCTGTTTATGAAGCTCCCCCAAAACATCTGGGAAAAACATCACTTGCTGGTTTTTGTAGAAGACCTTCCCTTTCTGTCGAGCAGCATTCTGGATTAACACTTTGTCTCTGAAGTTTAAAAACTCCCTAATGACGGGCCTCAGGATTATTTGAGGGAAGACGGTGACATCTTTCAACATCCAGTGGGCTCCTTAGTGGTCCCAGGCGCTTCGGGGAGCCAACTTTCCATAAAAGCGCATGCATCTCTTCGTTCTGCTCTTTCAGATAGGGTAGGTTAATCAATCTCAAGTTGGACCTGCGACTTCTGTTCTCTAGGTCATCGACCTTTGAGCAGAGTGTCTCTGTCTCCTTTTCCAGCTTTTTAACTGTAACTTGTAGACAGGCGACAATGTCCTCGGCTTGGGAAATGCGATTTTCCACTTGAGTTACTCTGTTAACACATTCTTCCTCATCCTCAACTCCATCATGTAGCAAGCTAGCTTCACTAGCAACAAACTTTGTCATTCCCATTTCTTTGTGAGACGATTTACTTTGTTTCTTAGGCATTTTAGTGTGTTTCTTCCTTTGTGTATAACTAGATAAGAGTTTATAAAAGTGTGGAGTAGGAAATTTCAGGATTTGAAAAAATGCATCGGAGCTCCCAAAAGTGTGGCTTACTGCTATGCGTTCATAGCCGGAAGTGAAATTCTATTCTATTCTATTCTATTCTATTCTATTCCAAACTGTTCAACTGTGACAAATTACAGTTGTAGGCTGTGTCCCAATTCAGGGTCTGCACGCTTGAAGTACGCACACTACGCGTACTACGTACGGTGCGTACTACAAGTACGGGAAGTGCGGAAGTGAGAGGCTTGTGAAATGGGACGGTCTAGCCTTCGTCGTGCTGTTCAGGTTGCCTAGCAACCATGATACTAACCACGAGAAATGTTTCATACAGCTTTGTGTGACAGAAATGAAGGAGAAAAATGTTTTGTTGGTCATTCATTTTTGTCATGACATCACTTTGATTATGTCTGTGAAGGTTCTCAGTCATCCAGGTCATCGTAGTCAAAGGAGTTTGCAAAGAAAAGCGTCTGGACTTCTTTGAGTTGCTTGAAGACGTTTCACCTCTCATCCGAGAAGCTTCTTCAGTTCTAAGGTCAAATGGCCGAGAGTCCCAGATTTAAACCCAGTGGGAGTATCCCCCCAAGGAGGGACAAAGGACCCCCTGGTGATCCTCTAATCACATGCGCCAAGGTGTGAAAGTGGGTGTGGGACCTAATCAGCCAGGGTTTCGGGTGAGCTCATTGTGAAACCTGGCCCCACCTTATCATGTGATTTCCTGAGGTCAGATGGCCCAGGATGTGAGTGGGCGTTAAGGCGTCTGGGGAGGGAACTCAAAACTGGATTATAGATGGCAGACAGTTGGTGTCGTAAACCACCGCCTCTGTTCAAAGATGGTCGCTCACAGTGGACATAGATGGCCTCTTTCACTCCTCTTTCAAACCATCTGTCCTCTCTGTCCAATATGTGAACATTGGCATCCTCGAAAGAGTGACCTTTATCCTTAAGATGCAGGTGGACTGCTGAGTCTTGTCCTGTGGAGGTGGCTCTTCTATGTTGTGCCATGCGCTTGTGAAGTGGCTGTTTGGTCTCTCCAATGTAGAGGTCTGGGCATTCCTCACTGCACTGTACAGCATACACCACGTTGTTAAATCTGTGTTTAGGAGTTTTGTCTTTCGGGTGAACCAGTTTGTGTCTGAGTGTGTTGCTGGGTCTGAAGTACACTGGGATGTCGTGCTTGGAGAAAACTCTCCTGAGTTTCTCTGATACACCGGCTACATAGGGGATGACAACGTTGTTGCGTCTGTCTTTCTTATCCTCCCTCGCTGGTGTCTGATCTTCTTTTCTGTGCCTCTTTGCTGACTTTATGAACGCCCAGTTAGGATAACCACATGTTTTCAGTGCTTCCTTTACATGTGTGTGTTCCTTCTTTTTCCCTTCAGGCTTAGAGGGAACAAGTTCTGCCCGGTGGTGTAGGGTCCTAATTACTCCAAGTTTGTGTTCCAGAGGGTGATGGGAGTCAAAGAGGAGATACTGGTCCGTGTGTGTGGGCTTCCGGTAAACTTCAATGTTGAGGTTGCCATTCTCTTCAATGTGCACAGCGCAGTCCAGGAAAGGCAAACAGTTGTCCTTAGTGTCTTCCCTGGTGAACTTGATGTTTTTATCCACGGCGTTAATGTGCGCAGTGAAGGATTCCACTTCTTGTGTCTTGATTTTGACCCAGGTGTCGTCCACATATCTGTACCAGTGGCTGGGTACTCTCCCTTTAAAAGAGCCAAGAGCCTTTCTTTCCACTTCCTCCATGTAAAGGTTGGCTACAATAGGTGACACGGGGGAGCCCATGGCACAGCCATGTTTTTGTCTGTAGAAGCCTTCGTTGTATTTGAAGTATGTTGTGGTAAGGCAGAGGTCTAACAGTGTGCAAATCTGATCAGGTGTGAAGTTGGTCCTGTCTTCCAAGGAGCTGTCTTCTTGTAGTCGTTTTCTGACAGTCTCCACTGCTTCCGTGGTGGGTATGCAAGTGAAGAGAGAGACTACATCAAAGGACACCATGGTTTCATCTGGATCCAGGGTAAGTTTCTGGACCTTGTCGGTGAAGTCGGTGGAGTTCTTGATGTGATGTGGGGTAATCACTTTGATTAGTTGAGACCACAGGACTGTAAAACATGATAGTTGGGCTTCATTTCTGTACTGAACGGTCATTTTAAGATTAGTTAGTAAATAATAATTAGCTAATGTTGTTCATGAGACTAAAGTCATCTCACTGTGGTAATGTTAATATAATATGGACAATATTATAGTATTGTCAGATTATATATATATATATATATATGTATATGTACATATGAGCTTGAACTCTGGGTCAAAGATGCAAGTAGCAGTTATTTATATCTCCTATCACCTTAAATCTTCACTCAAAGAAAAGTATCTCTGACAGTGTATATACAGATGTATTATATATAAGAGACAAACATTGTTCTTTTAATATGTTGGCATTATTACATTTGGCTCAGTGCTTATATATATGTGTAAAAAGCAAATGTACGAGCTGTGATAACTGTTTCTGATAGAATGAAGATCAGACTGATATATGAAATATTCCTTTATTGGGTGAGAAAATCAGACCATGTCATAACTGCTTTAAGTCATACAGAATAGATATCAGAGCCTTAAACAGGCTGACTTCTGCTAAATGGGTCAAACTGGGCAGAAAGTCTACAAACACATAACATCCTTATAGAATATGATGTAACACTATAGATCAACTTAGCTCAGAATATATAAAGCATATAAACAATTACAGCAATATGATGCAACAAACACAGCAGTGCTACTAATCCAAAATACTCAAAGCTTCATAGAACTGAAACAAACATTTATTTTTAGCTCCATTCTGCTGCTGATACATACTTTAGGTTTCTGAATATTAAACTTGTTGCTGCCTTTCATAGTGTGTAACTTGAAGGCCCTGAGTACTTTCTCCCACACTGAAAACACTGGGATGATCACATTATTTGAACATTACCTAATAAGACTGATTCAGGACAGACAATTAGTTATGTTAAACTTTCCTAGCAGTCCTTCACAAACAGGGAACAGTCTGTCTATTCTCTCCATCTGTCAGCTGCTGCTGGCTCTTCCTCCTCCTCTTCCTCACACACTGCTGAGTTTGTCCTGGTGGATCATCAGGGGTGCAAAGCCTCACAGATGATGTGCAGCAGTGGGTCCCTCAGTCTGTCCTCACTCTGGACACTTGCAGTTGTCACACATGGAAATCAAATGTGTGATAAGCTGCAGGATTCAAACACAAGTGTAACTTATAAATACATGTTCATACTTTTATTCCACAATCAGAGAGAAAGAAACAGAGAGAGAGTGCAGGACAGACAGACAGGTGACAGTCTCAGGTGTACACACTGCTACAAAACAGCACAAGAGAAGGAGGATTTAGTGTTTGTGTTATTACGAGTGCTAAACAAGAAGAGTTCCCAGATGGTCCAGTGGACACATGTGTGACTCCTGTGATTAAAGCATCTTTCTTTCAGCTTAACGAGTGAACCGTCAGCTCGTTCAAACACACGTTAAAGTCCGTTTGGCTCGACACCACCGAACAGAGGCAGCAATATAACATAGCTAACATTAACAGTGCAGTGAATCCTGCTTGTGCCGTCATATTCAGGACTGCAAACCGAACAGCATCACTGACTTTCAGCTTGTTGTGTTTGTGGATATATGACTTTAATTATCCATAAAATCATCACATTCTCTGTAAGATTAAGGTCGACTATATATATATTTTAAAGTAGAGGCTTTAAAACCAAGTAAACGCTGAAAGTACAAACATCGCTAATGTCACATAACTTTCCCGACATGTGGCCAACAGTAATGTTTTAATGTTCTTAAACATTCGCACATAAATAAGTGACATAATATTCAGTATTTACTTTTGACAGTTCACTCTTCGGCCGCTCCCTTCTGCCGTATTTTGCGGCAAAATTATCCACACCACCGCCGCGCTATGGATTGTGGGATATATGGACCACGAAGCGTGCACCGGACCACGCTTGATATTTGGGGAAATCGACGGCGCATTTGGAGTATGCATTTGAAGTACACTTTGAATTGGGACAGCCGTCGTCGCGTGGCGGTGACGTAATCGCACTTGAAATGCATACTTCAAGCGTGCATACCCTGAATTGGGACACAGCCGTAGTTTAATCACCAGGCTGTAGTTTACATAGTTGGCCTGCAGGTGGCAGCACAGAACCACCTTAATTCCCTCAGTTCAGTCTGACAGGCTTTAAACATCCACCGTACAGTTTGTTCAGCTCTGAAGGAAGAGAAGAAACTCTCATCATCAGGCTCTTTTACCACGAACGTGAAGCCGATGTTCTTCACACGTGCAGCTCCTGTGAGGTCTGTGCACCTGATGCTTTCATAGTTCACATCACATGAAAGAGGACACGCCTCACACTCACATGCTTTCCACATGCATCAGACCCACATTGCTTAGAACACGTCGCACAGGCCCAACCCTGCAGTTCCTCTAACACCCAGCAGAGGCAGCAGCGAGTCAGACTCCCACGAACTCAGAGGTCTAGTTTTGGTGAGTGAAATTCTCTGACTGTGATTGGCTCTTACTGAGCAGGTGTGTGTGTGTGTGTGTGTGTAACAGTCTAGAATGAACCTTTTGTGCTTTGAATCCATCATTCACCATGGCGGCGCGAGCAGTCGCAGCGGCCGGGCGTTCTCCACAACTTAGCGGCTTTCTTTTTATTTTGTGTATTTTTGTTTCACTTTTCCACTGACATGCAGCAGCACATACGCATTATAGCAAAACTGAACTGCCTACGGTTCTAAACCACAAAAACCTGCACACCTTCACTGACAGTGACTGGGACTCAATTCCCCCTGAGATCCGGAGGGACACGGACTCTAATTCCACCATACAACTGCTTAAGTGGCGTAGGCGACGGAGGCACAGGAAACGGAAGAGAGGGAAGAGAGCGGAGCTGAGGGCTAAGCTACGTGCTTGCCCAGATGCACCGGCTATTCCGAGTCTCGTCCTCACCAACTCACGGTCACTAAATAACAAGATGGATGAGCTACGACTGTGGATCACCTCACGCTGTCTGGATTATTGTGTTATGATCATCACAGAGACTTCGCTGGACTCTTTCACCCCAGCAGTCTGAATGTAGCTAGTGGGCCACGCTACATTCAGAGCAGACAGGAACAAAGAGTCCGGAGGAGGTCTGCTAGTGTTTGTAAACAATAACTGGTGCACCAACAACACAGTTAAAGTCGTCCACTGCTGTCCAGACATAGAGTACATGATGGTTCAGTGTAGACCCTTCTACTTGCCGATAGAGCTCACAGTGATCACAATAGTATCAGTTTAAGTGCCGCCGCAAGCTAATGCTAACCACGCAAACCTGAAATCTGTCCTGCCGGGATTCTTGAAAAACGTGAGCTTTCCGACGAGGGAAAACAACACACTAGACCAGGTGTACACCAACATCCCAGATGCTTACAAGGCCACCCCACTGCCTCATCTCGGACTCTCTGATCATCTCTCTCTGTCCCTGATCCCGGCTTATAAACCTCTACTTCAAAGACAAAAACCATCTGAAAAAACATTTAGAGTGTGGACCCCGGAAGCCACCACGGCCTTACAAGACTGTTTTGATAACACGTTTTGGAGTGTATTTGCAGAAGGATCAGACTTGGAGGGCCACACATCTGCCGTACTCTCATACATCAGCTTCTGTACTGAGAGTGTAACAACAACAAAGACTGTTAAAGTGTTCCCGAACCAGAAGCCATGGCTCAACAGTGAGGTGAGAGCCCTACTAAGAGCACGTGACAGTACTTTCAAATCAGAAGACCAACATGTCTACAAAGAGGCACGCCAATCTCTGCTTAAAGGCATAAAAGAAGTCAAGCGCAAATACAAACAGCGCATCGAGGAACACTTTAACACAACCAACTTCAGAAACATGTGGCAGGGGATCAAGACACTCACTGGCTACAAAGACAGTCGCACACAAATAAACTCCCCGGACATCACCTTACCTGACACCCTAAACCATTTCTTCGCCCGCTTTGACAATAAAACAGAGACACCATCACCCATGCCGTTTCAGAGAGGGACGGTGCCCCCATCCAGCTGGAGCAGCATCGGGTCAGAGCCACACTGCGCAGTGTAAACATTAGGACCATCCTGCTTCAAGTCAACCACCATTGTTCCAGTGCCCAAGAAGAACACAGCAAGCTACTTGAATGACTATCGTCCAGTTCCTTTAACACCCATAATTGCCAAATGTTTTGAGCAACTCATGTCACACATTAAAGCTGCCATCCCTGCAGACCTCGATCCATACCAGTTTGCATACAGGGCAAACAGGTCGACAGAGGACGCCATAATAACAGCGCTTCACACAACCCTCACACATCTAGACATTAGTAACACCTATGTGAGAATGCTGTTTGTCAGCTCTGCCTTCAATACAGTTCAACCCCACAAACTGGTTAATAAACTAAGCAACTTAGGACCCAGCAGCTCAGCAGCTGGATACTGGACTTCCTGAGCAACAGACCCCAGAACGTCAGAATGGGAGAGCACACCTCCTCCACCCTCATTCTGAATGTGGGTGTCCCACAGGGGTGTGTCCTCAGTCCCCTCTTATACTCACTTTTCACCCATGATTGTTCTCCAATCCACACCAGTAACACCATTATAAAATTTGCTGATGACACCACCGTCATAGGACTGATCGACAACAACAATGAATCAGCCTACAGAGAGGAGGTTCAGCATCTGAAGCAATGGTGTGACGACAACAACCTGCATCTGAACACAGCCAAGACCAAGGAGATGGTAATCAATTGCATTTATATAGCACTTTTCGAGACCCTCAAAGCGCTTTACAATTCCACTATTCATTCACACATTGGTGGAGGCAAGCTACAGTTGTAGCCACAGCTGCCCTGGGGCAGACTGACAGAAGCGAGGCTTCCATATCGCGCCATCGGCCCCTCTGGCCAACACCAGTAGGCGGTAGGTGAAGTGTCTTGCCCAAGGACACAACGATCAAGGCAGACAGAGCTGATTACAAGATGAGCATCCCAACCCCTTGAGCCACGGTCGCCCTTGATGATAATCGACTTCAGGAGAACAAAGTGATCTGAGCACTCTACCCTCTACATTGATGGGGAGGAGGGAGAAAGGGTAGAAAGCTTTAAGTTCCTCGGAGTCCACATCTCGGCCGACCTTACCAGGGGTCCGTTCTTCGTACCTCGCTAAGTAAGTTAGCCGGATTTGATTGTTGACGATTTCGCATGATCTTGGATCGTTCGGTTCTCCGAAGCTCATCTGGGACTTGCTGTCATAGCAACAGATCCGTAAGCGTAAACCTGCTCGGGAGCAGGCTTACTTTATGTAAACAGGATTAGATCGTGGCCACTCAGGTATGTCCGCTTCATTTATATGAAAGCAAGAGCGATATTTCTCCACTGTTTCTCCATAAATAAATATTATCAATGTAACTAAAGATAATGCAGTATTTGATTCTTTTATTGATTTCATACAGATACATACAGGTCATTTCCTTAAAAAAGGGAAATGTACTATTAAGCATTCTATTACATGTATTTGATTATTCCAGATGTAATTCATATTTTAGAGTAGTAATAAAAATTACTTTGTGTAATCAAGATGAGAGACCACGGCTATAAAAGCGAAGGTGGATTTGGGAAGTCTGTCGCAGCCATGTCCTGTCCGTTTGTACGCGAGCAACCCATTGCCGAAGGTGCAAGATTGATAAGGAGAGTTCTCAGAATTCAGCGTATATTGCGGGATAGACAGGATCCTTTAGCTCAGCGCGACAGTGTGCTCATAGAGAGATATTGATCTTCCCGTTAGGGTATTATTTACTTAACCAACTTGTTGGATCCCTATGTTAAGAGTTCCACTCACCGTAGTCGGGCATTAACAACTGCACAAACTGTGTGCATTGCCTTGCGTTTCTTTGCGAGTGGCACGTTTCAGGAACAGGTAAAAGTGATGGAGTGTTATGTGAAACTACACACAAAAAAACACACAATGTCAATAAATGTCACAGTACAAAAAGCATTTTAATTAAGGCAACAACCAAATATTTTACATTGTACAAATAGAATTATGAGCTCATTTACCAGTTATGAAGGTGCTGCTGCTACTGCACCCCGGCTGCTGGTCTAAGGAAGAGCTGCCCCCAGGGATGCCCTCAACAATGGGTCTGGTGGCATTCAACCCTAGGGCCAGCTCCTCTGCCGGGGTGTGACGAGGGGGTGCAGGACCACCACCTGTCTTTATTTGCTCTGCCCTTTTCTTGGTTGCTGTTATAAACAAACAAACAGATTATTTCAGGGTCTCTTTTCAAGAGACTAAAAGCAATATAAGTGATAAATATTACCATTCTGTAGAATATTCTTATATTTCACTTTTACTTGTCCCCATGTTCTAGTGGGTCCTGTTGTGGCTCTAATGTGACAGAGGATATAATGTAATATAATATAATATATTACTTACGAGTTTAATTTGTCAGCAACTTTCTGCCAGCCCTCTCTCCTTGCTTTTGCAGCCTTTGCAGTGTTCCCTTGCGTTTTAATTAAACTCTGAAACTCCTGATATCCCTCAATCAAGAGTTCTTGCTCTGCTGCCGTAAAATACTGAGCGCGCTCCTTCGACATCTTCGCCGACCAATCACAGGGTTGCCGATCAATGTTTCTACTATCGATGCGTAGCCCCTTTTAAGCCACCCAGTGATCTCAGATTACTTCATCCAGCTATACTAATCGTCAACAACAGGTGTGTTCGGAGAACCGGATTAGCGAGCTCAAAGTTAGCGCGATGATTTGATCTTGGATGTGTCATTTGATCTTGGATGTAGTAAGCGAGGTACGAAGAACGGACCCCGGGTCCACAAACATTTCCCACCAGGTAAGGAAAGCACAACAAAGGCTGTACTTTCTCAGGAAGCTGCGTCAGGCCCAGTTACCCTAGAGACTGCTAGTAAACTTCTACTGCTCCACCATCGAGTACCTTCTGACTTACTGATGCACGCTCTGGTTCAACTTCTGCACCGCGGAGGACAAGATGAAACTGCAGCGGGTGGTGAGGGCAGCAGAGCGGGCAATTGGCACTTCACTAACCCCCCTCAGAGACAATTATACTGGCAGACTTCAGCAGGAAGCCAGGATCATCATCAAGGACCCCTCGCACCCTGGACTCTCACTTTTCCCCCCCGTCCCTCTGGTAAACGCTACAGGTCCATCAGGATGAGGACAAATAGACTTTTACCCACAGGCTGTCAAACACGCCCTACCTCCACCCTGATTGGACGATAACTGCACTGCCAACACTCATGGACATTACACCTTATTTACAATCCGTATTTCTATGTATACTTTAATGCAACCAACATTCCTACCTCTTTAAACTGTATTTATTATAACACTATTTGTTATAGTTGCAACAGTGTGTGTAGGTATGTACGCATGCATATATGTATGTATATATACATCTGAAAGACGAGACAAATCAAACACAGCAAATTAAGTCTGAACACTAACAGATCAACTCTGAAGCACCTGAGAAACAAACGGGAAGACAGAGAGACCGAACAGGAGCAGCGCCCTCTGAAGGAAAGAGGACACACTGCAGGGAGGGACACAGCTGCTGCTTTGAGAAAAAAACTTTATTTCATTAATCACAGGATTTATACGAGCGCTCAAAGGGTTAATGAGTCAGGTGTGGGGAAACCAATCAGAAGCTAAGAACACAGAAGTCTACCTGATCCGAGGTGTGCAACAAGTTACCCTACATCAACAATCATTCAGTGGACACTACAGTGGGGCTGTTAAACATGAGGGGGCGGGGCTTCATTTAGCCACACGATTCAACATAGTTCTCAGGGAAGTAGCCCTGTCTGCCGTTCAGGATGCCCTGATACCAGCCGTCGTCATGGCGCTGAGTCAGGTAGATGATGTCGCCCTCGGTGAAGGACAGCTCATCGAGCTTCACAGCCTCATAGCTGTACAGCGCCCTCACTGGACACACAAAGGAACTGCAGTTAGACAAGCCACAGACTGTAGGAATGATGTCATCACAGCAAACTGTGATGTCACCTCAGTACCTTTCTCAATGTAATCTGGAGGGGCGTTGGTGTCATAATCCACCGGAGGTGGGAGGGGCGGTATGTCATCAAACCCTGCCATATCATCCAATGAGAGCGGAGGAGGTGGGGCTGGGATCTCCAGATCTATGAGGGTGAGGAGGCAGGTGTGTATTAATGTTCTAATTCTACAAAAGTACTACCTCTAAGAGTACTGCATGCTAGCAGCAGAGTTCTTGTCTTACCCAGGTGTTCGAGACGAGCAGGTAAGCAGAATCGAGCTGAAGAGGAGGAAAGACGAGGCGGAGCACAGGGGGGAGGATAGGGGGGAGGCGGGGGAATCATGACTGACAGACAGAAAAAAGCCGGTCAGTATCCGGGCAATGAAGGCGTGATCGTCTGAGACCACAGGCAGTACCAAAGATGGACGCAGTTACAGTGACATCAGCCATCAGTTAGTCAAGTCCTGCTCTGAAGCCTCAAGGGGCGGGTCTGAGTGTGAAACTGCAGCCTCATTGGCTAATGATATGTAAACTGTAATTTGTTAGCCAGTTCAGTGCTCAAACAGTCGATGACTGAGGTAAAGAAACGACTCATAAACTCAGCAGGAAGTGGACGTCGACTCAGAGACTTCCACAAGTCCACAGGTGTCGCCCCCTGATGGCCATTAAAACCAATGCAGCTACAAGGCGCTTTAGCTACATCCATCTCTCACACTGTTGCTGATCAGGACTCAGCGTCCACGACAGATTCCTAATAAAGTTTGGATTGAAATGGACAGTGGGCAGATAAAGGCCTGGAACTCCTGGAACATTATTAAGGAACATTCATGGCCCCGAAAGTCATGACTTCTCAGACCTGTAGCTCCCCGACTTTGTGCTTACGTGATTGGACAGTAGGCAGGAACAGAGAGCGAGTATAGCGGCAGCGAGAGGCAGGGCCTGAGCGGACCCTCAGAGAGAGAGAGCGAGTGGTCGGGGGTGAGCGACGGCGGCGACTCCTCCTGGATGGGAGGGTCACTGCAAAAGAACCACAGAAGAAGAAAAGACTGGAGAAAAACAAAGCAAAGGAAGGCTGACAAAAAGCACCACAGAAGAAGAAACTGATACTTAAACTGCACACTTTTGGAATGGAAGTTTTTTGGCGTCTTTTAAAATACCAGATTTGTGAATGATTCGGACTTTCCATGTATCACACAGGAAGTGTGTTCACTGTTTTATTCTTCACCTGAACCTTTTCAGAGAATCTTGAGACTTATGACTGAGTTCAAGAAAGCTGATTTTAGAAAATCAAACTGCAAATGCACCACTGGTTCATTGATTTTTACAGTAAAAGTTGTTGCATATGCATAAAATCAGACTTTCAAAGGCTCCAAACTGGGTTAAACTGCACAATTTTTAAATGTTTCAGCCTCTTTCTTCAGGAAACGCACATGTAGTTCAATATGAAAAATGCTACCGTCTATCTCCTGGTCAGGTGGAGGTGGAGGGGGTGGGGCCAGGAGGTCTGCGGTGTCACCGGGCAACGGAGGAAAGCCGTAGTCTTCAGAAAGAGGAAGAGGAGGAGGCAGAGAGGCACAGGGAAAACTGTTCTCTTCCACCACTGAGGACAGGGAGGAAACGTGATGTCATCATGATGTCACACAGTTTGATCAGGGTTACGCTGCGATATTTAGAAATAGAATGGTTTACCCAAACCAACCACACTGATACAGGGTAAAGTAGTCCAGGCTTAACTAATCCAGACATAGCTATGAATGAACCTGCATAACTCAGATTACGTAAACCAGGATTAACTAATTCTGCATTTCTAACTGATTTGTAGTTGCTATGGTATCATCAAAAACATTTTTCTGTTTTGTCTTCACCTGTCTCGAGGCTGAGAGGTGGAGCTGGTGGTGGAGTGCTAGCGCCTGAAAAAGGTGGAGGGGGGGAGGAGGAGGAGGGGGTGGGCTAATATATCTCCCGATGAACCAGGAAGAGGAGGTGGGGAGGCAAGGCCAAGGCACCGTCTGGAACTGGCATCTCAATGAGAGCAGGAGGAGGGGGTGGGGCATCGTCCAGCAGCGTGGTGATGATGTCAGCCTCAGGCGGTGCCTGCCAGGTGGTGGGGATGGTGGGTGGAGCTACAGGTTTCCCAAAGCTGGAGCTGAAAAACAAACTTTTCAACATTAAAGCTGATAAATGAAGTTCAGATTGGAGTTGCTGTTTAATACTGTGTTTGTCCCATCAGTGGGTTTGACTTCCTTTAACCTCAGGGAGCAGCAGTCAGGTTTCAGCCCTGAGCTCTGACTGAAGGCTCTGTGATGCTGCAGTCAGAGCTCAGAGCTAAACTGAGATCCTGACCCTAAAACCAGACCTAAAGCTGCAGACAGAGGATTAAAGGTATCTGGTTATTACCCGCCAGCAGGGGGCACCACGGGGCACTGGACTGCCTCTGGAGCTTTGTTGGACCTGAAACATACAGACACACAAAAGCTCAGCTTCCTGTTGAGCATACTGATGTGAAAGCAGAAGGAGCTCTGAATAGAAACACAGTAGAACTAAAGTAAACCTGATGGAGGCGCCGTGTTTGCGGATCGTTCCGGTTTTGTCCGACTGTTTCCCAGAGACCTGCGGGGAGGGAAGACACACAGATACCAATGTGAGCATCAATGGAGCCTCTCAGGCTGCTGCAGCACTAATTAGTCTCTCCGCACATTTTCCCACGCTCAACAAAGACGCTGGGCTCCCAGAGTGTGTGTGCGTGCATGTGTTTGTGTGTGCATGTGAGTGGGGAACAGGATGGAGGGGGCATCACCGCACTGTGAGGACAGTTTGGAATCGGGGGAAGTTGTTTTGTCTGGGTGAATGAAACATTTGTCGATTCATGGTCAGGGGCCTGAGAAGGTGCTGCGTGCATGTGGGTCCTCACAAAGACAGCACAGCAAATGTGTGTGTGTGCCTGTGTGTGTGAGTGTGTGTGGTTAATGTGTTAAAGTTATTTTAGAAGCACTTCTTCTTCTTCTGCTGCTGCTGCTGCTGTTTTGTGACCTGAGCAGAGCTTCGTGTGTCGCACAGAGAAGGCGACAGCAGACAGGAAGTGTGCGAGCGCTCGCTGCAGCTGATGTGAGAAACTCTCAAGCTCTTCCTGTCTTTTTTTACTCTCAAGATAAAAATGTGTTTGACAAAAAGCTGAAAGTTGGGCTGAGGTGGGCAGCAGAGCTCGTACGCATGCTGTTGCAGTGCTTTGTGTTAATACGGTCATCCTTCATGTGACGTTTATGTGTGTGCAGCACAGCAACATTAAAAATCTCCACAAATGTGATGTTTCTGTGAATGTTTCCTTTACGCTGTGTGATGAAACAGAGCTGTGACACTGAGAGCACGAGCCGAGTGTGCGTGACCATCAGGTACATCCTGAACAGCCCGGCATGGAACCTCGGAGGTCTGCGTGGCATCAAGGAAAAATTCCCACACACAGGGCAGGATGGAGAAGAGCGCTCCTCGGTCAACTCACAGGTCTGATCAGAGATCAGCACCATGGCTGCCCATGGTGCTGCGATGTGATCTGAAGCCTGGCTGAGATTCACTTCACATGTTTAGGCTGCAGCCGCGACCCATGATCCCTGCCAGCCTCGGAGGACCGGCGTGACGCAGAGAATAAACCAGTTGACGAGGTCAGGCCGGTTTTGTCGGCTGTTTGAACAAACTGAGCATGTGGAGGTTACGCTACACTGATGGCGTGCCGTGAACACACGCTCGGCTGTTATAGATTTGTGCTACGAGTCTCATCGTTTCCCAAACAGAAACAGAGAATATTACAGATGAAACTAAACCTGCACGAGAACGCTGCAGCCTACAGAGGTGACCCAACATCTGAAGGGGGAAGTCTCACTGCACAGTCATTTCTGCTTCTGTGGTTCAGACACTTCCTGTTAGCATCGCGAACACAGCACACGGAGCAGAGCGTCACTTCTGCTTTCCCGTGTCTGATTTCACACCAGCTGCTGCTGAGCCTCCCTCTCATGTCCTCAGGGCTTCAAAGGTCACGAAGGCCTGAAATACTGAAACACTGTACCGAGAGCTCCGCCTCCCACACCTCTCACACCTGTCACTGTGCACAAGCTCACATCAGCTGACCAAAGAGCAGCTCTGCTGGATTTTAGCACGTGGATAAAACAGAGCAAAGCCTGGAGGTCATTTGCTGATGTCACAGGTTGTGTTTGTGTGTGTGCTGCGGTCTAACGCATCACCTTTAAAAAGTGTTTCTAACCTCAGTGAGAGCTTTTTTTGGACAAAAATCAAAGACAAACTCAAAGCTGAAGATGTTAGAGCAGACAAGTGTGTGTGTTACCTTCATGCCGTGGCCCAGACTGTCCAGCTGCTGGTAGTTGATTGGCTTGCGGCTGTATGATGGGCGTGGCTGCATGCTGGTGGGAGGGAGGATCTTGTGGCTGCGCGGGACTCGTCTCACTGCCGTGAACACGCCAATCTCCCTCCTGAAAACCTTCTCCTTGTGCATGTCCACGGTCTGAGGACAAAGGTCAGAAGTTAATTGCCCGAGTCTGGACCAGGTCAGTGTGAGCTGGTCCAACATGGTGGCTCCATTTAAATTTAATGGGCTGCAGAAACCATGAGCTTCAGTGAACGTGACGGCATCATAGACAAACACAGGGAGAAACAGGTGACCTCTGACCTTTGAAGAGGTTGTAATCATACGTCATACTGCTCATATGTCTCTGATGCACTGAGTCTGTAATGTGAAACACAGCTTTATGTTGATGCTAGCTTAAAACAGGTGTGGTGCTGCTGGAGGACAGCGACCAATCACCTTCAGTCTGTTAGAACCTCCCACTCTGTTACACTTACTGCATTACACTGTTTATATGCACTCGTCATTTCCTACTTCTTTTTCAAATTCAAAGCTTCTAACATTTCACGGGTGACACCCGTCCATCCACCTATCCTATCTCTACATCCACCCATCGTTCTAAATGTGAATAATTCAGCCTGCTGTTGTATATAATTAGTGATATACTGTTAGCCTTTACCCATCCCAGTGTGAGAGGCAGGATGGACCCTGGATAGGTCTCTGATGCTCTGCTACTGTGACTCTTCGAAAGACCGGCATTTACAACATGGACTTCACGTTTATTCTGACGGACCTGAAACGTGAAACTGTCGGCAAACAGTTCACTGAGCTCAGAATCAGGTGAGGCTCACTTTCCCATATAGATCTATGAAAGCAGACTTCAGAGTAGTCGTCCCCTGCTGGACATTAGAGAAAATGCAGGTGTAAGACACTCACATATGCAATCATCTTCACGCAATCATCCAAGCTGCGGACAGGCTGCATACTTAGCCATGCAATTTCAGGGATTGGTGTTTGGCATGGGGGGCCTAGGAAGGGCCCTTAATGGATACTAGGAAGGGAATCAAACTTGCGACTTCCGCTCCAAAGGTGTGTGGTCTTACCACCACACTACCCACCCCCTCGTTCCCTGCAGGAGGGGGTGTGTTTGAACGAGCTGACGGTTCCCTCGTTAAGCTGAAAGAAAGATGCTTTAATCACAGGAGTCACACATGTGTCCACTGGACCATCTGGAACTCTTCTTGTTTAGCACTCGTAATAACACAAACACTAAATCCTCCTTCTCTTGTGCTGTTTTGTAGCAGTGTGTACACCTGAGACTGTCACCTGTCTGTCTGTCCTGCACTCTCTCTCTGTTTCTTTCTCTCTGATTGTGGAATAAAAGTATGAACATGTATTTATAAGTTACACTTGTGTTTGAATCCTGCAGCTTATCACACATTTGATTTCCATGTGTGACGACTGCAAGTGTCCAGAGTGAGGACAGACTGAGGGACCCACTGCTGCACATCATCTGTGAGGCTTTGCACCCCTGATGATCCACCAGGACAAACTCAGCAGTGTGTGAGGAAGAGGAGGAGGAAGAGCCAGCAGCAGCTGACAGATGGAGAGAATAGACAGACTGTTCCCTGTTTGTGAAGGACTGCTAGGAAAGTTTAACATAACTAATTGTCTGTCCTGAATCAGTCTTATTAGGTAATGTTCAAATAATGTTATCATCCCAGTGTTTTCAGTGTGGGAGAAAGTACTCAGGGCCTTCAAGTTACACACTATGAAAGGCAGCAACAAGTTTAATATTCAGAAACCTAAAGTATGTATCAGCAGCAGAATGGAGCTAAAAATAAATGTTTGTTTCAGTTCTATGAAGCTTTGAGTATTTTGGATTAGTAGCACTGCTGTGTTTGTTGCATCATATTGCTGTAATTGTTTATATGCTTTATATATTCTGAGCTAAGTTGATCTATAGTCTTACATCATATTCTATAAGGATGTTATGTGTTTGTAGACTTTCTGCCCAGTTTGACCCATTTAGCAGAAGTCAGCCTGTTTAAGGCTCTGATATCTATTCTGTATGACTTAAAGCAGTTATGACATGGTCTGATTTTCTCACCCAATAAAGGAATATTTAATATATCAGTCTGATCTTCATTCTATCAGAAACAGTTATCACAGCTCGTACATTTTCTTTTTACACATATATGTAAGCATTGAGCCAAATTTAGTAATGCCAACATATTGAAAGAACAATATTTGTCTCTTATATATAATACATCTGTATATACACTGTCAGAGATACTTGTCTTTGAGTGAAGATTTAAGGTGATAGGAAATATGAATAACTGCTACTTGAATCTTTACTGCAGCTCAGTATTTGACACAGAGTTCAAACTCACTGCTGTAATAACTAATCATGATTAATATAATAACTATAATATTGGCTATATTATATTTACATTACCACAGTGAGATGACTTTAGTCTCATGAACAACATTAGCTAATTGTTATTTACTAACTAATCTTAAAATGACTGTTCAGTACAGAAATGAAGCCCAACTATCATGTTTTACAGTCCTGTGGTCTCAGCCTCAGATACTCAACTAATCACACAAAGCTCATGTAGAAACAAATGAACAAAATATGTTCTCCTTCATTTCTGTCAAATGATGCTGTATGAAACGTTTCCAGCTGTTAGTATCATGGTTGCTAGGCAACCTGGGCAGCGCGACGGAGGCTAAACCATCTCATTTCACAAGCCTACAAGCCTCGCACTTCCGGCCTTAGCGGTCTTTGAGTACGTGGCCCTTGAGGACCGTTGAGACTGCGTACTTTAAGGCTGCAGAACCTGAATTGGGATACAGCCTTTGTGTTTTCTGCCTAAGGTGAGAACCACAGCACTGCGAGGGTCAAAGGTCAGGAGCTTCAGACTCTAATCAGGACCTTTACATCATACTTACACTCTTATCCTGAAAGGAAAACAAGATCTCTTATTTCAGGGGTCTTGAGCTCCAGGCCTCAAGGGCTGGTGTCCTGCAGGTTTTAGATCTCACCCTGGCCTTTGGAGAACTTCAGGACATGTTGAGGAAGTCATTTAGCCATTTAAATCAGCTGTGTTGGATCAAGGACACATCTAAAACCTGCAGGACACCAGCTCTCGAGGCCTGGAGTTCAAGACCCCTGTCATATTTTAACCATCAATCAGCAATGTGGACTAGGTGGGGCCTACCTGACCAATCAGGTTGATAGACGACTCCATGTGGCGAAGCTGATTGGTCTGGGCATCAAGTAGACTCAGGACGCTACTGGCCAGAGTGCTTATCTGGTAAGCAACACTGGCCAGTGATTGGGTGGTGAACTTTTTAGTTTCTTCCAATGCCTTCACACTGCCCTCACCAGCCTGATAGAGACACATCATGGTTAGCCTAACTTGGCACAAAGACTGGAGGCAAAGGGAAAACATTTGCCTAACTTAGAACAAAGACTAGCTCCTGATTAGTACCTGTATGTAGTTGTTGTAGCAGTAGTCGGCCACATTGAGCAGATTGTCATAGTTTTCCCTCAGAGCTTTTCTGGCATTAGGAGCTTCTTCCAGGATCTTCATCACATCCTTGTTTAAGTTCTGATCCTTCATGATTCCAAGCTCAGCTTCTACAAACTAATCCTTAAGAGCAGCACAAACATGCAGAAGAAACCAGAGAGCAATAAGAACCAACCAAATAAAAGTGACTAATCTGGGCCATTTAAATGAGAGATAGTCAGAAAATTGCTGTTAGAGTAGAGTCCAATAGAAAAGGGTTGTTAATCAGAGTAGAGTGCAGTAGAAACATACTTTTAATCAGAGTAGAGCGCAATAGAAAGGGCTGTTAGCCAGAGTAAATTGACTGATTCTTATATAGCGCTTTTCTACTCCCCTGGAGTACTCAAAGCGTTCTGTACAACAAGCCTCATTCACCCATTCATACAAGCATTTCTAACCTCAAGTGCAATCTAACCAACATTTACACACATTCACGCACCGTAGGGCAACTTGGGGTTAATATCTAGCCCAAGGATATTTGGCATGTAGACTGGGGAAGCCAAGGATTAAACCACCAACCTTCCGATCAGTAGCTGATCTGCTCTACCACCTGAGCCAAAGAGAAACGTGCTGTTAATCAGAGTGAAGTAGAAAAACGTCTTTCCTTTGACATGCTGTAACTGTAGGTGCGAGGGACTCTCTGAAACTCTAAAACAGACTCTTCATAAATCAGTTTGAGTGTGATGGAGGCACGCTGATCAATATGTTAGAATATTGATCTGAATAACACACAGAAAGCAGCAGATTTACATCTCACAACCATAGAGGAAGAACCGTACCTGAAGAAAAGTGTAGAAAGTCACCAGCAGCCGTCTGATGAGCCGGAGCTGTGATGAAGCCTCCTCCCATGTGATTCTGCGAAACTTCACCGTGCAGCTCCAACTTTCATGTGTGCTGCAGCGCTGTGCACACAGAGATCCTCTGTGACAGCGCGAGGGCTCACTCCTCTGCTGTACCGGGCCACCAATAACAGCCGTCACCCTCGGGACCGGCCCCACTTCAGTCTCCACATATGAGTGAGAGGCAGCACTCCTGCGCCCGTCTGCCCCTCTGTGTGCAGACCTGCTCAGCATAAACCACTTCCTGTTTCACATCAGCGTGAGGACACAAGTTACAATTTAGGAAAAACTAAGCTGGGGCAAGACGTTTCAAAAGCTATGAAACAAAGTGAAAGTAAAGTATTAATAACAGTAACAGACTGTAGCAAGGTTATCAGAGTGGATTAGAAAAAACGATCCCCAGTAAAGAAGATCAGACACCAACTATGGAGAAACAGAACATCGTTGTGATCACTGATGTAGCAGGTTTATCAGAGACACTCAGGAGAGTCTTCTCCAAGCACGACATGCCAGTGTACTTCTGACCCAGCAACACACAAAGACACAAACTGGTTCATCACAAAGACAAACTCAACAACGTAGCTGTGCAGAGCAGCGAGGAGTGCTCAGACTACACTGGAGACTCCAAACAGCCACAACATAGAAGAGCCACCTCCACAGGACAAGACTCAACTGTACATCTGCATCTAAAGGTCAAAGGTTTAGATGCAGATGTTGGACAGAGAAGACAGATGGTTTGAAAGAGGAGTGAAAGAAGCATCTATGTCTACTGTGAACGACCATATTTGGACAGAGGGCGGGGCTTCCACACCAACTGTCTGCCATCTATAATCCAGTTTGAGACCCTTCCCAGACGCCTTAATGCCCACTCACATCCTGGATCATTTGACCTCAGTAAGTCACATGATAGGATGGGGCTAGGTTTCACAACGTTGGCTGATAGTGACACCTGTTTTCACACCTTGGCTCATGTGATTAGGCAGAGGATCAACAGTGGGTCAGCGACCCCCTTAGGACTCATTTGCTTTTGGAACTGAAGAAGCTTGTCGGATACATAATTTCCTTTGGGATTATCAAGATATCCTGATTGTGATGAAAAGTCTTCACAAGATGTCCAGTCGCGTTTCTTCCAAGCTTAGATCACCACGGCCTGTATGACTGAGAGCCTTCACAGACAGAACATAAGCTGATATCTGTCTGTTATATTTATAGTGATACCAATGAGTCACATGATTTCCAGGGTCGCTGACACTTACTTTTCCTTTTTCACTTCCTGTAATAAAAAATCATCTCAGTGTTTTTCACAGCTGGTCACATGTGAGCTGTTTCGCTCTGTCATGGTTGTTAGTGCTCAGCCTTCATCCGGAGATGCCAAACAAAGCTGAGCGGTGGACCTGGAGCGCCCCCTGCTGCTCAGTGTGAGAAACTGAAATCAGAGGAGTGAGGAGTGAGGACAGAAAAAACACAGAACTGCACACCTGTCTACACACCTGATCCGCTGCTGTTACACTCTCAGGGTGGGACTACCTGCACGACTACCTGATCACCTCTGACCTCAGTGTTGGGTCAGTACAGTGAAAGACGTCCACAGGTCACAGGTGAATGAACAGGTGTAGGAGTCAGTGATGCTGGGAGAATGGTTCGCGTTCTTCATGTTTATTAGAAAATGATGAACTGTTACATCTGATCTCATTTCCTGTTTACAGCTTTCATCATGTGTCACATGTTCTGACATCAGAACATCAAAGACTCTGTGGGTTACAGCGTGTCGGTCCAAGCTGGTCCAGGTGAGCGGACATCACTTGTTGCTCCGGGCGACGGGGTTCCAGGGCTGTTTCCGCGGTGCGCTGTCTTTATCTTTCTTCTCCAGAGGCTTCATGTGGCAGGCCAGGACCAGGTCTCTGAGGGACACATAAACCACACCCAGCTGTGAGAAAAACCTTTAAAACATCACTGACCAGGGCCCTCCTGGACTCAGCAGGCCTCGCCAACCAAAGCTCAAAATCTCCTGGAACTCATTCAAGGACCCTTGAAATGCTTTGAAAGAGGTCCAGGCCTCTCCAGGACCCGCCTACCTGAACTGGTCGTAGGACGCTCTCTGGCTGACGGCTCTCAGCTTGGCGTCGTTCTCACGCTGATGTCGCCGCTCAGACTCAACCACCACCTGCAGCTCTCTCTCCAACGCAGAGAAGTCGATGACGTCACGCTGTGACATCGCCACCTCCTGATGATGTCACACAGCTTCTTGACTTCCTGTAAGTCACAATGAACTTCCTGTTTAAGTACTGAGTTCATCAGAAAGGCAGAAAAATAAAAGTGAGCCTGAGGCAGCGAGGAGTCACCTGATCACTTCTGATGGAATTCTGATAAGAAAGCAGATAGGTCAGAGGTCACATAAAGCCCCTCCTCCCTCTGCTGCAGCTCACATCACGGTGCAAACAGCGGTGACATCACAACGTGACATCACAGCAGCTACACCGATCTAACAGCGTACACGGTTATTGGTCACGTGACCTCACAGCTGCTAACTAAAGCAGCTTTGATCTAGCGGAAGTTGAAAACACGACCGGGTCCTGAACGCAGCTCGAGTCTGACGTCAGTGCTCACCTGTAACAGCCTGAATCCTCTCTGTGTTCACCTGAGCTCAGGCGTTCTCACTCCCTCCGTTAACTCTCTCGTCTGAGACTGAAAACAACCCGTTTCCATGACGACGCGCCGCTCCCGTCTTCTTCTTCTCTTCTCTGAGCGATGTCTGCTCGCTGCTGCCGCCTGTGGCCGCTGGCGGAACTGTAGGGCTGGGATCCGCCCGTACAAAACAGAACAGAATAGCGTGGGTTGGCGTGGGCGCGCCACACCATCTGTGCTGGAATAAAATATAAATATTAAACAGGAGAAATATTAAAAAAAATAAGAGAAAGACATGATGATTGTGATCCGGATTTATCCGGACAGGATCAGGATCACCCAGATCCCAGCACAGTGACTTACGCACAAACTCCAACGTAAACCAAACAGGAAGCCATAACGAAGCCTCCACTGTTTCTACATTTTCTACTTAATATTAGGTAACAAGGTAATATTTCTATACAACATCTCATAAGTTTATGTATTTTATATGTCATACATGATGTATATGTAGGACACAACCATAAGGAAATGAAACATGCAGTAAACTGAGCCGTGTGGCAAAATTCATTGTAAAAAGTTACGAACTAAGAATGTTAAAGGCGATCACAGTAGATAAGATGAAGGTGTGCGGGTTGCAGGTCGAGCTCAGTGCAGTGAACAGGAAGAGTTCTGGTGTTTGCTTATTCGGCAGCTTCTCTCGTTTCTGGTTTTGGTGCAGTTTTTATTTCAGGCAGCATGTTATGAGGAAGGAGCTGATGAAGTATTCCATGAATCACAGTAAACATCAAACCTGAAATATTTCATTAAGAATCTTTTATTGTGTGTGAAGTTTGGCGCCGCCTGCAGCCCAGATAAATCCACTGCACCTGGATCAGAACAATAGCATAGAAAACTTTATTTTCCATATCGATGGAAATTTCTTTCCAGTTCATCAACAGATCAATCAAGTCACTTCATATCAAACCATATTCACACAAAACCTCAGCGCAACAATACACATCCCAGCATCTCGTTATTCAGCACACTGTCTGCTTTTGGCACAAAGGACCTTTTTACTAGCTAGAGGCGTCCTAACGCTGTCCTGAGCAGAGATGGACAGTAACAGTTCTGATACTCTGCAAGTGGCCAAGTATGTGCTGGAGAAGGTGGGGAGGCGCGACCTAGTTGAGAGTCTGGAATGCATGAGCAACAACACAGGTAAACCCACAGCACAGGACCAGCTCAGCTCTTCCTGGCCTGATTTAATCTGATAATTTAAATCTGACAGTTGTTTGTTTTCAGAGAGTTTTCTACTGCAGAAACCAGTAAGTCTTATATATCCTGGGTGGGAT
Organism: Oreochromis niloticus; assembly: GCF_001858045.2. Taxonomy (NCBI): domain Eukaryota; kingdom Metazoa; phylum Chordata; class Actinopteri; order Cichliformes; family Cichlidae; genus Oreochromis; species Oreochromis niloticus. The sequence goes on along the minus strand of NC_031969.2, from coordinate 35,065,101 downwards.
GTTAACGGGTCAGTGCCAGCACTTTAAGCTGATGCCTTCTTAACGAAGACTGAAATCAGAATGAGATGACGCCTTCCTTAAATTGTTCTTATGAAGTAAAACAGGTCAAAAATTTGATATCCACCTTTGTTGTTGATGCACCAACATGAACAAACATTTGTACTCAAGAATTTTTTAGTGAAGATTTTCCTGAAGAATAAAATCTGCTGCAGACTGATCAGGATTCACAGCTCAGGGGGTTTGTGTCGTTTCTGTAAGCTCTCAGGGAAAAAGAAGAAGAAGAACCTGTTCACATATTTCTGAAACACAAGAATGAAGCAGCAGCTGCTGCCGATCATGATGTGAAAGCTTCAGACGAGTTTTATTTTACACCCTCAGGTCCAATGCAGCTCGACAATCCACATCACAATCTCAGGTGAAACTGCAGAAGATGAGCATCGTCCGACGAGCACCTGGTACCATGGTAACAGTTTACCATGATCACATCTCCCAAATAACACAAAGAGGCGATACAGCACGTATGACTGCTACACACAGTTTCACAATAAGGGATCTGAAAACCTGAGATTTCTACCTGCTGTTGTCTTTTATTCATGTTTATTCAGTGGCTCATCATGGCCGATAGCCAATGAAATCCCATTATGCAAATAACCTGGGACAGCGGCTAATGAATACAGAATAACACAATACGAACAAAGTTACTAACAGGCAGCTAGCTGGGCTAATGCTACTTGCTGATGGAAGCTTTGCTAGCTTGCACTTTGATTGGTCATTTTTGCTATGGCAGTATCAGCAACAATGGCCACCAAATGCCAGGAACGCCAGTAACCAAGCATTGGAGCAGCACATCTGTGAGTCCTCCCACCAAAGCTTCAGCTCTTTGTTGAACTTCGATGATTCACACTTTGTCTTGTCGAGGCTTTAGCAGCCATCTTTATTGGATGACGTTACGGTTGCAGGTTATATTTCTGTGGTTGTGTTTTTAGTCATTTGGTGAATTTGTGTTAAATAAAGAGTTTGATGTGTTTGATTTCTGGGTGTGTTGAGAAAGAGAAACAGACCCAGCTGAATACCGTCATACATGACACTTTATTTCAAACTAAAGTCAGGAAAATGCCCTCTTGTACAGAAAGGAATATCTTCCCTAACAAAGTAACTTAGTTCTGCATCTGTAGTGCATAGAAACTCAGTACTATTAAAACATACATAACTAATTATAACAGTAAGAACTGTCCTGTAAAATCCATCCCTGGCTGTGATATAGTTTTAAATCCTTTGTTCTGTGTTCAGTGGAGCCTCCTTTCACTCAGATCTACAGTTTAACAGTCGATAAAACTTCTGTCTCTCATTCGGAGTCAAGCGTTTCAGATACGTTTTCTATAATGTTCCATCTGTTGAGGAAGCTCCATATTTAAGAAAACTTGATTATCACATCATAAAGTCTATAGAGTTTGATCCAGTGTTTAATGTGTTGCATGTTTTATGTAACTTAAACATACTCATGGTATCAACACTGATGTAGAAAATTATTTTACCGCGTGAAGCTGTGTTTCCCAGCATCAGTGAATGCAGCACAGACTGATGGCTGCTCTGGTAGATATACCTGAACAGGTGGATGGAGATACCGAAATGTACCTCATCAGCCCAGAACCCATTTGAACCATCAGGACACGACTAATCCAGCAGCAGCGTCGTGTTCAGGATCTGTTAGGGTTTTTGCATTCTCAGGATCAGAATCATATGTGCAGCTCAGGGCTAATAAACTCCTTCCATGGAGACTCACCCTCTTTGGGTTGGTATGACTTTCTGGTTCACAGAAAGATACCAGAAAGTCATACCAAGTCATACCTTGAAGGTAAATTTCCAGTCATCTGCAGAGGAAGGTCTGAAAATTCAAAAATACTTGGATTGTGTCTGTACACTGAAGAAGCACAGGATCCTGAGACGGTGCCATTCAATCAGGATACTGTTTGTTCTGCTGTTTTTCAGCTCATTTAAGGCGTGATGCTGATAATATACATTTACATTTTATATATATGAAATTTATAAAAAGGGTTTTTGGGTCCAGACAACACAGCCAGCAGGTTCCGGTTCAAAGTTTAACGTCCACAGAGTTAAAAAACAAAAAAGCAATAGAAGATGAGTTCAGAGTTCCACGAGTTTCTCAAAGGGTCCTGAACCAGTCTGGTTTAATGTGAGGCATTCAGAGGTTTAACAGGACATTCACCATTTTGGTGTTTTGTCTTGAAGGAGAAGCAAACATGCTGGTAAGGTTTCAAACCTGTCCTAGAGGTTCACCCAGGATCAGTTCCTGTTTCGGTCCAGAGAGCTACAAGTCTGGCGAAAGATGTCTTTGTCACATGTTTGATGGTTTTAAGGTGCCAATAAAATGTCAGATTAGGTCTGCTCCTTTTAAAGATGAGTGAGAGAGGTTTCAGAACCAACCCTGGGTATCAGGTGGTCCTCTCAGATTCAGTTATAATTTCCACATTCGGTTCCCGGGTCAGAGAGCAGGTGGTGTGTAGGTGTGTAGGTCAATGTTCTCGAGGGTGTTGGAAGAGTCATGTGTCCTCTGAGGGTTCTCGCAGGATGCAGAGTAAATTCCAGGAGTTTCCTTTTAGCTCTCTGAGAAAACAGTCTGGAACTCGTTGAGCAAGAGCTCCACAATCTGGCTCTGGAACACCATGTGAATCGTCATATTTGCCGACTCGGTCTCGGGGCGAAGCAGTGTGGGTCCGAACACGATGGCGATACTCTGAACCGACATCCTGTTAGAGTCCTTGTGTTCTATCACCCTGGAGAGGCACAGACAGATACACATGTTGTTTTTAAAGCAGACCTAATCACCTTCATGCTCTGCTGCTTCGTTTCTACTTGCAGATTAATTTTATTTTAGCTGGCTGATTATTTGGGAGTTGCAGACCTATTTCACCATTGTCATGATCCAGTGCATTCCACACCTTTACCCAGTGTGTAACTGGGACTGTTAGGGGTGTATCTGACAGAAAGCAGACTGGACATGCTTAGGCTACGTCCACACTAATACGTTTTCGTTTGAAAACGCGTTGTTTTCTCTCCGTTTTGGCCTTCCGTCCAAAACGCATACATTTGAAAATGGTGCTTTTACGTCGCAGTGTGGACAGCAAAAACAGAGCTTTTTCGAAAATGATGACACATTTTAGTCATGTGATGCAGTCATGTGACCAATTAAACTAAGATAGCGGAGGGCATTATATTGCAGTTGTTTTTTCTACAGCCCTATTAAAGATTAATATCAGTCTGTACTTGCTCGAGATAGCTTTTCTTCAAATTCTTTAATTCTCACTCACTTTTGCAACTTTGTACTTTTTCTGTTACTTGCACCAACAACTCCACCTCATTGTTAGTCCGTTTAAAAAACTCGGTGCTTTTCCTCGACATTTTGCGGCGACGTTTCAAAGAGCCGGAAAGTAAATAAGCGGCAGACAGAAATGAGGCGGGTCGAATCGTCTTGTGTTTCACGCATGCGCAGTACGTAAGCGTTTTCCGCTGTATCAATGTGGACGCCTCGGAGCAAACTCACTTTCGCAGGTGTCTGAACAGCAGCTCCATGGTGTTGTGGTTCGGCAGAGGAAGAGTCTGCACCAAATCCTTCATGTAGGACACCCTCAGGCTGTAGTCTGGGACTTCTGCAAACACACACAGCTAAGGTTCTGTACTGCAACAGTTTAGAGGCATGATGACACTTTTTGGTGTATTGCTCATCAGAAACGTGTGCTGGGCTTGTTGTGATCTAGTTACTCTGTGTTTCTCTGCGGTCACCGTGACATCAGGAGACCTGACTGGAAGGAGTCGACTCCTCGGTTGACCTCTGCACATTTACAACTTATCAGATGTGTTCAGCTGTTCGAGTTCGCAAATATTTAATGCAGGCTTCAGCACAACAAGCTGTAAGAGTTTTAGTAAGAAAAGTTTACTAACAGCAGTGAGGTGTTATTGCTATCGTATTGATGGGCTTACTGGCATATTTAACAGTGTAAAGAGCTAAAGACTCAGTTTGTGTCCTGATGATCCTGTCATGTTAAATGACTGTGTGGGTAACGTTCTTCTTAATCATTACTTAGAGTTTGTGCTAGTTATGGAGCCCAGTGTGATATTTTGTTTAACCCTAAAAAGAGTGTTATTGTGATTGCTATAACCACGGAGGATCAGGAGTTTTACATCTTTTTATTTAGCAAACCTGGAGGTGGTGAGATCCTTGGATCATATCTAAAAAAGTGATCTTGGCGGTGGTGATGATGATGATGATGATGATGATGATGTGATGCACAGTGCTGTAAGTTGTGTCAGCACTTAAATTTGACTTGTGCTCAGATGATGTTAAAGCGGCCCTTTTTCCAGCCTGCTGTACGTCCGGCTATACTTGTGGTGTCGTTACAGTAAAGTCATAATGTAAAAACTGCAGCTGGACTGTCAGGATGCATAGAGCAGGGGTCCCCAATCCCAGTCCACGAGGGCCGGTGTCCCTGCAGGTTTTAGATGTGTCCTTCATCCATCACAGCTGATTTAAATGGCTAAATGACCTCCTTAACATGTCCTGAAGTTCTCCAGAGGCCTGGTAATGAACTAATCATGTGATTCAGGTGTGCTGACCCAGGGTGAGATCTAAAACCTGCAGGGACACCGGCCCTCGTGGACTGGGATTGGGGACCCCTGATGTAGAGTTTTCCAAGATGGAGATCTGCAAGCCAAATGTGTGTCACGAGTAATGTCCCAAGTTTTCCTGCCTCACTGACGAACTATGTGTGCAAATTTATGTGCCGTTCCAGTGAGTCTAGAGTGAGAGCTTGGACGGTTATAAGACACGAGGTATACTTTTACATACACTGGAACAAGTGACTGAGATTTTCTTCCACTGGTATGGACTAATTCTGTCTGAAATAAACTCAACGTGTTATGCTGGACATACACTGTGCGATTTTTGGCCCATTTTGAGCCGATTTTTCAGTCGTGCGACCGTTTTGGGGATCGGCCCGAGTTTCGCCTTAATCGTGTGTCGTGCATCGTGTAGTATACATGGGGTAACGAGAAGCGATTAACACCTCACAACCAGCTCTCGATCATCAATCGTTTGGTCGTAAGAAAATCAAACCTGTTTGAAATCCTGTCGCCCGTCGTGACGGTGTCACCGCAGCCTCTCACACTGCGCACGCGCAAACACAGAAATGAAAGTGAAAAGACGGAGCAGCACGGCACGTGATCTGGACATAAGCGATGGAGGCACAACTTGTAGAACTTCGGCAAGCTCATCTGATCCTTTTCGATGTGGCCTCACAAAATTATCACGACCGCAACAACCGTGAAAAGAGTTGGATCTACACTGCTGCTCAATCACAGCTGCCTGGTCAATGTTTTTCATTAGCAATTTAGCAAAGTTGATGGTGGTGGTGTGCGTGTCTGTGTATGTGTCTGTGTATGTGAAAGACAGAGAGGGAGAGCGAGAGACAGATTTTGTGTTGCAACCTTCGTGTTATGGACGCACAGTGTGAGCACTCAGGTCGCATCAGAGCAGGAGCTGAATAACATGACTGAAAAAAATCGCACAGGGTATGCCCAGCTTTACCCTCCTTGAGTTAAAAGCTGGGTTCAAAGACATAAGATAACATTAGTAGACCAGGCTTAGTGCAGGTCTGGTACAGTGTGTATGACATTTCCTTTGCTGTGTATTAACATGTATGTGTCAAACACCGTGTGCACTGACGGATGGCGGCGATGAACTTTTCAAAGACACTGAAGGGAAACAGCGGTTCTGGAAGCTCCCGCAGGAAAAGCTTGAGAGCGCCGGTGATCACGTGAATCTCCTCCCACTGTCCGTCCTCCAGGTCCAAGTGCTCCTCTGCAGAAACAGAGGACAGCTTCAGTCTCCTGAAACCAAACTTCAGATCAAACAGACTTTGGGTTCAGATTAATCTGTTACACCCGAACAGCTTCGTGCTGCCGCCGCAGGTCTGAACGATCCATCCAACCGTTTGAATCCAGGGAGAAATCACGTGACTGTTACCGAACATGAACTGTGTCAGCGCCGCATTACCGTGATCGGCTTTGTGTCGTAGTTTCTGGATCACGGCCAGGTTTCCGCTCACTCTGTAGATCCCGTCCACATCCAGACCTGAACACAGCGAGTGAAGCCAGTAAGCAGACAAACACTCCAGTTTATCAGTCACTGGGTTAAACCTTTAAGAATTGTTTCATTTCCACCTTAGATAAAAACAACGTCTGAATTCTGTCGCACAACACTTCACCATAAATCCCTGTTTCAGTGCTGTACGGCTGCAACATCATATTAGATTCAATACGACTACAAATCTAAGCTAATGAGCGAAAGAGCCTAAAAATCGACCCATGTCTGCGTGACAGAGTTACACATTCAACCATTAAAACACAACAAAACATGATGTGAGCCTTAACACACACACGCACACACACGTGCACACACACGTGCGTTTTGATGTGCCTCGATCCATGCTCAATCATCCAGGTAAGTCAATCCCAAAAGGTTGATTGTTCATCTGGACGTTTCTCCCACTGAAAACGTTACGTCCAGATGAACAATCAACCTTTCGGGATGTTTTGTTGTGCGTCTCCTGTAGCGTGTGGGTAACATGTGTGCCTCCGTCACCTCTGCGCTCCACTGTCCTGATGCACTTCTCCACAAACTTGGGGATGGTGCTGTGTTCTCGGTGGCACAGAGTGTCCAGGTGGCAGCCAAAGACGTTGTCTGGAAGACATTTCCAGTCTGATCAACGAGCTGCATGTTTCTGTGTCATCAGGCTTAGCATCATTTTACAGTTTTCATATCGTCTACATCGTGATTCACGTCTCTGTTGAACTTGATAAACTCACACTCGGATGCATTACTGTTCTATTATGTTTTTCTGTTCACCTCTGGATCTTTGTATTTATCCGTGCGCTGTGCACATGTTGATGTAAATGTGTAAGGGTTAACTCAGCTGCTAATCTCACTCATTAAACTAACACCAAATGAATATACAGGTGAGTCTGTAGGCAAGAAACAACAGTTATTGTAGTGAGTTAGCTTTGGATCACAGAGCGGGTTCAGTTACATGCAGGTAAACATCTGCATCTGATAGAAAAGTCAATGATATTCACAGCGTTTAAAGGTCGGTGCATGCGATCGGGAGGCCTTTTTACCTCTGATGTATCCTCGCTCTTTGACGCTCTGCAGAGTCGGCCTTCGCTGCAGGAAGCGTCGCAGTTTGGACCGAACTCGCGTCTGCTCCGTGTCAGCTCCCGATGGGATCCTGCTCGCTGAAGATGCAGCAGAAGAAGAAAGCGTTCAGTGTTACTATGACAACCACTGTGCAATACCTGCTAATAAAAAGTTCTTAATAATAAACTTATTCCATCACTCTGTGGGTCATTTTGAAGAGACATCAGAAACACCAGCTGGTAACATGTTTACCATCGTCTTCACTGTCTGATAGGTGCTCCTGTTCCTGAAAACAGACGTCACTGTAATTCACCTGCAGTTCGCTCAGAAGCAAAGAGCCTGAATGAGGCGCGAGGCTTCGAAGGATTACCGGTCTGTGTGTTCCGTCTGGCACCAGCTGTCCGATGGTGTCCTGGATCACTTTGAGCCAGTCGCCGATGATGCTCTCCTTGTCGTACTGCATCAGATACTCGCAGCCCTGACGTGTCTTCAGCTGCACACAAACACCACAGTGGTCTTCAACAAGCAGGTAAGAAGTGAAGGTGTGCAGCTGATGTAACTGGGGTAAAAGGACTTTGTACCTCCAGAACGTTCTTCTTGGACGACTTGTCTTTGCAGGCCCAGCTCACCGAAGCTCCTCTGAGTTCAACGGTGTATTCTGGAACAATCTGTGACGCTTTGCTCTGAGGGAAAACAAGTCATCACCATCATCGTAATAAATCCGAGCTCCTCTTGGTAGGCACTAAATCAACATTATCCAGAACCAACAGTTTCTTTATTACTATCAATAACTCGCCGGTCTCCGTTTCTTCCTCTGTGAAAAGTTTGGGTGTCATCCTCGACAGTACTCTATCTTTCAATTCACACATTAATAATGTCACTCTGTCTGCATATTTTCAATTGCGCAACATTAATCGTCTCCGTCCTTTTCTCACCTCACATGCCACTGCCATTCTTGTCCACAGCCTTGTTACTTCCCGGATTGATTATTGTAATTCACTTCTTTTTGGTCTTACTCAAAAATCCATCCACAAGCTTCAACGCGTCTAGAATTCTGCTGCCCGTATCATCACCAGGACCCCTTCTGTCCACCACATCACTCCTGTCCTGCAGCAGCTTCATTGGCTCCCGGTCAAATATCGTATCAATTTCAAAATACTCTTGTACGCATTTAAAGCTATTCATCATCTCTCTCCTCCATATCTCTCTGATCTGGTTAACATCACCGCCCCATCTCGTTGTCTCAGATCTTCTTCTTCCCTTTCACTCTCCGTCCCCTCCCCCCGTCTTGTCACCATGGGGAGCAGGGCTTTCAGCTGCTCTGCTCCTCGACTCTGGAATTCCCGACCTCCTGATTTAAGAAATATCTCTACCTTCTCTCTCTTTAAGTCCCAACTCAAAACCCACTTGTTCAAAATAGCTTATCCCACATAACCTCTCCACTTTGCTATTTTAAATTTGTTTATGTTTTATGATTGTGTAAACTCTTTGCTTTTATGTTGGTTTTTACTCTACTGTGTACAGCGACCTTGAGTGTTTTGAAAGGCGCTTTCAAATAAAATGTATTATTATTATTGTTATTATTATTATTATCCTCCTCCTCCTCATCACCATTCTCCTCCTCCTCCTCCTCATTCTCCTCCTCATCGTCCTCATCATCATCGCTGTCATAATCATCATCCTCATTCTTCTCATCATCATCGTCATCATCATCACCATCATCATCCTCCTCCTCATCATCACCATCATTATCATCCTCATTGTCCTCCTCATCGTCCTCATCATCATTGCCGTCATAATCATCATCCTCGTCCTTCTCATCATCATGGTCATCATCACCATCATTATCATCCTCATTCTCCTCCTCCTCATCATCATCACCGTCATAATCATCATTCTCATCCTTCTCATCATCATCACCATCATTATCATCCTCATTCTCCTCCTTCCTCCTCATCACCATCATAATCATCATCCTCATCCTCCTCATCATAACCTCCCTCCTTAGATTCGTTCCTCTGAGTCCTTCCAGTCTTTTAAGTTGCGTCTTAAAACGTATTATTTTAGTTTGGCTTTTGATTCAAACCAGTTTGTTACTTTGTGGCTAGTTATGTTTTTTTTACCCATATTGTTCATATTGTTTCCTGCTCTCCTTCTAACTGTTTCTTTCATTCCTTCTTATGCTTTTGCTCTGACCGACTCTGAAGCACTTTGGTCAACTTTGGTGTATTTTTATATGCTATAGAAATAATTTTTGATTTTTTTTTATTATCCTCCTCATCCTCATCATCACCATCATCGTCATCCTCCTCCTCATCATCACCACCATAGTTTAATAGCACAATAGGATCAATTATTCATGGATGGAAATCTAAAGTTTCTATATCGTAGCCATTTATTAATGCTGGCGGCATTGTTTGTATTTAATAACTCATTGAATTCCTTCTCAGGTTAGTTTTTCTCTGGTTGCCTTGTTCATTTATTAGATCAATCTAAGAGTCTTCCACATATGAAATCCAAACATTTCTCAGGTGTTTAGTCCTGAGAAATTTTATTACTACAGAGAGTAGAAAACACAAGTAATGGTTCGAGGCAGAAGGTGCATTGAGCTCCTGTTGGACTATGTAAACTGATTCTTACAGCATTCCCGGCTGGTCTGGGGTCTTTATGGAATGTGAGGATCCCTCCATGCAGGACAGTCCACGATTGACTCCAGTTCTTCCTGTCCAAAAATCAGGAGACACAGTTACCTCCAAGCAAAACCCACAGAACAGATATGGGTACACACCTTACCTTTACAGCAGGGCTCTAGACTAACTTTTTGCCATGGGCGCACAGGTACGCCTAACTTTAAAAATTTAGGCGTACCGGCACAAAAGTTAGGCACACTCAAATTTTTCAACCGCATCGCTTAACACCGCAGTTTTACATGTGCACTTTCTTTGGGGGGAAGTCCATACAGACAATATTCATTTCTAAATTATTAACTAACAAACTTGTGCTTAAAGTGCTTTGTCAATACTATAGAAAATGTTAAACTTAATCATCATCTCGGCTCCTCTGACGACCTGTTTGCTGCTGCCTGCTGCTGAAAGGCAGTGGGGAGAGGGGACACTTGGGCAGTGCATTTATTGCAGCATATAATGTGTTTTCTGGATGCACTGCTGCTTTTTCAGCATTCAAAGATTGATGGCTCCGTGTCAGAGCTGGCTATGAATTTCAGACGGATCAGTCCTTAACTTAACACAAAAGTTATCAATAGTTCTTTTCATCTTTTCTTATTACCCACAGCTACATCCACTTCTGTCAGGCCTAGGCTGCTCACTAGGGCTGGGTATCATCACTGATTTCTATAATCCATTCGATTCCGGTTCTCAAAGTCCTGATTCGATTCAATTTAGCCTCAGACAGTCAGAAATATTATAATTCTGATCATTTATCAGCACTGATACACATGAGACGTCATCAGAATTGTGAACATCACAGCAGATGCCTTTGTGTCAAAGTAACTGAGAATAAAACACAGAAAAACATGAAGGAGATTTTCCTGGTCTGGCGTTTTATAGCAGATAACCTTAAAAATATTCAGCGATTTTGCATAATTTTAAGAAGTTTAAATTTCTTCAGTACTGAACAGCAGAAATTAGGCTTTCTTGTCCGAGGTCATTTACGTGAAAACAAAGAAAAAGAAAAGAAAAAGACAGCGGCCGACAGCGCTGTAAACAACGGTAGACTGGTGGGTAATAAGCGAATAAATAATGCAGAAAACAGAGATTTGAGACGGGAAACTGTTCTTGAAGTACAGAGAGAGAGAGAGAGAGAGAGAGAGAGCTGTGCATGAAGTGTGATTTTTATCGTGGTGGAAGCAAAACAGCAAAAGTCAGAGGGAATTCATGACGACATTGATCAAATGTGAAGCGTAGTTTGCTGCTTCTTTTTGGCTCGGCGAATTTTGGTTGGAGAGACAAAACCTGCAGCTCAGAATCAGCGCAAAAAAGAGGAAACACAGCGCGGACCGACGCATCAGAATCACTAAGCTCCGACAGCGTGTCCGTGTTCGGGCCGTGGGGTGAGAAAGCCGAGAAAGACAAAGCTGATCCTGATGCGTCGGGTCTGTGTTTACGTCTTTGTGTGGAATCCGTTAATGAATTGATATCGCTTTATTCAAGCTACTCACCTCTCTCTTCCACCTGCACTTTCAACTGGACCACGGCCAATCAGAGAGGTCCCGCCCCTGACTATCTCTGATTGGTTTAGTCCACGATAGGGGCATAATGTGTGTCTGTTGTTGACCACACGGACAGTTGCAGAGATTTTTTTTTTTTTGTTACCCGAAAATATTTAGGCGACCAAATATTTTTTTTAGTCGCACCACTGAAAAATTTGGTCGCACTCTAGAGCCCTGCTTTACAGTATACTGTAACAGAGATTAGGACAGAACATCTAGCTTTAAAAAACAAACTGAACTTTTCTGCTCTCACCTGATCTTTTTTCCATTTTCAGCCACTTTAGTCTTGTTGAGAATCCCAGCTTTCTCCAGCAGGTGTCCCTGTAGGAATGCAGACACACAGCTGAGTCCTCAGGTTACCTGCTTTGAAATGTGACTCCTCTGCAAACACGGGAGTGGTAAGAGTCTAATGAAAGGCCTTTTATCAGCCTGTCCCATTTCATCCATCAGTCTGATCAGTGCTGGAAACGTTTTTAAATACCTGAAAATCTTTCCAGGAACCAAACTCAAGGATTTATGTGATTATTCAAGGACACCTAAAACATTCTCGGTGCACAGAGGACCTCCTAACGGACACAAACAAGGCCTCGAGAGACCTCCAGAAATCCCCCAGTGACTTCCTTTGCATCCCTAATGAAATAGTACATCAACAAAAACTATAAAACATGACTGAACTTGTTGTTTACAGAAAGACACTTTTCATCTGACAAAGGAAGAGTTTGCTTTGGGGAAACACAGGAGGGACTTTACTACCACGTGAACCAAAGCTTCTCCACAGCAGCCATTTTTACAATCCAGCGTGTTACTCGTGCATTAATCAAGGTTGAGCCTTGAAACTCCCACTGCCCTCGTGCTGCTGCTGCTCTCCTCTCTGCGAGGCGGTCAGCTGATGCAGCACACCTGTACCTTCAACGTGATAAAAGCTGGCCCAGGTGTGGTGCCTTTTATTCATTCAGCAGAACTTACTGTGAGTTTGTTTTTCATAAATTCTACTTCATGTAATTTTGTCATGCACACACTTCTTGTTGTTTAGCTTGAGGCAGTAACACATGGAGTGGTGTCTGGGAGGGTAAACTCCTTTGGTAAGCTTACAGCTTGAGTCATAGTTAATGGCCAGCTTGCTTTGAAGTCTGCAAATATTAAACTTAGCGTTTGTTGATTTTAGCATTGTGTCCAAGATTTCTGGGAGTGTCACACAAGACGGTGTTTGGTTTCGGTCCTTGGCTCATCATCAGAGACGATCTGCACATCGTTCAGAATTCATTCTCGTGAGTGGAGGATGGATGGGGCGTTCACGGACACTGCACACAGCAGCGTCTTCTTTTAATGCTCTCAGTTTTTATGTCTTAAACCATTTTCCTCATGAACTCTGGACAATGTGCACATGTTTCCTTTGCAGGTGGTTTCCTGTTTCCTTTGAACATTGCACAGAGTTTGTATGAGTGAAGCAGCAGGTCAAAGACCAGCTATGCTTGTGTACAGAATCAGGCCAGGAATGTCTGCTGATGCTACAGGAGAAGTAGGAGGACCACCAGAGTGTGGTGTGAACCTGTGGACAAAGTCTGATTCAGTGTGCACACCAGACTCCAGAATACAGTGTGGACAAAGTCAGAGATGCTGGAGTTACCAGAACCAAAAGCAGTGCCATAGAAAGAGACCAATCAGACCCTCAGAGCTGTTAATACGTGATGGATGGGTATTATTGAGCGATTTAAGGGTTAGTGGAGAAACACTGAGCAACTTTCTGGGCAAATTCAGCCTTACAATAAAAACCTGAACACCGATAAACACACATGAACTTCATGGTGTTAGGAAAAATCTTTTTAAATGTTTAACACATAATACTGAGGAAGCACAGCAGGTGGCGCTGTCAGTCTGAACTGCCCAAAAAGTTCCCGTCAGGCAGCGATTAGTAAGATGTTAATGTGATGAGTTAGAGGAACCAGATCTGCTGGAAACCTTCACTAATCTCCCCAACAGCCAATCAGGTGCCAAGACCTACATGCTGTGAGCTGGACCCTGTGCTCTGATTGGACAGATTCCTCTTCAGTCTGCACCTATTAGAGAGCTTGATGAGGGAGAACAGGGTGACATCAGATCGACAAATGAGCAAATGGATGAGCAGGAACGAGCGAGTCAATGCGAATGAATGGAGCTGTGATAGTGACACAGGTAAGTGTCTACCTGTGGACTGTCGGGGGAGGCGTGTCTGCTTATCATGTCAGTGTGATCGGAGAAGTTCCTCCGGTGGCCATGAGAACACGTCTGAAACCCAGAAACCAGTTAAAGTCTGTGTGACGCAGGCCTATAAAGGTTGTTGCTGTGCCGTAAGGTTTTCACTCACGTCTTCTCCCATGCTGAGTCTCAGCTTCCTGGCCTGCAGCGACGCTCCGTCCTCACAAACTCCATTTCCCATCAGACTTTGGGGCACTGAGGGAATCTGTAACAGTCAACAAACCAATGGAGTAATGCAAATAAAATGCAGACACACAGATGGCGCTGACCGACTGATTACCTGAGGATCCTTCAGGTCCAGGTGAGCTCTGGGTATCAGGCCCAAGCTCTGCTGAGGATGCTGTGGAGAGAAAAAGGCACAAATGTGGGAGAATATTCTGAACAATCCAAGGACTATCATCGATGTATGACAATGAACCGCGTGCTCAGTCTGTGTGTGTGGTACCGTTCTGAAGCTGGCGTCTTTATGGTCGCCTACAGGATAATCTTCCTCTGGCAGGGGAGGCTTTCAGCAATCAAAGTAAGAGAAGTCATTGGAGGAAGTTCACCATTTTAATCAACCCTAAACCCTCATTAATACAAAGACCACCTGTTCACTAAGCATCACCTGATACAGCTCATAACATATCAGATGTATTTCCGTTTTTCAGTTGTTGAAGTGACACTTTGACATATTTCAGAATTTAAAAAATGACTAAGTTTGTTGTTCTAGTTTACAGTGAACTGTCATGTTCTGACTTTCAACCTGGTCATCATCTTAAACTGGGTCGTACCGGGCCACCCTCGTGCTTCCTGTGGGATGCAGATCCAGGTGGGGGTGACGGGGAGGATGGCTCGGGTAAATTCCAGGATGTAGTTCGTGTGCTGCGGTTGAAGTAGTAAGGTCTTCCTGAGACTTCATCAAACACCTTCTCCCAGCCACCGGAGCCCTGACAGGAAGCATGACAACGTCACTTTGAGGACCTGATAATGGACTGGGGGGTTATGAAGGCAGCGGTTCAAACCTGAGAGGAGGCGGGGGAGATGACGGGGGAAGTGGAGGTCAGCTGACCCCCTTCTTTTCCCTTGGACCGGTCCAGGTCTCTAACTGGCACGGGTGGAGGATTGCGAGAGTCGTTCATGTGGTTGGTTCCAGGCTGCCTCCTGCTGTCTTGCTCAGTGTGGCCCTGCACAGAGGTCAGCACAGCAGGACTGAGTACACTCACATGGAAGGCATCACATCCAGGACCTTCCTTATTCACTGGAAGTTTTACATGAGGAAGTCTGTTCTGGTTCTGTTTGGTCATCAGAGTTGTTGTTGTACTTCCTGCTGTCCTTCTTCACACTCTTACATGTTCTGTGTTGTATTCTGTCTTCATTGTAATCACATTTTTGTATTTTTAATGAAATTGTATATTTTTCCTGCTTTACTTTATTCCTCCGCTAAACTTGTCTATAAATTTAATTTTATATACAGTTCTTTGGGTGTAATTCCTACACTTTGGTTTATTGATGACATTTATTCCACTGTTTAATATTACTTATACAAACTCTAAGTAGTTAGTGCTCCGTAAAATGATGATCAGGCCTTTCTTCTGCTGTTTGCACACTACAGGTTAAAACTTGTTTGTGGCTGTGGACCAGATTCACTAATCCAGCGGTCCCCAACCTTTTTTGTGCCACGGACAGTTTAATATCAGACTGTATTTTCACGGATCGGCCTTTAAGGTGTTGCAGATAAATACAACAAAATAAAACGATACGACCGAGACAAAAGCTGGAATTTTATAAATATAATAATAAACGCGAATTCACTGTGTGATTGTCAGTGATGGGAATAACGGCGTTACTAACAGCGTTACTTTTTTCAGTAACGAGTAGTCTAACTAATTACTATTCCTATCGTTACAACGCCGTTACAGTTACTATCAAGGAAATGTGGTCGCGTTGCTATTTTTCAACAAACAGATGGTTGACGCTGTGTTCAGCTTACAGCATCTTATATCAGCTGCAGGAAGTAGCTGTAAGTAATCTGGACGCTACAGCTTTAAGCAGCTGCGCGCTCCCGTGGACGGTAATCACGATCGCTGTCTAGCACAACACCTGGAGCTCAGGGGGCAAAACAATCGCATGAGTGCTGCTGTTTGACTGAGGAAGAATAAACTAGTCGTGGTAAGTCAATCACATGACCACTTCAAGACAAAGCAACAAGGTGACATATACCAGTTTTAAATTATGTTGATAGGCCACGTAAAACCAGAGTCATGATAAACAAGATATACACGGCGTTTTTTCCTCAATAGTTTCGTCACTTTTACTGTCCAAGGACAGTGTGTAGTTAATGTGTTGTCTTGTGTAGTTAGTGTGTAGTGTTGTGGATAGTTTTGTGTTGTGTGTCAGAACAATGAGGCGACTGCTGTCTCCAGGTAGAAACAGCAGTGATACACCTGCTGCTGTCAGACCTGCAGGTATCAGGCTGTGATGTTCTCCTTTATAGTGGACAGGAATTTTTTTGGGGAGTGGCACAAATAATTTGTGGCATCTGATTGAAGAACAGCTGATTGTTCTGTAAATAGTTTGAAATGGTTATTTTAAAAAAGGTTAAAAGGTAAATGGATGCAAATAACTTTGTTTGCAAAACTTGTGCATATGATTTTAAAATTGACAATTTATATTTGCATTTAAAGTTATGAAATATGATTCATTAAAGATGTTTGTGGTTGTTACAGTAAAAATATAACTTTTTCTACTCTGATTTTGTGTTTTTTGTCTGATTTTAGATCAATTGTGTTAATACAGTATGTCAACATGAAAACATGACTGTAAATTTAGACACGTGAGGTTGTGCTGAAAAGGATGATACCAAACAAGGCAAAGTAAATAGTTTTTAAAGGTAAAATGTGGAGGAAACATCAAAAGTAGTTAAAAATGGCCAATTATACCCTGGACCCCACAGGGTTAAAGGTTTTTTTTTTTTTAAAGTAACGCAGTAGTTACTTTTCAAGTAATTAATTACTTTTAGAATCTTGTAACTCAGTTGCTAACTCAGTTACTTTTTTGAAGAAGTAACTAGTAACTATAATTAATTACTTTTTTAAAGTAACTTGCCCAACACTGCTGATTGTGTAACTTTATTAGCAGCATCCTCCTGAAATGCTCCAACAACACTGAGAGTAACATCCTCCTCTCTGCCCCTTAATGGTCTCTGGTCACTATGGTAACGTGTAAATATTTTTTTCAAAATAAGACACACAACTACAACAGGGGAAAAGACCCAGGGAAATTGAGTTAACGCTAAAAACCTGGAAAACCATAAATTCCACACCCGAGTCTCAGCTCTCGGGCCGTGGCCCGGGGGTTGGGGACCGCTGCACCAGTTCACAGAAAAATAATGACGACATAAAATATATAAAACCTGTTAGACTTATATGTGACATCAGTGTGCAGTGAGTGTTGGCTACAGACATGAGATTATTTTTGGGGCCTTTATTGGAGAGTGGGACAGTGAAGACAGACAGACAGTGGACAGAAAGAAAGGGGCACAGGGCTCATGGACACCTGCTCAACCAGTAAGACAAACTGGTGTCCAGTAACTGGTCACCAGATCCCTGTGGAACAGACCCCACATGCTCATATTACAGCTGATCAAACTTTAATTGCCTCTGAGCTGCACGCAGCGGGGAGTTTGGAGTGAAACACAATGAAAGCTCAGAGTGATGATGGCAGAGAAATCCAACGAGCCATTCGTACAAATGTTCTTCAGATGCGCTTTGTTTGCAGTGCTGCCGTCACTTTTTTCATGTCTCTCACTAAACTTTATCGACCACTTTACATCGGTGTGTAATCTGTCGGTACAGCATGATGAAGCGCGCTACCTCAGCTGTGCGTCATCAGCCTTCAACCCTTCTTTTGTCTGGACCGTCGTCTCCTTTCACGTCACTCCCAGCGTTCATCGTTTTAGGAAACGAGCGTACACGCTCATCTACGTCTCGCTCAAAATGGATTTTTCTGATTTTGTCCAATTCTAAATCTTAAATCTCCGCTCTTCCTTTGTGTCTTTACTGCTAGCTTAGCTGAGCTTTTATTTGTTATCCAGTGCTGCTCTTTTAATGCCGCCGTGGTGTCTGACCTATCGTTTACCTTTTAGTTCATTTAGATTTCAGTCACTTCCTGTGCTGTCAAACTGCTTTGAATCCAGTGTTTTAGTAACTCCAGGGTTGCTGCCCGATGGCAGCTTTAACTCAGTAACTGTAATTACTTTCTTTTCTTTTTGTAATCCTGCTTCATGACTTTAGCTGACGCACTGTTAAGAAAAGAACCAGATGTTGTTCCTGCAGCTTCAGCTGCCCGTCCCGCTCCCCCGCCTCCTCCACCACACCTGGCAGTGTCACTTATGGATGTGGTGTCCTGCAGCTGCTGGACTACCAGTGTCACCTGAAAGGACGTCTCATGCAGGACACGAGCAAGGTGTTGGAAGGAGAGAGTAAGGCTGAGGATGGGCAACTCTCAGTCTGTGCCTGGATTGAAATAACTTTTCCATCTACAAGTGTCCAAACGCCTACTGCAGATGTGTCCACGTGTTCAGTAAGACTTTACGTGTAGCGTTCAGTTTGTGTTGTTTGTGTGGCTCCTGAAAAGCCATTTAGCTCGGAGAACTTTCAGTTTTATCACAAGATGTTGGAAACTGCACAGAATGTAAACGTTACTATGTGATGCCAGGCTCATGATGCAGCTGAGGCATGTTGTCTGTACAGAAACAGTCGCGTGTGCAGAGCGATCAGCGGGCGTCTGAAACAAAAGTGAGCAGCTGCTCGTGGATGTGGGGCAGAAATGTCACATACAGCTGCAAAATGTGCACGTAGACCGTCAAGCAGATGGTCCATCCATGAACACGGGCACAAACTTCTGTCAGAGCACGCTACCGATCACAACCACGTTCACTTCCTCTTACAAAACTCTTCACAATAAAACAGGAAACCTGTAAAAATGAACCATATATAATGCAAACGCTCTTCTCAATGTTTTAAACACATTTTTCTCCTTTTAGAAGGAATTCCTGCATTTTTCTAAACACAGATTTGAACCCGTAACCGTATGGGTTAACCATGTGATCCACCTGGTGAACTAAACCAGCACCCCACTCCGGTCATCTCTGTTCTCGCACTTCTTTTTCCTCAGCTGCACATCAGCTTCTTACATCTGTCCTGATAGTTTAGCTCTCGTCTACATTCACATTCATTTCATGCAGTTTCAGAGTCTTTTGGCGCTGCTGCTTCATCTCCGCTTTTAAGTGACCCGAACACAAAGATGAAGTTAAAACACACCTGGAAAGGTCAGAGGTCACCTTACCTGCAATCTGTCCTTTGCGCTGACTGGGCAGTTGGGGCTGATCATGCCCAAGGAGGTAGAAGATGATGGGCTGTGGTTTGATGTTGAGGGGGCGTGGTCTGTGGGAGGTGGAGAGGAGAGGGAGGAGCCAGAAGAGCTCTGAGGCTGAGCCGATTTCTTCAGAGACGGGACGTTGGCGTAGATGGGCGACAGAGGGTCGGGAGAGCTTTGGTTCTACAGAGCG
Source organism: Oreochromis niloticus (assembly GCF_001858045.2). Lineage (NCBI taxonomy): Eukaryota > Metazoa > Chordata > Actinopteri > Cichliformes > Cichlidae > Oreochromis > Oreochromis niloticus. Next base: position 35,045,877 of record NC_031969.2, on the reverse strand, counting down.
AGAGAGAGAGAGCGAGGATTTTTTCACCGTCAGACACAAAACGACACACTCTGAGTCAAAGCTGTGACATGTTCACGGCGTGGATTCGTCACAGTGTTTAGACCTCCTGCATGTGACATAACCCGACGACCGGCCGTGTCCTTCTTCTTCTGGACGACAGACCGCTCTGTGCTGCACGCCTCAGAGCCTCAAGTCATAAAACTACAGAACGCAGACATATATGAGCCCATTTAAAGCCCACCCCCAACCATCACCCACACGGCAGCATGGAGGTGATGTTATCATCCTGATGGAGATCCAGCTTCATCCGCCTAACTTTCCTTTCTCCTCAGAGTGAAAAGAATCATTGCAGAAATCTGTTTTTAATAAAGTTTAGGGGGTTCCCACACCTCTGCAAGTCAGAGGAGCGCAGAGACGACCACGGGTCCAAAGAGCGAGCGTTAGCAGGGCTGCAGACTGAGTCCTCACAGAGACGCTCAGAGCACGGCGACCCACCGAGGACGAGGTCCCCGCTAAACAAACAGGAACCTGCTGGAGCGTCAGCCTCATTTACGACAATCATCAGCTGCTGTACAGGAAGAGCTCCTCCCAGAGTTTATAAACACACACACACACACACACACACACACACACACACACACACACAGCGACTTGCAGTCATTTCCTGCAGACTTTCACTAAGCCTCACGTCTGGATGTTTTCAGTCTTCAGGGAGACGAGTCCTCGCGGTGATGAAGACGTTTCACGTCTCCACAACACCACAGATACACCAAGTTCTGATAAAACTCATCATCACCCTGAAGACGTTGGAGGTGATTCACCTCTGCCAAGATTTCCTCCTCTGAGCAGGGAGCAGACAGCTTCCTGTCACACCGAGGAGGCGAGTGTGGCCACAGGGAAACAAAGAAAGTGTTACATTTCACTTCAGGTCACTTTCATTACAGCTGCCGGGTACGAGGCTCCACTGCTCAGCAGGCATTCTCGTTATCATTAACTAAACTTTACTCATCATTAATGTTTCTCAGACCGACCAGTCAGTGTGCTGGGTTTCTATGTTAAACACTGACTCATTATTACTGATGCATAGACTCACAGTTACATCCTGGCACTGATTTGACTCGTTATACAAAAACCATTTTTACAGCTGTAAGAATATTTACGCACGAGCTTGAGATGTGATGAGAAGAAGAAGAAGGTTTCCTGGTGTAAATACTCAAAGTACATCAAACTTGTGCTTGTACACAGCACGGCACAGGTGGAGCAGGATTACTCCACGGGAGGATTACTCCATGGGAGTAACCTGCACATTTAGAGTCATCACTACTGGTGACTGGGGCAGCCCTGCAGTGGTCATGTGAGACAAACACACAGAGACAGGGATCAGTGTTTAACCGACTGCAGCGTCACATCAACCTGAACAAATCTGCTCTCCTGCTTTACTGCGACACGCTCGTCTGCTCTGAACCTGCAGCTGCACGCAGGGAAACAGTGACAACATCTCTAACCAGCATCAAAGTTTAATGCAGCATGTCTGGACTTACCCATAATGCATCTGTGTTTGTGTCAGTATCACCAAAGTGTGTCCTGCATCAAACCTCACCAGGAACAAGTCAGAAAGTCTTTTAGAATCCGTTTGTGTTTAGACTGCACAGGCTGTAGCCCCACCCCCTCTGATTCAGTAACTCCGCCCCCTCTGACGGGCAGTGTGAATAGTTTTTGGAGTCAACACTGCTGAGCCAGATCACTGTTCATTGACCTCATGAAACATTTTATGACTCCAAAGATCAACTTTGACGACCACCTAATTTTCTTTCTTAGTCCTGGAATCACCTGGAATTCATCAAACTTCCTCAAGTTTCCTGGAATCTTCTCATGGACATTTCCCTCAAGTCCCTGGACTCTTATCAGACTTCATAAATAAGTCTTGGAGTTTTTCTAAAGCTTCAATAAATCCAAAGGCCAAATCTTCTAAAAGGATTCAGCAAACACAATCCTGTTCAGGATGCTGCTGTGAGCTCAAACGTCCAAACCAGCATTAAAAAAGTTCTCCGGGACTCGAACAGCTGGAGCCTCTGCTTGGACTCCCCACTTGTCCTGGGATGTCCACACTACAGGTCCACAGGGAGCTGCAAATGGGCGTTCGCTGCATGCAGGAAGCAGCCTCCAGCTGTCTCAGACTGCAGGAAACATGCAACTCAGTGTTGCAGTCCAGCAGCAGCTGTAAGCAGCACACCTCTGCTCACAGTCACAGCTCGAACTAACACCTGTAACACCTTTATTCTTTACATTTGACTTTTTGGTGAATTTGAGGAAAAATCTGAAGCAACACAATCCGATGCTGCCACCTGCTGCTTGACAGCAGGATGGAGATCCAACAAAGAGAAGTTAGTGAGGTGAAAACCTGCTGTTGTCTCTGTGAGCTGATGACAGACGCCTGCACTAGCGCCGGGGTCAGTTCTGACTCACAAGGTCCCGATTCGATTGTCAACTTAGCATGAAAACAAAGCTGTGAGACTTCATCAGAGGTGTGAGCGTCACAGCAGGTGTGTCAAAGTAACTAAAACAGAAACACATGAAGCAGGTTTTCCTGTCCTGGCTTTTTATAACAGATAACTATAAATATTCTGCAGTCGATCAAAAACTGAAGAAAACCATGAATCAACATCAACATGAACTTTTGACGTTCAGAGGAGCAGGTCCAGAGGCTACGCCCATCTTTTATATACAGTCTGTGACGTGACCACCTTCAACACTACGGAGGGGACTGTGCTGTCCACACACACACACACACACACACACACACACACTATAAGTAGCCAATCAGGAGAGGCTGACTTTATGACTGCCCTTTAACCAGGATGCAGAGCTTTTATTTCTGCGACTGACAGGAAGCTGACTGATGACCACAGGAGCCGGTAAAGTCATAAAGGTGCAGCGTCACAGAAAAACATCCAGCTGCAGCTCATTTACTGCAAACACAGCAGCGCGCTCGCACCTGGCTCAGCCGGTCACCTCACCTGGGACACACCTGGCTTCAGGACAGCCTCAGAGGAGGAAACAGCTTCAAACACAAGATGACTCAATCTGTTCCACCCTCTGCTGACACGAGGTAAACAAACCACCTGCTGAACAACATTAAAGCAAGACATCAACTGCTAAAGGTCAGAGGTCACCCAAAAAACAGCAGAGCTGCAGTCTCGATGCTCCACCAGTCAGATAAGGAAGTCCCGAGCTGATCATGTGGACGCTGAGTTTCACTGAGACTTGTCAGACCGAAGACTCTGAAAACCTTTGAGCTCTGACAGGAGCTGAAGGTCAGAAACACTGTGGCTGAAACCGCTCCATCTCCACGCACCAACAACTGATTTATGGCCTGCTGCCACCTTTACTTTACCTTTACTGAGGCTACGTCCACACTAATACGTTTTCGTCTCCATCCACACTGAGACGGCATTTTGGGTCAAGGAAAACGCAGTGTGCTGAAAACGCTCTCCAAAGCGGATACTTTTGAAAACGCCGTTTTCGCAGTGTAGACAGCGAACCCGGAGACTTTTCTTAAACGGTGACACATTTTAGTCATATGATGCAGTCATGTGACTAATTAAACCAAGATAGCGGAGGGCGTTATACAGCAGTTGTTTTGTTTGACAGCCCTATTAAAGATTAATATCAGTCTGTACATGCTGCAGATAGCTTTTCTTCAGATTCTTTAATTCTCACCCACTTTTGCAACTGAAACCTAAGCATTTTCAGCCGTTGCAATGTGGACGCACAACTCTGTGAAAATGATAGTGTGGACGCGGAGTGTTTTCAGACGAAAATGCCGTTTTCAAATCTATCCGAGGCTCATGTCAGGGAGGTGCTGGTCATGTTTCAGAGCGATCTGTGGATATGACGTAGATAAATCTGCAGCAAGACAAACTCAGAGCTGCCAGCTCATCTTAGAACCCAAGCAGCAAATTTCTGACGAGAAAAAAGTTCAAATTCTGAAAACTCAAACCTTTCACTTTAAAGGCGACGCCCACACTTGATCTTCATCGTTACCTGCTGACATCGGAAAGCAATGCGAGGAGCCGGTCTACCTGCTCCATGACTGAAGAGTAGACAAACCCACTTCATCACGCACTCACTGTTGTAATTACACATCAGCAAGGAGCTCACAGCCGGATCGAGCAAACAGACTTTTACTAAGTAAAGCAGCTGAACGATGCTGCAGCGGTCAGCGCTGTCGCCTCAGCACCAAGGTCCTGGGTTCAACTCCAGTATCCAGCTTCCTCCAAACACGTGCAGTCAGCGTCTGTGTGTTAGACTGGAGACCTGTCCAGGTGTACCTCTCACCCTGTGACAGCTGGGAGAGGCTCCATCCCCCCATCACTGAACTGGATAACCAAAAGAAAACGCATGGACGGATGATTAAAGCAGCTGAACGGCATGCTGGGTAGGAGGTGCTCTGTCTGCTGTAATGCAGCATGATTTAACCTTGACTGAAGACTCCTCACAGTGTGTGTGAGGAGAAGTCTGTTTTCACCAGCAGGTGTCGCTGCAACGTCATCGTCTCGCAGTTTCCTGTCCGACCCTGAACACATCCTGCCAGCTGTGACATCACTACATCCTGCTGACCTCATTACATCCTGCTGTGACATCACCAGACCCTGAACTGTGGAAAAGCTCCCCTCAGTAACCCTGCCTGCACAAATGTCTGCTCTCTGTAGATTTTAAGCAACTTGAGTTCATCCATCCATCCATCTTCTTCTTGAGTTCAATGAAATTATTTTATACAAATAATACAAAGTTAAACTAAACAAATATTTAAAAAAACAGTAAATAATTAAATTTAAAACCAAATGAAAGAAACATTAAGATCACAACTAACAAAAACAGTAAACAGTGCAAAAAAAATGTTTTAAATTAAATCTTTAAACTAAGTTTTCTTTAGTTTCAGTGGGTCTGGAGGTCAAAGGTCAGCAGTTTGTTTCTGGTATGCTGAGAATTAAAAGAGGAGCTGGGATTTTCTTTTCCCCCAAAAGTTGTTTCCTGCGTGGACACTGCAGGAAATGACACGCTGCACAGGACTTTTATTTTGGAGGACTCTGTAACATGTTGTTCTTTAACCGTTCGTGAACACTTATTTTTACCTTTGTGCCATTCTACCAAACATTTCAATAAAAATAAAGTCCAGGTGTTGTAAAAAGATATTTGATTACATCAAAGTCATGCAGAACAATCAGAGACTTTATCAAAGGGTCATTTTCATAGTCTGGTGACGTACCTGTGTGGGAGGTGGGGCAGGTGCAGCCTCAGGTGTTGCAGGCTCGGCCTGTGCTGCAGGGCTCGCTCTCCCTCCGACCAGAGCCTCCAGGTCCAGGTTCAGGTCCTGGATGGACTCGTAGATGTGGTGTGAATCCTCGCCCTTCACTGAGTCCCGCTCCTCCTCACCGTTCTCCTCCACGCTTGCTTCATCCTCTGCCAGCTCCTCCTCATCTGGCTCTATTGGAGATTCGTGGCCGTCCGGACGTCCTGCTGGAGAGGAGGACATGTTGTGGAGGTTGCTGTGGGGTGGGATCACCGGCGTCTCGACTCGGATGGGTTGGACGTGGGGCCGGGGCACTGAGAGGGGGTCTGCCGGACTGAAGCTGGGAACGCGAGGTTTCCCGACGTCCCTGACGTCCTCCACGTAGCCTGACGGGTGGGGCTGCTTCTTGCCATCGGTAGAGTTTGCAGTTCTGCTGTTTGCTGTTGACCCGGGCTCTGCAGGACCAGCAGGGGCCCCAGGTAGCCGAGGTGCCACATCTTGGAAGTCCAGCGGGACGCCAAATGTAGACATCCGATTTTCATTTTTGTGGTGCCTTTTGACCGCATCGGGTGTGAGTCTGATGGTCATGTCATCACTTGGTTTGGTTCTGGACTCTTCCAGAGGCTTTGGGATGGGGACAGGCACCGCCACAGGGATTGGAGCCATGACAGGCAGCACCGGTTCGGAACTGGGAGGATCAGCAAAGTCCAGAGGAGAGGGTAACTCCAGCGGCAGCTCTTTGACGTACTTGGCCGGGATGTAGAAGGGCTTGGAGCTGCGATCCTCCTGGACCTGCCACCAGTGGTTGTTGGTCTTCGCCAGAAGGATATAGCGCTCATTGGGTTTGATTGTGACCAGCACCCCATCCCGACCCTCGTACTCATACCCAAATTCCACCAGAACCAGACCCAGACCTGAAAGAAAGGATCAGACAGAGGAACAGAAAAGTTTCACAGATTTTAACCCAACCTTCTCAAAGCTGCTGTGTTCAGTTTTTGAGGTCAAAATGAAGTCTGGTTCACTTCCTCCTGACGCTATCTGTAGTTTTAAAAGAGACAGACGAGCTGGTCACGAGCAGGGAGATGGCAATAATGTGAAGCACATGTGCTTATGTGCTGTGACTGTAAACATGCAGACGCACCAGAGCAGCGCCATCGAACGCTCCCCTACAGCTTCATCAGGTGTGAATGTGGTGATTTCATCCAATCAGAGTCTAAATAAGCTGGAATTCACCTGCAACAGTCGGATGACTCACCTTTGCTCTGCAAGGAGGACGTTGTTGCCATTTTGACAACCCTGGGCTTTTCAGGCCCTGCCCCCTCAGGTAGATCTAATCTGAAGGTGACTGGTCAAAGGTCACTCCTGATCCTACACCCCCTTCCTAAAGGAAAAAATAAACAAACATACAAAATAAAAACAATGCCTAGGAACCAACCAACCGAACAAACAAACAAACAAACAAACAAACAAACAAACAAACAAATAAAATAACAACAATGCAGATGAACCAACCAACCAACAAAGAAACAAACAAAGAAACAAACACAAAGATACAAGCAAACAAACAAAATAACAACAAGGCCGATGAACAAACCAACCAACAAAGAAACACACAAACAAACAAACAAACAAACAAACACACAAGCAAATAAACAAATAAAATAACAACAATGCATTTCAACCAGCCAACCAACAACAAACAAACAAACAAGCAAGCAAGCAAGCAAACAAACAAACACACACACACACCACACACACACACAAACAAATAAAATAACAACAATGCAGATGAACCAACCAACCAACAAACAAACAAGCAAACAAACAAACAAGCAAGCAAACAAACAAACAAACAACAAAAACACAAACAAACAAACACAAACAAACAAACAAACAATGCAGACGAACCAACCAACAAACAAACACACACAAACAAACAAACAATGAAACAAACAAGGGAGCAAACAACAAAAACCTCCAAACAAACAAACAAACAAACAAAAAAACACACACAAACATACAAGCAAACAAACAAATGAAATAACAACAATGCAGATGAACCAACCAACCAACAAAGAAACACACAAACAAACAAACAAACAAACAAACAATGCAGATGAACCAACCAACAAACACACACAAACAAGCAAACAATGAAACAAACAAGCAAGCAAACAACAAAAACCTACAAACAAACAAAAAAACACACACAAACACACAAGCAAACACTCAAAGAAAATAACATTGCAGATGAACCAACCAACCAACAAACAAACAAACACATGTAAAAACACATTTCTGTACATCTGTCATGAGTCGCCTGTTGCCCTTGGTTCTTTCATGTGTTGATTACTTTCATCCAAAGATTCGGCTCCTTTGTGCCAGTTGAGAGAAAAACACACTCATAAAAACAGCAGTAAGTTGTGTTTGCTGCTGCAGTCCAGAGACAGAGATGCAGTCATGTTGGGTTAACTGGTGATCATAATTAATTCCTGTTAAACGTGTTAATGGATGAGAGAGGTGCAGAAACCACGGAGGTGTGCTGACTCAGTTGGTGTTTCTGTTCACTCAAAGCCTTCGTGTCTGTCTGATGATAACATCAGGTAGATGCTGGCGAGCTCGTGGAAACACCTGTATAACCCGTCTGTGGGTGTTTCTGTCTGATGAGCTGTGAGAGCTGGGCCAACTGTAGCGCATCTACAAACCACAGTTTTGGGCTGCACCGCATTAAATCAACATAGAAGCATATGCTAACCCAACAGACCTGCCTTTTCACTGCAGGCACAGCGAGAACATGGCCGCTGCTCACAGTCTTTTTACACTTACACATTTCATGCTTTTCATCCAACATTCACACTCTGAAAAAATGCATCTGAGAGCAACTTGGGGTTCATACCTTGGCCAAGGCTATCTGTCTTTCCTCCATGTCTGTAAGATTCTAGTTTCTCCTCACTCACTTTTCTAACAGCTGTAGAACAAACGTGTCTGAATGAATGAAAGTCTCTAACACTGAGGAAAGGACAGACCGTCTTCATGGACTGAAAGCAGAGGAATGACAGTTATCAGCTCCTCTGCTTTCATGTCAGAACAAGTCACAGTGAGGTCTGAGCTCCTCCCACAGCCCCGAAGCAAAAACGCTTCAGTCCACTTAACAAACATCACATTTATCTTCCAGCGCAGTGAAGGAGTTAACGCTGCTGTGTTTCATTAACCAAAGACAAACAGTTTAAAGTGACTAAAATAGGTTAGCTGTGTTTCACACAGAGAGTCTGAGGAAGCAGACTCCAGGCTGAAGCCCGTCTGCTTTCAGTTTGTCAGTCCTTTGTGTGAAACCTTCACTGAACATTCAACATTTATTTTTCCTCATATCTGCGTAAACTACATAAAAACCTAACGAACAAGGACAAAAACAGTGATCAAATGTATCGACACTTCATCAGTTAAAACGAAACGAAAATATTCTGGAGAGACAAGATCCAATCAGAATTAATTAGGTTTTGTAGAAAGGCGGGACGGTGTGGAAGTGATCCAATCAGAAGTAATCTCCTTGTACAGTCAGCTTAGCTTTGATCTGTAGCCAGGAGCTCCCTGCTTCTCATGAACAGACAACAAAACGTTGACACATTTCACATCTGATGTCCAGGACAAAAAAACGCTCTCATTGCTGAAAACACTTCAGATTTTAGTCAGCTTTAGATTAAGGCTACATCCACACTAGCCCGGATAGATTTGAAAACAGCGTTTTCGTCTGAAAACACTCTGCGTCCACACTATCGTATGCCGAAGCCTCTGGTGGACAGTAGAGGGACTGCAGGGTTTGGTCAGTGCTCATTTTTCAACCTTGGGGGTGGGGGTGGTAGCTGTAACTAGAATGTACTGCACCAACAGGAGGAACAAAACTCAGGTGTGAAGCACATGCAAAGCCTCATTTGAGGTGATTGTGACTGAAACGATGAACCTGGACCTGCATCCTCAGCATCGAACGTCGCCACACGCAGACAGAGCTGTGAATATTTGGCCGTACAGCATGTGGTTTTGTCCGTCCTGAAGTCTGAGGCGGAGCTGAGGAGCACGCGCTGCATTCACTGCCCTGGTTTGAAGTTTGGCAGTTCACGTGCTCTCTGCCTGTTCCTTGAAGGGTCTCTGCACTCGAGCAGCACCTGAGTCTGTGTTTTGATTTGATTGGACAGAGAGAAGCAGGTGAACTGCGATGCAGCAGAGGTTATGTTGACCTGGACGTCTGTCTGAGATGTAACATGCCTCGTTCAGCCACTCAGAGGGAGAGTGAGGGATCTCCTGAGCTACAGCCACCCTGTCTGCAGTACGGGGCTATTTCCCTCCCAGCAGCCTCTGAGCCAGGCATTCGATTAGAACAATAGCAGGAGGCTGATCTCAGGGCAGCTCTGTTTACACAGGGAAGCGCCTGCACTTCCTGTCTGCTGCAAGCCCCGCCCACACAGCGGCGTAGACCCCACCGCTTAGTGACATCACACAGTGGTGTGTTTCCTGTCTTTGTGAAGGAACAACAGTGTGTGTGGGCTCACAGAGCAGCAGGACAGCCAAACATTTCAACTCCTACTGATCACTAATCACCAATCACAGATCAATATTTAAAATCTGATGATGTCATCTGGCCCAGAGCTTTCAGCAAACATCCAATCAGCTGCTCTGTCACCAATGGACCTGGAAACGACCGGCCTCAAACCTGTGAACTCTGGGCTCCTGTTACCCTCCTACTACCACACTCTTTATCCTCCTGTTACACCAACCTTTGCCCTCCTGTTACCCCACCCTTACCCTCCTGTTACCCCACTCTTTGCCCTCCTGTTACCCCACTCTTTGCCCTCCTGTTACCCCACTCTTTGCCCTCCTGTTACCCCACTCTTTGCCCTCCTGTTACCCCACCCTTACCCTCCTGTTACCCCACTCTTTGCCCTCCTGTTACCCCACTCTTTACCCTCCTGTTACCCAACTCTTTGCCCTCCTGTTACCCCACCCTTACCCTCCTGTTACCCCACCCTTACCCTCCTGTTACCCCACTCTTTACCCTCCTGTTACCCCACTCTTTGCCCTCCTGTTACCCCACCCTTACCCTCCTGTTTTTCTATTATTTTAAACTGTGTTCCATGTCAGGAGTTACCATGTTTAGCTGCGTGCGTTGCCATACTGTGAGGTCACTGCAGGAGTTTCATGTGTTAAGATATAAATAATAGAGCCTGGTATGACGTCGCCTGCAGATTTATTTGCGGGCTATGTGTGGAATATTTCCATAATGAACGTAGCTTTGTACAGCAGTGGAGCAGTTGACTGGTATCATGCTGATTTCAGTGGACCATGTTGATTTCTAGGCCGTAGATGAAAATCATGATCACTGATTAAGTCCAGACGCTTTTCTTTGCAAACTCCTTTGACTACGATGACCTGGATGACTGAGAACCTTCACAGACATCACTGATTATTATCTCTCATGGATCATTAGTTCACCTTTCTGGTTTTCAGTTACTGGAGGTTTTTTTTGCTGTACAAAAACCATGAAGGAATTCACTCGTTCATAAACATGGCATTAAGAATCTTACTGTGATTTTGTTCATTTATTTATTACTTCAATCATTTTTAATAATTATTATTGTTGTGTTTTTCTCCTGCTGTTTGTTTGTTGCCGCTGCAAAGACAAAGTTTTATTTTTGAAATCCATTGTTCTCTATTTAAACACACCTGGGACAGGTGAGTTTCAGAGACGCTGGTATGTTGGAATGCTGCTGCCCCTCCCCCTCCTCGCTCACTGTGATTGTGTCTCTGCCGCACCAGCAGGCTGGTATGTGACACACACACACACACACACACACAGACTGCTCTGTGTGACCACAGGAGCGAAGCATGTGAAAAAATAAACTGGAGGGTTTGTGGCGGGACACACCCTGTCCACCAATCAGAAAAGATAAAACATTTAAAGGAGAATCTGCGAGGGCCTCGTCAGCCACACCTCAAGTGACATCATACACCCAGCAGCCAATCCCAGCTCGCTTAATCTAAAGACTGTTCAACCTTTACCCTGTGTGAGAGCGGGTGTGGTCACAGCACACAGAAATAAACAAGTCCAGGTCATAAATCTGTCTGCTGGCTCCGCCCAGACGAGGCTGGAACCAAACCAACGCTGACAGGAATGCACACACACAAGCATCACACACTCTAAGCACAAACACACGGCTCTGATTGGATAGCACCTGCCCGCTCACTCCTCGCACGCTGTTTCAAACCTTCCAAACTTCCTCAGTAACCTGATGGAAGGATGGCTCAGTGATCCTGAGCCCCGTGAAAACAAAGAGTCCCCACACACTAAAACACTGTGAGTCAGGGTCAGGGTTCAGGTTCAGCCCGGTTTATGGAGTTTGTGGAGAATACAGCACACAGCCCTGTGTCCAAACACAAACTAAACACATTTATCACTTGTTATAACATTATTATAAACACATACTACAGCGGCAGGTTTATTCTTATTATTGAGCTCTTATCTGTTCATGCAGATGTTCAGCGTCTGTTGTTTTCTGAAACATCTAAATGTAATAAACTTTATAAAAATGAGATACGTTCCCACTTTGTTAGCATACAGAATTATAACGTGCAGAGTTTTTACTTGATGATGAACTCCAGCCTGCGACGTGGAGTCATGTGACTCGCCTCTAAAAACTTTAGTGGAAGCGAATTCTTTTTTCACTTATTCAAGTTGTTCTCCACGTCGCACATAAACACACGATGAACATGTGTGATTTCAATATTTTTGCATTATTAAACATACAGAACACTGTTACATGTGGTTCTGTATGTTTCATGTAAGATGTGTCCCTGTGTAATAACACAAAACACGTCTAATAAGATTTAGACATAAAACATGCGCTGTGTTTCTGTCTGTGTGTGAGGAATACAAGAGCACGTATCCAAGCCCAGGTGAACCTTCTGCATGTTTACAGCCTGTCGAGGACTTTGACCACAACTTTGTCAAATGTGTTTAGCAGGTTGCTTTCAGAATAAAAGGCTGTGATGAAGGCCCTTCTTTCCTGTACCGAGCTCTTCCTTTGACTCTTTCTGTCTTTAGCTCTCGCTTGTGATTTGTGGCGATAAAACAGTCAAACGTGAATATTTCCGAGGCCTGTGAATGTTTACCTCCAGGTTTGAAGTGTGCGTCGAACGACAACTTTAGGACCGTCCCATTTCTAAGTGTAACCACCACCAACAACAGCAGAGTTTGCAGTTACAGTAAAACCTGTTCTTATGCCCGGCGGGTTTTCAGACACACTCTCACTGTGATTCTGTCATTTCTATAGATTTTTAATTAAGAGCGAAAAAAGCCCGCTCAGTCTGAAATCAGGACACTGTGTCACACCCGGTCACACAAACCAGCAACTAACACAGTCTCACACTCGCACACACACAAACACACACATGCACTGAATCTAAAAACAGACTCATAGTCCCCATAATGCAGGTGTGGGACCAGGTCCCCGTGACATAGGGTTTACAAGTCCACTGGAAACACTTTTATCTAGACAAACACAACAACAACACACAAAAATGTAACAAAGCAAATGTCTTCAACTACAACTAGTTACACACACACACACACACACACACACACACAGATAAATAGAGGGTTTGTTGTGTTTTACCTGCAGTAAAAGGCAGATCCAACCATCCTACTTCACTTTTTTCTCTTCTGATCTTGGAGGGCCGAGCCCAGATCACTCAAACAGGTTTCTCTCTCTCTCTCTCTTTAGCTCCGCCCTCTCTGACCTGCCAGTCCTGGCTTGTCTTCTTTCCCCTCCTTTCCTGAGTTTGCATCCTGTCTGCCAAAGAAGCCACAGTCAGACCGTCAGTCCTCTCTGGGCAGATCAACAGCGCCCTCTGGTGGCCCTCGCCGGTGGTTCATTATTACCCGTGCAGTGGGTCAAATCAAATCAAATCAAATCAAATCAAATCAAATCAAATCAAATCAAATCAAATCAAATCACTTTTATTGTCACGTCACATGTGCAGGTACACTGGTACAGTACATGTGAGTGAAATTCTTGTGTGCGAGCTTCACAAGCAACAGAGTTGTGCAAAAATACAATAACGTAAAACAAGCAAAATATAAAAATGGCTAATCTAAAAAGTAATAAATATATGTACAATATATAAAGGTATATACATTACTGAACGTGTGTACTAAATATGTTTTTCTACGTGTGTGTGTGTGTGTATATAGTGTGTATATACATGTTTTACAAATGAAATAAAGTAAACAATAAAATAAGATATATAAAATATACAGAGGTTGGTATGTGCAAAACAGTGGCATTAATGTACAGTGTGGAGTGCATAATGTTGAAGTTCCAGTAATGAAGGTGAGGTGTCTATAACGTGTTCAGCAGTCTGATGGCCTGGTGGAAAAAGCTGTCTCTCAGTCTGCTGGTACGGGACCGGATGCTGCAGAACCTCCTTCCTGATGGAAGTAGTCTGAACAGTTTGTGGCTGGGGTGACTGGAGTCCTTGATGATCCTCCCCGCTTTCCTCAGGCACCGCTTCCTGTAGATGTCTTGGAGGGAGGGAAGCTCACCTCCAATTATCCGTTCAGCACACCGCACCACTCTCTGGAGAGCTTTGCGGTTGTAAGCGGTGCTGTTGCCATACCAGGTGGTGATGCATCCAGTGAGGATGCTCTCAATGGCACAGCGATAGAAGGTCCTGAGGATGCGGGGGCTCATGCCGAATCTTTTCAGTCTCCTGAGAAAGAAGAGGCACTGCTGCGCCTTCTTCACTGTTTTGTTTATGTGTACTGACCACGTAAGATCCTCAGCCAGATGTACACCAAGGAAGCGGAAGCTGCTCACTCTCTCCACAGCAGCGCCGTTGATGGTGATGGGGGTGTGTACTTCCCTGCACCTCCGGAAGTCCACTATCAACTCCTTTGTCTTTGCGACGTTGAGGGTGAGATGGTTGTCTTGACACCAGTGGGTACATATGTAATTATGTGATTTTAAATAAAAATGGGCACAAACAAACTGCACGCTCTTAAACTTAATCGACGGTTCAAAATGTAAAATAAGATGGACTTTCAGTGATTTTAGGAGGCTGAGGTCTTTTAACATCTGCAGGAAGCTCCTGAGGATGTTTTACCAGTCAGTGGTTGCTGGAGTACTTTTCTATGCTGTGGTGTGCTGGGGGAGCAGCACAGCAAAGAAGGCTCATCCATTAACCTGGAGTAAAGAAATATTTCTACCTGCTTACAGAGGCTGCTGCAGCCTCCAGGTGTTACTGAACTCACTGAGCTTAAATGCTGGACTGTGAGCTCAGGTAAGTGACGACCGTCTGCAGGTTCTCTGCTGCTGAAGCATGATTAGGAGATCACGTTAACACCCAGCAGCAGGACATGGGTGAACCGTCAGGGTTTTGTTTTTAGTGGCGTGCCAAACAGACTGTTGTGTGCCCTGCCCCTGATGTTAGCCAGGTAGCTGGTGACCTGGTGGAGGTTCTGAGATTAATTAGTAAACAATTCATTTGGGAATGATTTGGTTTGATGGGCACACCTATGCTCACTGGTAAATCATCTTGTACAACTCATGCTTCAGATGGAGGCTGTGCTGGACCTGTAAGTGTAACCGGTGCGTTCCTGCATTGTCTCCCACAGAAGGGTAGAAAGAAACACCTCCAAGTAAACAACTTGCCAGCTCCAGCTCCTCTCCCACAGGGGAACTGTAGAAAAGGGGCTGCATTTATTTTTACATTAAACATGAAGTACAAACTTACATGGAAAAAAAAAACACCAACACAAAATCTGACATACCTGACAATGAAAGGTAGAAAGAAAGACCTCCAAGTAAAATATAAACAGTGTGGTTAACCAGACTCACTACACTTCCAAGCTAGCAAGAATGATCTATTCATGCTAGCCTCTACACACGAGACACACACGTACTACACACAGCATTTAGTAAAGACAGCTGTAATGATGACAATAACGAACTAAAACACACAATAACAAACATCAAGGTGGATAAAGATATAATTAGGAGTAATTCCCCCACAGGGGAATTATAGAAAAGGGGAGAGGCCAAAGGATTACCCCAAATTTACAGGGTTGCACCAAAGAAGAAGAAAAAGATGAGGAGGCGCTCTAACTGATAATGGAGATGACTACAGACTTGGAGGTCCTAAAGGTCAGGTATACCAGGGACAAATGTGGGTTTTAAAACATATTTTGTGTAATTATAACCCGGTTACATAAGGGTGGACAGTCCAGTGTTGCCCTGACGGTGGAGCTGTAACACAGAGTTTGGGTCACAGAGGCAGAGATAATGTCAAACAAGTTGATTATTTATCAATAAACAAACATGGATTTGTATTTCGTGCTGGTGAACGTGGCGCTGTGGGAGCTGAGAGTGTTATGATGCTTCCAGAGCTTCAAGCAAAGACCCGTCATCTCAGATCTGAAACAGAGAAACAGTCGAATAACCACAGAGTCACATGATCACTCTGTCACGCTGGTTCTGGCGTGTTTCACAAGTTCACACACCACTCCGCACCATCGTCATGAAAAATTCAAAGTTTTACCAAATAAAGGTAATTTTATAAAATGTTCTCCCTTAAAAAAATAACGAAATCATTCTTCTTGCTTCAGCTGGCGCTCTGCTGCTGTCTCAGTGTGAGTAAAGTGAGGACATTGCTACAGCTTCATTTAGAAAAAGCAGGTTCATCACCTCCCATGTTGATATCAGCCAGTTGCTGAGTCAGATGCTCAGCCAGATCGTTCCTGGCGATGGCCCTAAAAATGTCAGTGGTGAAGACCACGGCCTGATGGGGGTGATGCTGCACCATCAGATCCACAGTTTCATGTCGGTCTGCCCTCTCCAGCTTGTATGCAGGTATATCCCGCATCCTGCGTCCCAGTTGCCACTTGAAACTGGTAAACTGCTCCTCAGTCAGTCTGTTCAGCTCTTCCAGGAGCAGTATCATGACCTGTGCCCTGTTAAAAATCACACAACTTTAGACTCCTGCAGAAGAAAATCGGAAAACTCAGCATTAAAATAATTCTGCTTTCCTCTAAGACAGACACTTCCTCACAGCCAATCACATAGCAGCAATCGGTCAGGAACGCCTCCTAATGTCAGGAAGTGAAACAGAAAGGGCCTGCAGCGCTCTACAAAGGTGCATGGTCGTCTTATAGAGATAAGATTGATTTCAGAAAGCATGAACATAAACTGAGTCGCACACACGCAACAACATAACCACGAACACCCTCCCCACCCTCTTCAGCAAGCTTCAGACAATTTTCCAACGATTTCCTCCTCGCAAAAGCACCGAAGAGTTTCAGGAAGAAGACGAACGCGAACGGATCGTTACGCTGATCATGCGAATAGTTTAAGGGTTCATACAGGAAGTTTCACTGGCACATGTTTATCCTAATCACGTCCATATGGAGGAAGGTCGACAGCAGAACCTCATTACCTCATTAAAAGTTAAAAGTTCTTTAAACACTCACTGATTTTCTTCCATCGTGCTGCGTCCGCTAGCTCTGAAGAAGGAGGAGGAGCTCTGTGACGTCAACACGCAAAGACTCCTGGGAAGAATTTGCCCCTGGAGCTTCATCCTTCGTTTGAAGACAGACGAATGTTCTCTGTGGAAACTGTTCTGTGTCTGGCTTTAGCTCTCAGTGAAGCAGATGCAGTTTGTTGGCAGTAGGCTGTGTTGCTACACGGATGTTTTAGAGCGTGACACACAGGAATGAGCGTGCTGTGATGACACACTGTATGTTGCTATGTAACGCAGCAGAGTCAGTCTGAGCCCCTGTTATGAATACCCTGTTGGGTGGTCTGGAGTCTGTTACAAATGAAACTAGAATACAACAACTGCAGAGGTTTACCTGAACACAGGTGTGCTCTCAGTCTGTGTCACGGTTCTGGATCTTTGACCCAGGGTTTTGTGTTTATGGACTTCTCCATCTCATTTCCTGGTTTTGTTTTCTTGTGCTTATGTTGTTTGGTGATTATTTGAGGTTGTTGAGTTTCCTTTCTGTGTTGTCTCCATGTTTATTCACCCGTCAGTGTTTCCTCTGCTCTTCGTCAGACTGTTGATCTACCCTTGTGGTTCTTCACGGTCCGTGTTCTCCGTTCCCTGCGTTTGTCAGCTTAGGTTTTCTGTTTTAGTTTTGTTTTGCTTTTTAGTTCTGTATTTTCTCCCAATCAGCCTTAATAAATCAATAGCTCAGCTTCAGTTAACTCCTTCCTGCCTATAATCATCTGCATTTGGGTCCTCGCTTTGCACGATCTGTGTCTCATTGGATCTTATTTAAAGGTGGTTGGTGGTTTTTGGTGGTTCGATCCCCGGCTCCTTGTAATGAGAGACAGAGGGAAGACGGCCCAGTCACAGAACACAGAAGACCAAGGTTAAAGTTCAAAATGCAAAAATTCAATCCAACTGGACATCAGCCAGAGAAGCAAATAATTCCGGTAAGGGGTAAAATCCGACTTCCCAAAAGTGACAGACGAGGAGATAAAACAGACTGAAGTGCAGCGTGACCACTGACAGACAAATAAATGATTGAACCAGAACAAACACACTGCTCGGCCTACAGATTGATGACATCAACACCAACGTCCATGAACTACAGGAGTCCTGGCCTGATGAGGTTGCTCTTCTGTGTTGTGCCATCCGCTTCGCTAGAGGTTGTTTGGTTTCCCCGATGTATAAATCCTGCCAATCCTCCTGGCACTTAACAGCGTACACTATGTTACTCTGTTTGTGTCGGGGGACCCGATCCTTGGGGTGGACCAGTTTTTGGCGCAGCGTATTTTGGGGTTTAAAAGCCACAGAGACCCGGTGTTTAGAAAAAATGCGTCTCAGCTGTTCCGATACTCCTGACACATATGGGATCACTACAGGTTTTCACCTGGGCAGCGGTTGTCCTTCTCTCCTGGATCAGCTGGAGCTTTCTTTAGGTGCCTTCCCAGCTTTGACAAAAGTCCAGCTGGGATAACCACATTTACTCAGGGCCTTCTTGATGTGCTGTTCTTCTGCCTCCCTGGCCGCTGTGTCAGTGGGGATGGTGTTCGCTCTGTGTTGTAGCGTCCTGATGACACCCAGTTTGTGCTCCAGTGGATGATGAGAGTCAAACCTTAGATACTGATCCGTATGTGTAGGTTTACGGTACACGTCAGCTTTTAGATGTCCCCCATTACTGATGGAAATCTCACAGTCTAAGAAGGCTAACCTGCCACTTTTCATATCCTCCCTGGTGAATTTGACGTGTCGGTCCACCGAGTTAATGTGATCCGTGAAATGTGGAACGTCCTGAGATTTGATTTTCACCCAGGTGTCACCTGGACCAGTGACACACATCAACACAATAAACACAATGTGCCACACCCTCCGTGAGGTGTCATCTCCACATCACTACTTGCAAAACATAACAAAACATGAGGCAGGAACAAACTATCCAAAATCAAATGCTCAAACACAAAATCCATCTTAACAACAAATTAACGTCGAGACCTATGAAACATGAGCACAAACATTTAAGACTCAAAACCAAGTTGTCTCACATACTTCTCGTTTGTATGTCAGGGACAGTTTTTCTGTTGATTTATTGTTTTTATTGTTGCGACAGAAAGTCTGAGTTCTGTGTTGCCCTTCTGTATATAAACTCTCTGATCTCCTGATGGAGCATCCCTAGGATATCCAGCTTTGTGTTTATGGACTCTAAAACACTTACCCCATGTCGTTTGTGAGTAGGTCTTCCTCTTTTTGTCGGTCCACTTGCTCAGGTTGTCTGGATGTTTATTGGATTCCTCCACGACGCACTGCTCAAAATATGGGTTCCTCCACCCTGGATGGCGATGCCACTCGTGGTCGTATAGTTGTTAAATGTAAAGTGGAAGTTTGATCTCATTTACTGAGAGCTGCACAAAGTCTGCCCTGTTCTGTGTGTGCTGATCTTGATCAGCTCTGCAGAGATTTCAGGTGTTCGGACGTGACTGACCCAGCTGGCAATTATTTCAATTTTAATTTTCATTTCAATTTTATTTATAGAGCACCAAATCACAACAACAGTCACCTCAAGGTGCTTTACATTGTAAGGTAGACCCTACAATAGTACATACAGAGAAAAACCCAACAATCATATGACCCCCTATGAGCAAGCACTTTGGCGACAGTGGGAAGGAAAAACTCCCTTTTAACAGGAAGAAACCTCCGGCAGAACCAGGCTCAGGGAGGGGCGGGGCCAACTGCTGTGATTGGTTGGGGTGAGAGAAGGAAAACAGGATAAAGACATGCTGTGGAAGAGAGACAGAGATTAATAACAGGTATGATTCAGTGCAGAGAGGTCTATTAACACATAGTAAGTGAGAAAGGTGACTGGAAAGGAAAAACTCAATGCATCATGGGAATCCCCGGCAGCCTACGTCTATTGCAGCATAACTAAGGGAGGATTCAGGGTCACCTGGTCCAGCCCTAACTATATGCTTTAGCAAAAAGGAAAGTTTGAAGCCTAATCTTAAAAGTAGAGATAGTGTCTGTCTCCTGAATCCAAACTGGAAGCTGGTTCCACAGAAGAGGGGCCTGAAAACTGAAGGCTCTGCCTCCCATTCTACTTTTAAATACTCTAGGAACAACAAGTAGGCCTGCAGTGTGAGAGCGAAGTGCTCTAATAGGGTGATATGGTACTACAAGGTCATTAAGATAAGATGGGGCCTGATTATTTAAGACCTTGTATGTGAGGAGCAGGATTTTGAATTCAATTCTGGATTTAACAGGAAGCCAATGAAGGGAAGCCAATACAGGAGAAATCTGCTCTCTCTTTCTAGTCCCTGTCAGGACTCTTGCTGCAGCATTTTGGATCAGCTGAAGGCTTTTCAGGGAGTTTTTAGGACTTCCTGATAATAATGAATTACAGTAGTCCAGCCTGGAAGTAATGAATGCATGAACTAGTTTTTCAGCGTCACTCTGAGACAGGATATTTCTAACTTTAGAGATGTTGCACAAATGGAAGAAAGCAGTCTTACATATTTGTTTAATATGTGCATTGAAGGAAATGTCCTGGTCAAAAATGACTCCAAGGTTCCTCACAGCATTACTGGAGGCCAAGGTAATGCCATCCAGAGTAAGAATCTGCTTAGATACCATATTTCTAAGATTTTCAGGGCCGAGTACAATAACCTCAGTTTGATCTGAATTAAGACGCAGAAAGTTAGCGGCCATCCAGGTCTTTATGTCTTTAAGACATTCCTGCAGTTTAACTAATTGGTGTGTGTTACCTGGCTTCATGGATAGATAGAGCTGCGTGTCATCTGCATAGCAGTGAAAATTTATGCTATGTCTTCTAATCTCCAAAAGTTGAATCTGTTCATCTGGACGTAGCGTTTTGTGGGAGAAACGTTTCGTCACTCATCCAAGTGACTTCTTCAGTCTCAGCTGACTGCAGGTTTCCCCAAACCTTATAAACAGTACATTTGCATAATGACTGAAACCAGCCCACTGAAGGAACAATGGGCTGTGAGGTCAGTTCCTTAATCATAATTATGCAAATTCCCATGACCATTGATCAACAATCACTGACCAAAACCCACTGATCAAAGAACACTGATCAATGGCCATGAGTACCATTCACAGAGAGTTGGGGAATGGCTGCAATCACAGCATTATTGGTAATTTTTTCTCTAATGATAAGAATTTTATTTGTGAAGAAGTTCATGAAGTCATTACTAGTTAACGTTATTATACCACGGAGTCAGGTACTTCGGATTTGAGGCCTTAGTTTTCACAGGAGCTACAGTATCCAGAGTCGTACGTAGTGAGGAGGTAAAATTATTAACAAGATAATCGACCTCTGTTGGAGTAGCGTTCAGATAGCTGCTCTGCTCTATGTTGGTACAGGGCATTGAAGATGCAACACGTTCTCACTCCCAAAGTGTAACATTTTACGCTAGGTGACAAATCGTCAACATATTACGTTTTCGGGCACCCAACGCGTTCCTACATGACGACATCGGAAAACTGAGGACACATGAGAACCGTTTGGACTCAATCTACACATGTTTGCTCTTTCCCTTAAAATCGCTTGGGAAAACACTATTTCACGTCATTAAAGTGCTGGTTAAGGTTAGAAATAAGGTTATGGTTAGTGTATAAGAAAAAGGCCTAACCATCTCTTACTTTACTTGGATTGCACAGAGTGTATATTTGTTAATAACTTGAATTATTTTGGATAAGGACAAGTGTAAGATAATGGGTAATTTCAGTTTCTACTTTCTAATTTTGTTTAGCGTAATATTTACAGTTAAATTGTATTTTCTTTCCTTATTTCATTTTTACGTACTGTTCCTTTAATGATAACTGTGCACGGGGGGAGCGTGCACGAGCTAGAGTGTGGAGTAACGGGGCTCTAACTGGCTGTGGAGTCAAACAGTTTTCTTACCGTGTTTGCAGTGTACATGAACATACAAACGGATTATTGTGTTTCAAGACTGTGGAAATAAATGTGCCTGTTTGTTTTTCAACTACAAGCGGACTTTGTGGATTATGTTCAACTGCACAAGGACACGCGTACGGCCTGACTACCAGCTAGTGCTTCCGCGGTAATATTCGTAAGAAAACTGACTCCTCGCGGCCGCAGTCTTTGGATTGGAAATTTAACTGCAACACAGGGACATGAAATACGAGGAGAGGATTCACCAGTCAGCCCTTCAGCACAGAAAGTAAGTGCAGTTAGTCGTGGATAAGGAGGAGATTGGAGAGTGAAACGTGACATATTGGCAACACAGTGTTATGCTAATTAGCAGCGAACGACCCGCTAACGACTAGCTAACTACATGTGAACAGCTACCCTTTGCGTGTTTCCTGAGGCTATTGGTGCAGTTAGCTGTATTGTATGGGCTCAAAATGTGGTCATAAATATTTTGTACTTGTAAATCAGTTTTGTACTTGTAAATCAGGATTTGTATGTGTAAAAAGAATTTATGCGTGCGTAAAAAAGATTTGTATGTGTAAAAAAGATTTGTGTGTGTGTAAAAAAGATTTGTATGTGTAAAAAGAATTTGTGCGTGCGTAAAAAAGATTTGTATGTGTAAAAAAGATTTGTGCGTGCGTAAAAAAGATTTGTGTGTGTGTAAAAAAGATTTGTATGTGTAAAAAGAATTTGTGCGTGCGTAAAAAAGATTTGTATGTGTAAAAAAGATTTGTGTGTGGACTTAGCCAAAAACCCCCCTGCAAGTTACAAGTACGAATTTTGACCCTATTTTTCTTCCTGTCATCTGATTGGTCAATGTCATGTCAATCACAAATGTAACAATCCAATCAGAGAACAGATGGGTTTGGCTGTCGGAGGGGCGCTTTTTTGAACTGCAGGTCCTTGAAGGGAATAAATGCCCTTTTACATGCCAACCCAGCGTTTTCCTTCATCACCACGAAGGAAAACAGTCTGTGGTCGTCCGAGTTTGGTGATTTTTGTGTCACAGGTCTACGTGCTTAATACAGGGACTTCCACAGCCTTTTCAACAGCGCTGCGGACCGCGGGGGGGGGGCAGTGTTTTGGAAATGACAGTCTTCATTACAAAGCTTTCTTCGTTATGAATTAGCATACATGTTTTTATTGAACATTTGAAGAACTAGCAAAAAAACCAGAAACTCTTGTAGAGGACATAAAGTCAGAGATAGAAACGACAAGGAGCAGGTGCATCTAGTACAGGTAGAGCTGCTGCAAAAACCCACAGAGCTCAGCAGCCAGCGCAACAAATTCTGGATCCTTTGCTTTTAGATAGCAGTTAGCATTAGCAGCACATCCTGCGTCCGATGTGAAAGGACCTTTATGCTGCGCACTGTGACTCACAGCAATGGTCCCGGGTCAGCCCTGACTTTGTGTTAAACTAATCCTAAAGTAATAATGGTATTTCTAACCATTGACATACCACAACTTTATCCTTTCAACAGCTGCTGAAAGTAAGGGGACCTAGCTGCTATCGGATATTTATATAGAGATCCTCCAGCTTCAAACTGTATTACCCTTCAAGGACCTGCAGTTCAAAAAAGCGCCCCTCCGACAGCCAAACCCATCTGTTCTCTGATTGGATTGTTACATTTGTGATTGACATGACATTGACCAATCAGATGACAGGAAGAAAAATAGGGTCAAAATTCGTACTTGTAACTTGCAGGGGGGTTTTTGGCTAAGTCCACACACAAATCTTTTTTACACATACAAATCTTTTTTACGCACGCACAAATTCTTTTTACACATACAAATCTTTTTTACACACACACAAATCTTTTTTACGCACGCACAAATCTTTTTTACACATACAAATCTTTTTTACGCACGCACAAATCTTTTTTACGCACGCACAAATCTTTTTTACGCACGCACAAATCTTTTTTACGCACGCACAAATTCTTTTTACACATACAAATCCTGATTTACAAGTACAAAACTGATTTACAAGTACAAAATATTTATGACCACATTTTGAGCTCATAGTATTGAGCTCCCAGCTAAGTGGAACAAGCTAATCGGAGAATCATGGAAGATGATAAAGGTTCAGCAACAGTGGAAAAGCGACAGGTGAAGCCTACAGCTAAGGCGATGGAGGATGCATTACAAAGGAAAATAGGCTCAAGAAAGGCTAAGTTGGGTCAGCTAACAGAGAAAAATAATGAGATGCTGCAGTTAATGGAGGATGATGGCAATGTGGAAATAGTTAAAACCAAGTTGGCTACAGAATTTAATCACATCTTTGGAGAGTTTTGTGAACTGAATACAACTGTAAAGGGGCTATTTCAGCAAGCTGTGTCAAGGGAGGACATGGATAATGATCAGCAGCATTGGTTTGAGCCCAAAGCAGATGCAATGAGAAGCTTTGTTGACAGTGTGGATGCTTGGATAAAGGAAGTCCATCAACGTACAAAGGAAGCAAAAATGGTTGATGAGAGTGTTCAGCCCACTGACAGCATATCAGTAGCAGCATCTAGGAAGTCTAGAATGTCCAAAAGCAGCACTGGTCAATCTTCAGCATCTTCAGCTCGCTTGAAGGCGGAATTGGAGAAGGCTGCACTCTTGGCACAGGCAGCAGCTTTAAAGGAACGGCGAGCTTTGGAGGAGCAAGAAGCTAAACTTAAGGCTGAGAAGGAAGAGCTTGAATTGCGAACTGCTTTAGCAGCAGCTGATGCTAAGCTTAAGATTTTGCAGAGGTTTGAGGGCTCAGATGTGTCACATAGAGATGACAAAGTATCTTCCATCCAGATGCAGCCAGCTGTGGTACAGACTGATCATCCCAGAGCAACTACTGAGGATTGTGGTGGTGAGCAAAACAGGATGCCCATCATCCAGCCTCAATCAGCTAACTCTGTACAGGTAAATCAGCCAGCTATCACAAAGAACAGCCACTGTTCTTCAGGCAACAGTTCTTCTCACTCAGCGGGCGTAGAAGCTTCACAGACGTTGTTAGCTGTTATGGAACGACAGAATGACATTGCAGAAGTCCTTGCAACGCAACAAAGACTTTCTACTCTACCTCCTCAGAACATTTCCATCTTCAGTGGGGATCCATTGGAATATAGACTGTTTATCAGAGCCTTTGAGCATGGAGTAGAGTGTAAAACAGAAAGCAGAAAGGATCGTCTTTACTTCTTGGAGCAATACACTTCTGGACAGCCCAGGGAGCTAATACGGAGTTGTCTGCATATGGATCCAGAAAAAGGCTACTGTGAAGCAAAAAGGCTTCTGAAAGAGCACTTTGGCAACGAATACAGGATTTCTGTGGCATACATAAATAAGGCTCTAGGCTGGCCTCCAATAAAGACAGAAGATGGTGAAGCCCTCAGCGCATTGGCACTATTCCTCACCAGTTGTGGCAATGCAATGTCAGACATGGAGTACATGGAGGAGTTGGATAATGTTGCCAACATGCGTGCCATTGTGAATAAGCTACCGTACAAACTCAGGGGAAGGTGGAGGAGTGTTGCCTTTGAAATAGAGGAGACAGAAGCTCGGCAGCCTAAGTTTATGGACCTTGTCAAGTTTATTAACACGCAGGCTAAGGTAGCATTACACCCAGTGTTTGGAGATATAAAAGACAGCAATAAGGCACCAACCAAGTCTCCACCAAATGTCACTTTAGGGAGGAAGAGTGGCAAGACCATTTTTACAACAACAGCCACACCTGTAAACCACTCAGGCAGCATCGATGCAGAGGCAAAGGGAGGCAAAAAGGGACTCACTAATCCTACCTCCGCATTCAACAAGCCATGTTTGTTTTGCCACAGTGAACATACCATGGCACAATGCAAGAGACTGAGGAAATCTCTACACAAAGAGAAACTAGACTTTCTTCGAGAGAAGGGACTTTGCTTCAGCTGCTTAAAGCAGGGCCATATGAGTAGGTCTTGTGAGGAGAAATTGAACTGTGAGCTCTGTTCATTGACTCATCCAACTGTGTCGCACATCAGGAGCAAGGATAAGCCTGCACCAAAGGAGGAGTCACCAGAACATGATGAGAAGCAGTCTGTGAGCAGTGGGTTTGTAGAGACAGCTAATACACTATGTTCTGGTACTGGGGCCGGAGACGCAGATAGCATCCTTGCTATTGTTCCAGTCCAAGTTAAGGCAAAGAAAGGCGACAAGGCAGCTATCACATATGCTTTCTTGGACCCAGGCAGCACTGCAACATTTTGTACCGAAAAGCTAATGAATGAGCTCAATCTCAGTGGAAAGAAAATGGACATACTGTTGACAACCATGGTGCAACAGAAAACGGTCAGCAGCCATCTTGTTACAGGCCTAGAGGTTAGCAGCCTAGAAAAATGCAACTTCATTGAGCTGCAGGAAGTGTTTTCTCAGAAGGCAATCCCAGCTGATAAAAGGAACATTCCACTGCAGGCAGACGTGGACAAATGGCCTTATCTAAAGCGGGTGCGAATACCCTACATCAATGCAGAAATAGGTCTGCTAATCGGAACTAATGTACCAAGGGCTATGGAGCCAG
Organism: Oreochromis niloticus; assembly: GCF_001858045.2. Lineage (NCBI taxonomy): Eukaryota > Metazoa > Chordata > Actinopteri > Cichliformes > Cichlidae > Oreochromis > Oreochromis niloticus. The sequence goes on along the minus strand of NC_031969.2, from coordinate 35,019,579 downwards.
AGGAAGTCATTCACAGCATAGACGACGGACCCTATGCAGTAAAAACAAGCCTTGGCTGGACAGTGAATGGACCGCTGCGGGATGGCAATCGCAGAGCTGCAAGGAGCAGAATAGTAACTATCAGATCAAATCGAATATCCGTAGCCAAACTGGATGACCTGTGGAAACAGCAGCTCAGATATGACTTTCCTGAATGCAATCAGGAAGAGCAATTGGAGATGTCTAGGGAAGATCTCCAATTCATGGACAGTGTAACACTTTCTGCCAGACTGGTTAACGGACATTACTGCATCGGTCTACCTCTTAAGAACAAAGAGATTCGAATGCCCAACAACCGAGTGCTAGCAGAACAGCGTGCATTGAATTTGAAGAAGAGGCTTCTAAAAAACCCCACATTTTGCGAGGACTATAGTGCCTTCATGAAGGATCTGATCTCCAAGGGCTATGCCGCGAAGGTTCCTGACAAAGACCTCGAGCGCAGTGATGGAAAGGTTTGGTACATTCCACACCATGGAGTGTACCATCCCAAAAAGCACAAAATGCGGGTTGTATTCGACTGTGGAGCTGCCTACCAGGGGTTCACGTTGAATGGGCAACTTCTTCAAGGGCCAAACCTTACCAGTACTCTGATTGGAGTTCTCACAAGATTTCGCCAAGAACCTGTAGCTGTCATGGCCGATGTGGAAGCCATGTTCCACCAGGTAAAGGTTCCACCAGAAGACACAGACCTCTTAAGGTTCTTATGGTGGCCAAATGGTGACCTTAACCAAGCTCTGGTGGCATACAAGATGGTTGTGCACCTATTTGGCGCAACGTCATCACCAAGCTGTGCCAGCTATGCTCTGAGACGGTGTGCTGAGGACAACAGGGACCAGTTTGACAGTACAGCTATTGAAACTACACTGCAGAACTTTTACGTGGACGACTGCCTGAAGTCAGTTGGCTCTGAGGATGAAGCTGTGTTGCTTTTCCACAATCTGAAAGCAGCCTGTCAAACGGGAGGATTCAGGTTGACGAAATGGATAAGCAACAGCCGTGTGGTGCTGGCATCCATTCCTGACACTGAAAGGGCAAAGGAAGTTAAAGATCTGGACTTGGATCAGGATGTACTGCCCATAGAGAGAGCACTGGGAGTACAGTGGTGTGTCCAGTCGGATAGCTTCAAATTCCGAATTGCCATTCAAGAGAAAAAGCCCACAAGGAGGAGCATTCTTTCTACTGCAAGTTCCATCTATGACCCACTGGGCATCTTGGCGCCAGTGGTTCTGCCGGCTAAAAGGATTTTGCAAGAGTGTTGTAGGCTAAAAATTGGCTGGGATAGCGTCATGCCAGAACATCTTGCTCAGCAATGGAATGAATGGCTTAACGATTTGGAGTTACTCCAGGGGTTTGAAGTTAAGCGATCTTTCAAGCCAGCACATTTTGGAGGCACTTCATTTGCTCAGCTTCATCATTTCTGTGATGCTAGTGAGGAGGCTTATGGTACTGTAACCTATCTAGTACAGAAAAGCTGGAATGGTCAAGTCCATTGTTCCTTTGTTATAGGGAAGGCAAGAGTTGCACCACTCAAACACACCTCCATTCCACGTCTGGAATTAACAGCAGCAACTATGGCAGGACGAATGGACAGGATGTTAAGGAAAGAGCTACAAATACAGCTCGCAGAGTCGGTGTTTTGGACTGATAGTACAGCGGTGCTAAAGTACATAAACAATGAGACAACAAGGTTCCGCACCTTTGTCGCCAACCGAGTCTCTCAAATCCTAAAAGTGTCCGTGGCTTCTCAATGGCGACATATCAACTCACATCTCAATCCGGCTGATTGTGTCTCAAGAGGACAGAACGTAGGCCTTTTCCTACAGAACCATGTCTGGATTTCTGGACCAGACTTTCTCGCGGCACCAAACACCAGTTGGCCAAAGAATCTTGATCATCTAGAAGCTCTTAACCCAGCAGACCCGGAGATCAAAAAAGATGTGTCCATCAGCACCTTCGCATTAAATAAAGGAACGGATGTACTGCAGCAGTTGATAGAACACTACTCCTCATGGATACGCCTTAAGAAAGCTGTGGCATGGATCCTTAAGGCAAAGAACATCTTGCTGGTTCGAGCCAAAGAACGGCTAGAACAGACTGCTGACACTGCACAAGACATCAGTAAAGCACAGAGAGAGCAAAGTCGAAACCTGACAAACATCAGGTTAAGCCACCGCAAAGAAAACCTCACAGTGGATGACTTAAAAGAAGCTGAACTTGAGATTATAAGCCACTGCCAAAGACAAAAATTTCAAGAAGAAATCACTGCCCTACAAAAGGGTGAGCCTGTTAAAAGGAGCAGCCACATATACAAGCTCAATCCGCTTCTCCAGGATGGGATCTTGAGAGTTGGGGGAAGGCTCAGTCGCTCATCCTTGCCAGAAGAGTTCAAACACCCCGTCATTCTGGACAAGAGCTTAAGGGTGTCTGAGCTCATTCTACAAGAAATACACAGGGAGGTGGGTCATAGCGGACGCAACCATGTCCTGTCCAAGCTACGGCAAAGGTTCTGGATTCCCGGAGCAAACAGCGCTATCAGGAAAGTTCTTTCCAAATGCACTGTGTGTCGACGACTGCATGGCATCGTCGGGCAACAACAGATGGCTGACTTGCCACAAAACAGAGTTACACCTGACGAACCGCCATTCACGAGGACAGGAGTAGACTATTTTGGGCCCTTTGAGGTCAAACGTGGAAGAAGCACTGTGAAGAGATATGGTGTAATCTTCACCTGTTTGGCCATTCGAGCTGTACACTTGGAGGTAGCAGCATCTTTGGATACAGACTCTTTCATCAATGCTCTTCGCAGATTTATCGCAAGAAGAGGACAAGTGGTAGAGCTGCGCTCAGATAACGGGACCAATTTTGTCGGTGCAGAACGAGAGCTTACGAAGGCTATTCAAGAGTGGAACACCTGCAAAATAGAAAGCACATTGACGCAAAAGGGCATTAAGTGGATCTTTAACACTCCAGCTGCTTCTCACCATGGAGGGGTATGGGAACGTTTGATTAAATCGGTCAGAACAATCCTTAGTGCCACCCTTAAAGCTCAGAATCTGGATGAGGAGAGCCTTCAGACATTTCTTTGTGAAACCGAAGCAATCCTCAACAGTCGGCCTATTACTACGCCCTCCAACGACCCTAATGACTTGGAAGCACTCACTCCAAATCATCTCCTGCTCTTGAAAGCAAAGCCATCCTTTCCTCCAGGACTGTTCCAGAGGGAGGACATCTATGCCCGCCGAAGATGGAAGCAAGTTCAATATATGGCAGATCTTTTCTGGAAGCGCTGGGTGAGAGAGTATTTGCCTCAGCTTCAGACACGGCAGAAGTGGACACGGGTGTCTAGGAACTTTGTGCCTGGAGATATCGTTTTGCTCGTGGACGAGACCGCACCGAGAAACTCTTGGCTCATTGGTAGAGTCACTCAAGCCATGCCGGATGAACATGGACTTGTTCGCAGGGTTCGTGTGAAGACCAAGACCAGTGAACTGGATAGACCGATCACTAAGGTCTGTCTGTTCCTAGAAGCTGTATGAGTCAGTGGTAAAGACTGCACTCCAACGGTATGTCATGTACTGGTGACCTCTGACATCAGAAGAAAGAAGTAATTATGTTGTAAGGACTGAATGCCTATACTGTTGAACTTGATCATTGTGCCAAATTGTTAATAATTGTTTATAAGTTTATAGCACAATTAGGGGCCGGGAATGTATAAGAAAAAGGCCTAACCATCTCTTACTTTACTTGGATTGCACAGAGTGTATATTTGTTAATAATTTGAATTATTTTGGATAAGGACAAGTGTAAGATAATGGGTAATTTCAGTTTCTACTTTCTAATTTTGTTTAGCGTAATATTTACAGTTAAATTGTATTTTCTTTCCTTATTTCATTTTTACGTACTGTTCCTTTAATGATAACTGTGCACGGGGGGAGCGTGCACGAGCTAGAGTGTGGAGTAACGGGGCTCTAACTGGCTGTGGAGTCAAACAGTTTTCTTACCGTGTTTGCAGTGTACATGAACATACAAACGGATTATTGTGTTTCAAGACTGTGGAAATAAATGTGCCTGTTTGTTTTTCAACTACAAGCGGACTTTGTGGATTATGTTCAACTGCACAAGGACACGCGTACGGCCTGACTACCAGCTAGTGCTTCTGCGGTAATAGTTAGGCTTAGGGATAAGGTTAGGTTTAGGGCTGCAATACAGGGCTGGAACCCGGCACGTACCATAAGAACGCGGAAGGTCACCTTTCGCGTTCCTCAGGAATGCCGCGGGACGTGACAAAACGTCAGGATGTTACGCCTCGGGAGTGAGAACGGGCCTCCAAGATGGTAACAGTGGGTGGATGATATTCTTAAACTTAGTTACAGCGCAAACTGCACCGATTATTCTCACAGGAAAGTATGCTTATTGAGTTTTTCATAGATTAATTTTATACTTTTATTTAAAAGCAAACTGAATCTTGTTTTTGTGCAAAAGTGCAAAGTTTCCCTGAGCTTAGTGGACAGACTCAGTAAAGTAATGTTAAAGTACACCTGTATCAGTTAAAGGATGAACAGCCATGTTCATGTCAGTACAGACGCTGGCTCTGCAGCTCTGACTGCAGTGAGATATTATCGGGTTTATGTGGTGACTGCTGCTGATCTTAACAAAATGTTTAGAAAAATATTCACCTTTGGAGCAGAGTTTGTTTTTAACCCTGTCATGCATGAATTATGACAACCTCAATCAGGATTATGCCTGAAAAGATGAATAAAAATACTTAAGAAAAAAATCCTGATTGAGGTTGTCATAATTCATGCACAACCAGCAGGTGGCAGGGTATGGAGTGACACACCAGTGTCCAATGTACTGGTTTATGTGCAAGTATACCATCAACACCAATACAAGTGCACACAAATACCAGCAAACAGCCTTTGAATAGCTGTAGTGACCACTGTGCCTGAAAGGGTTAATGTGGAGGTTACAAAGCAGTCTGAATCATTGTTAATGAGTAACGTCTGCCACAGAGACTGTGCAGCCCACACCCACTGAGAGAAATTAACTGAAATGCAATGAACACTAACTTTTTTTTACAGTTTTCCTGCAGGTGAATGAGGCAGGACTGCAGACCTGCAGACCTGAGCTGTCGTCTCACGTTTGCAGCTCTAGCGACTCATTTGTCCCGGTGTTGTCCCCAGCTGCCCTCAGATTCACAGCTCAGCACCACCCAACATGAAACAGTCATGTATGTCTGCACTTAATGCTGATCACACTTTAAGCATATCTGTAGCCAAATCTAAACCAACTGAGGAAAAAAGTCCAAAGGCGGAGCCACCATGTTACCTGTACGTGTGTCGTTGCATGTTTCCTCCTCGGCATTCTGCCTGTATGCTGCTCCTTACAGCTGATCGTAGAGCAGCACAGCTTCTGTTTCACACTGACTGTTATCAGCTGCATGAAGAGGACATGATGTCTTTTATTTGACAGCATTAGTTGGAGATAAATTATTTGAATTTGAGGAGCAGGACTGCACCTCCTAACGTGTCCTCTGTCTATAGATGACATCGCCGGCCCTACAAGCTGTTCGTTTTCCTGCCCCACCCTCCCTGCTCCTTTTTCAGTTCTTTTACTTGTCATTAGGACACGGAGGTCAGCCCGGCCCCTCTGAGGCCTTCCCAAACTCCAGCTCAATTCATGTTCAAGCCATCTGACTTTCTCTACTAAAATGCTGTCAAACCAAAGATGAAAGATTTTCACCGTTTTTTGCAGCTTCCAGAATGACTTCACGACGTTACTCTGACCCGTGAAGCTTCAGCGGACGCATGAAGGAGAAGGAGTTCCCAGTGGATCCCATCCCCAACCACAGCCATGGTTTGAGATATTTTAAGAATCAGACACAGTCCAGGTTCACACTGTCTTTATTTGTGGTCACATAGTTAATTATTTTCATGGCAAGCACAAAGAAAACATAACGAATACATCGTTAAAGCATGACTGCCTTACACGTGCCTGATCACAGATACCTCAGCTGGTCCTGTCTGTTTGTTGTCATGTTTGCAGTCGACTGCTGTGTCAGCGCATTTCATTCTTGAACAAAATCATTTTTGCGTTATTCTACTGATGCTTTTTTGATGAGCTACAGAGTTTCCTGTGAACTTCACAGTAATTTGGTTTTTAATGAGTGCACGCCGATCCTCCAGATTTAGTTCGGCGGTGACGGCGGAGCTCTCTGCACAGTAAACCCTACATCTATTGGCGGCACAGTGGTGTTCATCTTGTGTTCACACCTGTCTCCCAGGTAACTGTCAGGGCAGTCACACAGGTGTTGGTTGGAGTCCAGCAGCCTCTTGCACTGTCCCCCGTTCAGACACGTATCAGGATGGCAGACGGCAAGTGACCGGGAGTAATGGAAGCAGATTTTACTGAAGCGAGATGGAAGCCAATCATCCCTCCAACATCTGAAGGACGTCATGGCTGCTGGGACTTCCACTAAGTCGTCCCACTCAAACCTGATGCTGTGCATCACCTTTAAAAACTGACCTACAGAAACTCCATCGACCTCGCGGTTGCAGGTTAAAATATTCTGTGGGATTTGATCGCAGTCTGTTTCTGGCATATGTGAGTAATATGGCTCTGGCTTATACAACTCCAGCTCCTTTACCACTGCTGCTGCTTTAGTGTCCTGCTCTTCTTTCAGAGTGTAGCCCACAGCCACAGTGACACTGTCCACAAGGATCTTTGTCATATTATAAAAGGCATATGTCCAGTCTGTATCTGTGTCATATACCATCACCACCCAGCTGTACCAGTTGTACTTCTGATCCAGAACCGTCTTCACCTGAACAGCGATGGCTTGCTTGTTATTAGCACTGAGAGCTTTGGCGGTCTCTATCACGTCATTCTTCATGAACTGCTCATAGTTGGTCAGACAGAACTGTACAGCTGAAATCTGAGCTTCAGAGACTTTCTTGAACATCTGCGTGTGTTCAGCTTCTTTGGCTGCTGTGTTTAAACCCAGGAGTTTCCAGTAGAACTGGTTGATTAGCATCCCCTTCTACAGCAGGCTGCTTAAATACAAGTTGTATTTTCCGATCTGACTCGTGTCACATTTAAACTTTCTCTTCAGCAGTTCGTTGATGTTTCCGCTCAGAGACGTGCTGGTGACTGTCAGGTAATGGTAAAGGTTGATCATACCGGTCTCAGCTCCCGTGTTCTCATAGTAGTTGGTGAATATCTGTGCCAGTCGCTGTTTGTCCTCACCTCGCATCAGCTCGCCACTCTCTCGAAACTCGTTGAACTTCCTCCAGGCGTTGAGGATGCGGAGTTCATCTTGAGAGTAGACGCTGATGTAGCTGAACCACTCTACGTCTGTTGCCAGGTCAGAGATCTGGATGGAGAGTGAATCCATCTTCCTGTTTACTTCAGCGAAGCCTTCCTTCACTGCCTTCAGCACTGGGTCGTCCTGTGGGATGAAGACTAGGACCATGCTGATGACAGAGGAGACCACACCTCCAATGCCAGGCGCCAGGCTAGCGAAGTTTGAAAGGCTTTTGATTACACCTACCACCTTATCAGGGTTAATATTTTCCATCACGTCTTTAAACAGAGACAGAGAATCTTTGACAGCATTCAGAACTTGATCAGCTTGGTCTCTGCTGTCTTCAGGCAGGTCTCTGCGAGCTCTGTAAGGTGGTGAGAGGTCAGGTGTGACGGGGTCATGGGGCCGAACAGAGGAGGTCGTCCAGTAGAGACAAAGCAGTGAAGCCAAGAGCATCGAGGCAGGCCTCGATGTAAATCCTGCAGCACCAAACACTTACAGGACAAACGAGACGAGAGCTGCGTGTCTTTGTTCGCTCTCAAAAAAGTCTCGTAGCTTCATCAGGAAGCTGTCAGATGCTGCCAAACCATTTCAGTTTTATGATATTATAAAAACGTTTTAGTTCACTAAAATAAACTTGAAAAAATGAAAAATAACTGAAACAGTTGCAGAGGAAATGCTCTTAGTCTAAGTATTATGTTTAAAGCCAGCAGGAGAAGAATCACTGGGAAGGGTTCAAACAGACGTTACTGACACGGGAGCCGGGCGTGCACATCACTGCTACTTCTGCACACGTGTCCATTTCACACTGTGGAGAGGCAAAGCGTGAAGTGGACACAGTGGACGTGCGTGTCTGTTTGATGCTTTGCTGTGATATTGGCTGGTGAGGCTTTCATTCATGTGTTCATTCAGACTCTGGATGTCTGTAAGAGACTCTGAGTCACTGCTTCCAACAGTTCTGTCCTCATAGCATCACCTGTGCTGATTGCTCTAAATGTGGCGCAGGACGTACGCCCTGCATACAATAATAGTTACAACACTGCAGTTAAAAGTTTTCAAACAATAAAAACTAACCTGCAACAAGAAAATCCACTCTGGAAACTAACTCAAATGAAACTGAATTACAAATAAAAAGTCAAAGTGACAGAAAAATCAAAATGACAGCTGGCAGATCCATCCTGCTGCGTCAGCATCTTCAGTCCCTCGCTCAACGAAAAGCCTGAAAACTAAACAAATCCATGTGCAAGCGAGCCAGCCCACATGTGTCTGCACACTTTCAGGATAAGACAAGTAAGAACACCAACAGGAACTTTAGTAAAACTACAAGACAATCAATAAATGATGTAATTACAGATAAATTAATTTGTGATTAAAGTACAGGCACTAAAAATAACGTTTGAAATAAAGGAAATTATACATGAATATATTCAAAGTTTAACTGCTTTTATGCTTTGATTTTGTATTTGTTTGCCTTTCTATTAACTCCCAACTTCATTTACTTTTGTCCATTTAGTTTCCTATTTGTTCCTGTGTTTAATGCACGTTGATCCAGTTATGAAGTCATTCAGTCGTTTGTGAATCCCTGTCAGCGTGGTTGTTCATTTATGCATGAAACAGCATCAGACTGCACACACACACACACACACACACGCATACACACACACACACACGCACACACACTTCGTTAAACTTCATCAGTTCGTGTCTTTAACGGTTTAAATCCGGATGTAAAAACCCTTTAAATGAAGTGTTTTCATTGGTTAGTGTATGTGCAATAGAGTGACAAAGCAGACCTGCAGAGAGGTGCGGCTGATCCTGTTTGCTCAGCAGGTGTTAGTGGTTCAGTCGTGAGGTTGCTGCAGTCTTGGAGAAAGAAAGTTCTGAGCTTGAGTGCACAGAATCAGCTGTTTTTATGGGCTGCTAACAGGCCACACCTTCCTTTCAGTCACATGACTTTTTGTTTGGGGCAGCTGGAGACTGTTATGGAGAAATCATAGTGATGTAGGAACTTGAACTTAAAGTCTTGACTGCTTCATGTTCACTGGTTCTAAACACCAACCACAGCAGCTGAGTCCAATCACTGTGGAATGCTTATAATTTGAGTACTTTGTGTGAGAGCCGCTGCATGTCAACCACAGTTATTTCTACACTGATGTGTGGAGTTCAGGAGAGACTGTCCAAATACATGAACTGGATGTTAGATAAAAGAATGAGGCCTAAAGAAGGAAGGTCTGTGTGAAACTGCAGGCCATCACAGTGAAGTGACCCTTCAGACCTGAACCTGGAACTGTCCCCCAAGGGCGTAGATTTGGCATGGACGGAAGGGACATGTCCCCACCAACATCCAGCCATTATTGAATCGTTCCCACCAATAATATGATCTCTTTGAGTAAAGAAAAATAAACCCGATAGAAAGAAAAAAACAATCTGTCAACGTCTCATTCACCCAGCGGTGCAGAAAGACTTAAATTACGTTCTCTACTGGAGTCCTACCTCATGTGACAAATATGGCCAATGTGACTGGCTGTACCTTTCAGGGAGCTCTGTTTAGTTTTAGCAGCGGCAAGCCTGCAAGGAGGAGGATGGCAGCAAAAAGGAAGAACCTGGATATAAGCAGTGTTGGGACTAACGCGTTATTAAGTAACACGTTACAGTAACTACGTTATTATTGTGGTAACGAGCACGGTAACTAGTTAGTATGCCAAAATCAGGAACGCGTTAGTCGTTTTCAGTGATGGGAATAACGGCGTTACAAGTAACGGCGTTACTAACGGCGTTACTTTTTTCAGTAACGAGTAATCTAACTAATTACTATTCCTATCGTTACAACGGCGTTACAGTTACTAACAAGAAAACGCGGTCCGTTACTATTTTTCATCAAACAGACGGTTGAAGCTGTGTTCAGCTTACAGCATCTTATATCAGCTGCAGGAAGTAGCTGTAAGTAATCTGGACGCTACAGCTTTAAGCAGCTGCGCGCTCCCGCGGACGGTAATCACGATCACTGTCTAGCACAACACCTGGTGCTCAGGGGGCAAAACAATCGAGTGCTGCTGTTTGACTGAGGAAGAATAAAGTAGTCGTGGTAAGTCAATCACGTGACCACTTCAAGACAAAGCAACAAGGTGATATATACCAGTTTTAAATTGTGTCGATAGGCCACGTAAAACCAGAGTCATGATAAACAAGATATACGCGGCGTTTTTCCCTCAATAGTTTCGTCACGTTAGCGCTAGCAAGCACTCTCTGCTTATGAGCAACAAAAAAAACAAAAAAAACAGGGGAAGTTTTAGGAGTGACGGCGAGAGAGAGAGAGAGAGCAGGAAAAGAGAGAGAGCGAGTTTTGAGATGTGAGATTTGTGACGTTTAGCGTGTTTGGAGTGTGTAGTTAATGTGTTGTCTTGTGTAGTTAGTGTGTAGTGTTGTGGATAGTTTTGTGTTGTGTGTTAGAACAATGAGGCGACTGCTGTCTCCAGGTAGAAACAGCAGTGATACACCTGCTGCTGTCAGACCTGCAGGTATCAGGCTGTGATGTTCTCCTTTGTAGTGGACAGGAATGATTTTTTTGGAGTGACACAAATAATTTGTGGCATCTTATTGAAGAACAGCTGATTGTTCTTTAAATAGTTTGAAATGGTTATTTTAAAAAAGGGTAAAAGGTAAATGGATGCAAATAACTTTGTTGTTTGCAAAACTTGTGCATAGGATTTTAAAATTGACAAATTATATTTGCTTTTAAAGTTATGATTCATTAAACATGTTTGTGGTTGTTACAGTAAAAATATAACTTTTTCTACTCTGATTTTATGTTTTTTGTCTGATTTTAGATCAATTGTGTTAATACAGTATGTCAACATGAAAACATAACTGTAAATTCAGACACGTGAGGTTGTGCTAAAAAGGATGATACCAAACAAGGCAAAGTAAACAGTTTTTAAAGGTAAAATGTGGAGAGAAAATCAAAAGTAGTTAAAAATGGCCAATTATACCCTGGACCCCACAGGGTTAAATGTTTTTTTAAAAGTAACGCAGTAGTTACTTTTCAAGTAATTAATTACTTTTAGAATATTGTAACTCAGTTACTAACTAGTTACTTTTTTGAAGAAGTAACTAGTAACTATAATTGAATTACTTTTTCAAAGTAACTTGCCCAACACTGGTCGTTACTGGGATTTAGATAGGGTTGTTACTCGTTACTTCGTGTGGTGGATATCGCGGAGCTTCCACAGATTCACTAATATTAGCAAGTGGTGGAGGCCAGCAGGTGGATGAGGGAAAGGGGAGGCAGGAGGAGGAGAGAAGCGGCCGCCGGTCCAAGTGTGAACTGAACTTCAGGTAAGAAGTTATGACCTGCAGTCTATCTGGGTCAGATATAAACCAAGTTTAGGTGGAGTTTATTTTCGTTATTCTGACTTTTTCCGTACTGCGTGCTAGCTAGCATGACGGAGTTTCTATATAGCTGGGTGGGTGCTATGTTACTGATGTTGAACTTTATTTTGTTCATAAGGTTAATTGTTAGAGTTGCCAACCGTCCCGTAAAAACACAGAATCGTCTCGTATTCAGAGAAAATATTACGCGTTTCGTACTGAGGTGAAAAGGAACACAGTTTGTCCCGGACTTCAGCTACAATGAAAAAGACACAAAGCTGAAGCTGCACAGCTGCCTCTTCTTCTCTCATTCTCTCCTGTTGCTACTTCAATCACGAAACTGATCAATGATCAGCTGATCGGCTTTTCTCTCGTTTATTTATCGCCCACTTTGCGCCAGAAAGAGGAAACCAGCGGATGTCGCGTTAAACAACAGCAGCACGTTTAAGCTTGATCAGCTGTTGTTAGAATTTATTTAATATTAATTTCTAGTATCAGCTGATGTTTGCTGGAGCCACAGCTGTAAAGCTGCTGGTCATGATGTCAGTTTGGATATGTGGTGAGAGGGAAACATGCAGATGAAACCAGGAGATGTCCTTACTGAATCATCAGAGCTGAACAGCTGATGGAGAAACAGGTTTACCTTTTAGGTGACATGGATGAGTTGAAGGGAAGTTATGAACTGTTTCTGAGAGACAAATAACACCAGGATCCTTTTCTAAGTAGCTGACAGCTGGTAACTGTGCAGGGGCGGGTCTAGCAAAGTGTTGCCAGGGGCCAGGTAGGGCATTAACAGGGAAAGGGGGGCACAAAGAAATACTTTTCATTCTTATTCTCATTTAAAATGTCTAACTTTTAATAAATAATTATCTGAGTCTTACAACAAACGATTGATAGATTGATACATATATACCATCAGAACAGTGTACATCACTGTCACAACAGTGTTTGTTTTCATTCAAAGGCTTTATGATTTTTCCTATAATGGCGGGCCGGTCTCTAGTCAAAATGCCCGGGATGATTTTTTTGTCCCAGTCCAGCTCTGTATGCAGCTCATCTGCAGTCTGGTGTTACCTACATCTTCCTATTCAGAAGGCAGAATTTCCGAGTTCTGAGTACAATCGAAAGCACCATGACTGCAGTTTTTGTGTTGGATGTAAAAAGCGCACATGGCGCTGTGACGTAGGCTAGAATCATGGCAGTGGTCAATGACGGTCCAGGCGTGGGATTTCTCTCGTGGAAATATGCACATTATTTTTTCCTTTCTATTGGCAGGTGGCACAGTGCACGTGTGGCAAGTAAGCAAGCTAGAAGACTGGCAAAGTTATGGAAGCAACACATTAACAAGAGAATTCTGAGTAAAACCAAAGTTACTTTCCCTAGTAACTAGTTACTTTGAAAGTAACGAGTAACTTGAAGTAACTGAGTTACTTTTGATAGAAGTAACTAGTAATGTAACTAAGTTACTAATTTAAAGTAACTTACCCAACACTGGATATAAGAAAGTATTTTTCAAAGAAACCTGTCAGTCACTTAAAGTCAAGTTAGCTTTAACCGTCTTAATAACGTTACAGGCTATGCTAGGCTTTGGCCCACATCAGTCTAAAATTATATGTAATGTCCCGAATTCGAAATGTTGAGCAATATAACAAACCAACAGAGGCCCAGAAGAGTGCAGTCAAACAATGAGTTTATTGAAACACACGCGCGGGAAGATATACACTGCATCAGATCAGCATAAGTCTTCACCCCAAAATACACTTGAGAATACTTTTATAATATCAGGGTTCCGCCCCTTCATGCGTCAAAATGATTATGATGTTTATCATTTACACTACATGATCACTTCAAAAGCTAAAAACAGACAAAGAAGTTCCTCTTTCTATCACATTCTTCCATAAATGGAAAGTAGTTTCAGGCTCAGACGATTTCTGAGGGCTTGTCCTCTTCTTGACTCGTCTTCTGTCATCTGTTACTAAGAAACTCAAATGCAGTTGGAAGCTAAATGAATGTCAGGCCTTTGGCCTGGCTGTTCTCTAAATTATATGTGTTTGTAAGCATGTATGCAGTTTTACCCTCTATTGCTCCAAGTTGCTTGCACAATATATTGTCTGGACATCGCGCAAAACAAAGCTTGAGACCTTCCATTAACTGAGCAGAATAACCTCTTAATGAGCACAATATGCAATGTGTGTATATAATGATTATGGCTGCACCTGTGATAAAGGTTAATATGATGCCAGTAGCTTTAGTAAACATTTTAATACAATGTTACTGGTGAAGGATATATAGTAACAGTAAAATAATTTCTTTATTTCCACAGTAACCATGAATAATGTATTTTGGAAACTAACTGCACAACAGGCAGCACTGTTATCTCAGTCTCAGAGCAGCATTTCTAATTTTGATTGAAACTGTCAGAGAAAACGGCAGCCTCGAGCAAGCCAGGATATTAGTTTACAGAGGCTGTTAAAATTACATGTCTAACTTAAAATGGTGACACAATAATTTCATCCTAATGGCACTGACATATTCATAGGGTTAATTTTTGAGACAAAATATCATGAGGTAGTCATGATTGTGCAAATATTCCACCTTGTAGTGCAGTTTGCACAAATTGTTTTAAAAATGCACTCACCTTACAAACATTGCTGATGAGTCAAGATCTGCACAAACTGACAGAAACACTGAAGCAGCTCCACATTTTATTCTTATTGTCATGACTGTATTTGAAGCTATTTTTATTTTTGTATGATACCTGATTTATATGGAATATGACTGAAGTAAACTGAAGTCTAAAATACTTAGTCATTTATTTAATAGTAATTTAACATTATATAATTCACATATAAAACTATGAATTGTAATTTTAAATGGTCTAAAAGCATGTAGAATAGCATATGCAGGGAAGTATATTTCTCCTTTTTTTATTAAGAAGCAAAAACAAAAAGGAAAAAAAAAGAAACAGGGCAGGGTTCAGTGGTTGACTCATCCGTCCCCACCAATGCCAAAACCAAATCTACGCCCTTGCTCTCCCCTGCAGTCAAGTTTTAGTGGGTTCAATGGTCTCTGCAGAGTGACACCAAGGACACCAAAGCTTGTTTGGCGGACTGTCAGAGTTTGCATATCCTTCCAGAGACCTCGGTCCTGTGACTTCAAATGAACCGAGTCTGCCTGGTAGAGTCTCAGATATCGATCCAGAATCTGAACACAAGCTTGGATTCCAAAAGCAGGTGTTCAAAGTGCAACTTGATCACATGTTATTACGGCTGCATGTACAAATCTGCCATTGTGTGGTTCCAGTTCTGCACTGGAAAAATAACAGTTACATTAGGATGACATTCATGCCCATGCGTGGATGCAAACGTCTGACCATAACTGTAACACCTCTGCCTCCAAGTTTGAGAAGGATTCTGGGGTGAGGCGACTCAGTGATTTCAGAGATGCTTCACATCTACAGAGCTGAGTCGAGTCAGTCTGTAGTCTCACAATGTGAAGAGAGTCCCGGAGCGACCGTCTGAGAGTACAAACAGCACAACGTGATCTACCATATTTAACGTAACGATGAGGAAACATGAAAAACAGGGAGAACCGTACGGAGAACACACAGACCAACCAGCAACGAGAAAGCACACTCTATAAATACACAGCAGGAAACGAGCGAACAGCACACAGGAGGAAGACACAGCTGAACCAAATGAGTATGACGAGACACCAACTACATGCACTGACATAAGACATGGCGAGGAGGAGAGGCAGACGAGGGAGCGAGGGAACACGAGGGAGAGCACAGACATGACACGCTGAGGAAACATATCAGAATAAAACATGAAGGAAACCACAACACAAGAGGTCACACCACAATATAAAACTGAGACACGCAGAGACACAGAGGGCGGAGACACGAAGGCAGACACACAGAGGGCGAAGATACAGAGGGCGGAGACACAGAGGGTGGAGAAACGAAGGCAGAGACACAGAGGGCGGAGACACAAAGGCAGAGACACAGAGGGCGGAGACACAGAGGGTGGAGACACGAAGGCAGAGACACAGAGGGCGGAGACACAAAGGCAGAGACAGAGTGCGGAGACACAGAGGGTGGAGACACGAAGGCAGACACACAGAGGGCGGAGACACAAAGGCAGAGATACAGAGGGCGGAGACACAGAGGGTGGAGACACGAAGGCAGAGACACAGAGGGCGGAGACACAAAGGCAGAGACACAGAGTGCGGAGGACACAGAGGGTGGAGACACAAAGGCAGACACACAGAGGGCGGAGACACAAAGGCAGAGACACAGAGGGCGGAGACACAGAGGGTGGAGACACGAAGGCAGAGACACAGAGGGCGGAGACACAAAGGCAGAGACAGAGTGCGGAGACACAGAGGGTGGAGACACGAAGGCAGACACACAGAGGGCGGAGACACAAAGGCAGAGATACAGAGGGCGGAGACACAGAGGGTGGAGACACGAAGGCAGAGACACAGAGGGCGGAGACACAAAGGCAGAGACACAGAGTGCGGAGACACAGAGGGTGGAGACACAAAGGCAGACACACAGAGGGCGGAGACACAAAGGCAGAGACACAGAGGGCGGAGACACAGAGGGTGGAGACACGAAGGCAGAGACACAGAGGGCGGAGACACAAAGGCAGAGACAGAGTGCGGAGACACAGAGGGTGGAGACACGAAGGCAGAGACACAGAGGGCGGAGACACAAAGGCAGAGACAGAGTGCGGAGACACAGAGGGTGGAGACACGAAGGCAGACACACAGAGGGCGGAGACACAAAGGCAGAGATACAGAGGGCGGAGACACAGAGGGTGGAGACACGAAGGCAGAGACACAGAGGGCGGAGACACAAAGGCAGAGACACAGAGTGCGGAGGACACAGAGGGTGGAGACACAAAGGCAGACACACAGAGGGCGGAGACACAAAGGCAGAGACACAGAGGGCGGAGACACAGAGGGTGGAGACACGAAGGCAGAGACACAGAGGGCGGAGACACAAAGGCAGAGACAGAGTGCGGAGACACAGAGGGTGGAGACACGAAGGCAGACACACAGAGGGCGGAGACACAAAGGCAGAGATACAGAGGGCGGAGACACAGAGGGTGGAGACACGAAGGCAGAGACACAGAGGGCGGAGACACAAAGGCAGAGACACAGAGTGCGGAGACACAGAGGGTGGAGACACAAAGGCAGACACACAGAGGGCGGAGACACAAAGGCAGAGACACAGAGGGCGGAGACACAGAGGGTGGAGACACGAAGGCAGAGACACAGAGGGCGGAGACACAAAGGCAGAGACAGAGTGCGGAGACACAGAGGGTGGAGACACGAAGGCAGACACACAGAGGGCGGAGACACGAAGGCAGACACACAGAGGGCGAAGATACAGAGGGCGGAGACACAGAGGGTGGAGAAACGAAGGCAGAGACACAGAGGGCGGAGACACAAAGGCAGAGACACAGAGGGCGGAGACACAGAGGGTGGAGACACGAAGGCAGAGACACAGAGGGCGGAGACACAAAGGCAGAGACAGAGTGCGGAGACACAGAGGGTGGAGACACAAAGGCAGAGACAGAGTGCGGAGACACAGAGGGTGGAGACACGAAGGCAGACACACAGAGGGCGGAGACACAAAGGCAGAGATACAGAGGGCGGAGACACAGAGGGTGGAGACACGAAGGCAGAGACACAGAGGGCGGAGACACAAAGGCAGAGACACAGAGTGCGGAGACACAGAGGGTGGAGACACAAAGGCAGACACACAGAGGGCGGAGACACAAAGGCAGAGACACAGAGGGCGGAGACACAGAGTGCGGAGACACGAAGGCAGAGACACAGAGGGCGGAGACATGAAGGTAGACACACAGAGGGCGGAGACACGAAGGCGGAGACACAGAGGGCGGAGACACAGAGGGTGGAGACACGAAGGCAGAGACACAGAGGGCGGAGACATGAAGGCAGACACACAGAGGGCGGAGACACGAAGGCAGACACATAGAGGGCGGAGACACAGAGGGTGGAGACACGAAGGCAGAGACACAGAGGGTGGAGACACGAAGGCAGACACACAGAGGGCGGAGACACGAAGGCAAAGACACAGAGTGCGGAGACACAGAGGGTGGAGACACGAAGGCAGAGACACAGAGGGCGGAGACACGAAGGCAGACACACAGAGGGCAGAGACACAGAGGGTGGAGACACGAAGGCAGAGACACAGAGGGCGGAGACACGAAGGCAGAGACACAGAGGGCGGAGACACGAAGGCAAAGACACAGAGGGTGGAGACACGAAGGCAGAGACACAGAGGGCGGAGACACGAAGGCAGACACACAGAGGGCGGACACACAGAGGGTGGAGACACGAAGGCAGAGACACAGAGGGCGGAGACATGAAGGAAGACACACAGAGGGTGGAGACACGAAGGCAGAGACACAGAGGGTGGAGACACGAAGGCAGAGACACAGAGGGCGGAGACACGAAGGCAGAGACACAGAGGGCGGAGACACGAAGGCAGACACACAGAGGGCAGAGACACAGAGGGCGGACACACAGAGGGTGGACACACAGAGGGTGGAGACACGAAGGCAGACACACAGAGGGCGGACACACAGAGGGTGGAGACACGAAGGCAGAGACACAGAGGGCGGAGACATGAAGGAAGACACACAGAGGGCGGAGACACGAAGGCAGCGACACAGAGGGCGGAGACACAGAGGGCGGAGACAGAGTGCAAAATACTAAATAATCAAGGACCTAAACAGGGAATATAACTAAAGACTCCTAATGAACCAAGACTTAACCCAAATTACATACATATCACAAGGAAACCCAAAGTGCTGGGTCAGGAGGACCCAGAACCATGACAAAAATAATTTAAATAAATCCAACAAAATAATGAGGAGCAGTGAAACGGGGTTAGTTGTTCATTTTCTGTGAAATGTGAAGCAGTAAAAAGTCAAAGAGGTTCAAAGAGACACCTGAAGCTGAAGTGTGCCGTGTCTGGTGGGAGGCAGGTGGGCTACCAGGCTGTCCTGCTGATGGATCTGATGACGAGCTGTTGGTTGATGAGTCTGTGATGAAGTCTCTGATCTCTATAAGGTAAACTGATGATGATGATGAGTGAGGGACGAGGAAGGACCGGTCACCTTGTCGGGGTCTGAAAAAAGAAAAGTTCAGATACGTACATTTATGAAAATACAGTAATGATGTGTGAGAGTCTGAGACTGAAGGACAAACCAGTGCAGGAGTTCTTCACCTGTGAGGTGAAATGTAGCCACGCAGCATCATCACCACACAGGCTGGACTGGGACGAAAACCGGCCCAGGCATTCTGACTAGAGACCCGCCCACCAGGTATTACAGGAAAAAACATAAAGCCTTTGAATGAAAACTAATTCTGTTGTGACAGATGATACTATTATAATCTTATTATTATGTGAGCACGATGACACCATGGCATACTGAAAATGTTCAAATTCTTAGGGAAATTCAGCACTTTTTAAAAAAATTTATCTCTTTACTTGGATTTTTTGATACAAAAACCACAATAAGCAGTCTGAGACATGTAAAAGGAAAACTAATACCGTATGGTAAATAATTGGTCTACCACCCATTCACCCATTCGACCTGGGAAACCCAACCTGCCGTTGGAGTGGGGCTGCCCCTCTCACTATAGTTTCCCTCAGATCATCAGGTAAGTAATCCACTAGAGGGCGCCATATATCCAAAAAGATATCGTCATTACCACTCAGGTTTGCACTCAGTCTTTCCATTGGTAAAGATTTCTTTGTACTACTGAGTTACTGTTGGTAGTTTTTCATTGATCTAATTGAAAAAGAAAAAGAAAAATAATTTACATAGTAGTTTATATTTGTTTTTATCTGGAAATTTGTTCAGAGTTGGCAGCCCCAATAAATACTGAGCTGGATCTTTGTGTATTCTGCTTTTAAATATATCCTTTAATTCTTCTGTTACACAAAGCCAGAATTTAGCTTTTTTTTGAGCAAGTCCAAAGACAATGCAAGTAGGACCCCGCTGCAGATTTACATTTAGTACATTGTGCTGACCTACTCGGATCAGTTTTATTCATACTATACGGTCTGTGTAAAATTTTATATTGTGTTTCTTTAAATCTGTTATTAAGAAATAAAGAATGCTCAGATAGTAGGCACTCACTCCAGGCATGATCATCACAGTGACACTGGAGGCCTCCCTCCCAACTCCTGATAAGGTTTCTAATATTATGTTTGTTATGGCCTTGTAGTGTATTGTAAAACTGTCTTATAGTACTTTTGTCTGCGTTTAACTGTAAAAAGGAATTTTCCATGGGTCCTAGTTGCATTGTATTGTGCAAAATATCAAAACTTGAAGTACGTGACGGGTCTGTAAAAATGCAAAAAAATCCATTTGATGTATTCCTTATTTCTTTTGGACCTGCTCAAAAGACATACAAACATTCCCATTAAACCAATCACCAACCACACGTATTCCTGCACCATCTCTGAAATACTGCACTTTTGCTTCTGATTGGAGCCTGAACTCTATGTAGTTTCATACAGTTACGACTTTATCATCTGAGCTCATATCTGCTCTAAGGTGTGTTTTTGTATTTTGTAATAAATTTCACATTTTGGGGTGAAAATTTTATAATTTTAATCAGAAAATGTATTTTTTTCATATCTGCCCCAACAATGATGCTGTTACTCTCTGCTCGGTTTTCTGTACATTAATAAAAGATTTTTCATCATCGTCTTGATTTTAAGGTTTTATTTGTCCATCATTTCTTTCTTCCTTAATGATTTTATGAATCTGATTTCTGTTTTGATTTTTAGCTGAAGACATGACGTCATGTTCCTCTGCCTCTCTGCTCTGCCTGCTTTTGCGCATCCCTCTCTCTCTTTTATCCTCCTCCTCCTCGGTGTGTCTCAGCTGTCCTTGCTCCGCTCTCAGATGGAGGCTGCAGTGTTGTGCTGAGTAGCGGTGAGCCAGCATCTCTGCCTGCAGCAGACCTACGCTTCCTGAAACAGGAAACTACAGCACCCACAATCTTCTGCCTGAGCCCAGACTGTTGTTGGGCAGGAGCGAAGCCCCGTGGAACCCTGGGAGTCGCAGTCCAGAGAGAGAGAGAGAGGGTGACGTGCCATGACAACAGTCAGAGGGAGAGAGACGAAGAGGTGAGTTCATGTTTGTTCCTCTTGTTTACCTCTCCTCTTCCTCTCCTCCTCCTCTCCTCCTGTCTTCATCACGGCTGTCCGTTTCTCAGCCTCCATCTCTGCATGTCTTCTCTCCTGTCACACCTCCACCCTCCTCCTGACTCAGGCTGACGGTGCATTTTCCTGCCGGAGCTCCAGCCTGCAGACACCTAACAGAGCTTTGACATCAGTGTGTGTGTGTGTGTGTGTGTGTGTGTGTGTGTGTGTGTGTTTGTTCGTGTGTATCCGTGTGTGTCTGTTCGTGTGTGTGTGTGTCTGTTCGTGTGTGTGTGTGTGTCTATTCGTGTGTGTGCGTGTCTGTTCGTGTGTGTGTCTGTTCGTGTGTGTGTCTGTTCATGTGTGTGTGTGTGTCTATTCGTGTGTGTGTGTGTCTGTTCGTGTGTGTGTCTGTTCGTGTGTGTGTCTGTTCATGTGTGTGTGTGTGTCTATTCGTGTGTGTGTGTGTCTGTTCATGTGTGTGTGTGTGTGTCTGTTCGTGTGTGTGTGTGTGTGTGTGTGTGTGTGTGTGTGTCTGTTCGTGTGTGTGTGTTCGTGTGTGTGTGTGTGTGTGTGTGTGTGTTTGCTTGTGTGTGTGTTTGCTTGTGTGTGTGTTCATGTGTGTGTGTGTGTTCGTGTGTGTGTGTGTGTGTGTGTGTGTGTGTGTGAGTGTGTGTGTGTGTGTGTGTGTGAGTGTGTGTGTGTATATGTGTGTGTGAGTGTGTGTGTGTATATGTGTGTGTATATGTGTGTGTGTGTGTGTGTGTGTGTCTGTGTGTGTGTGTGTGTGTGTGTGTGTGTGTGTGTTCAGAGGTCCAGTTCAGGTGAAGCTAGCAGCTACAGCCACCTGTGTTGATAATAAACACTGGACGTAGCCATTATGACCCAGTGACTGCTGAAGTCCTTTGGTATGACGCGTGGGGGATATGTGTGTGGACGTGGGACAGTAGGACCCCACTTTGGTTTCAGTGGTCTTAGGATCTCTGCTTCTTGTAGATGATGTGGTTCTTCTGGCATCATCGAGTGATGTTCTCCAGCTCTCAGTGAGGCAGTTTACAGTAAGGTGTGAAGCAGGTAGGGCGGGAAACCAAGAGACTTGCTTCACACAAACTGGTGTGTGTTCAGGTGACATGGTTCATGGTTCACACCTACTGGCTGAACAAGCTGATAACAGTACCACATGCCCCACACCTGGATCCTGAAATGCCTAGAACTATACAAGATGAACAGGACCCTAAAAGAGTTCATCAGGAACTCAGCGGGGATGAGGCCAACAGCACAATTTCCATCAGGTGTGTGATCTACCAAGGAGATGCTCTGTCCCCACTGCTGTTCTGCATAGGCCTGAATCCCTTCAGTGAGATCACTGACAAGTCTGGCTACGGATACGACTACGGAGTGGAGCAGTTGTCAATCACCTCCTGTACATGGATGACATCAAGCTGTATACAGTATATATATGGGCGATCGTGGCTCAAGAGTTGTGAGTTCGCCTTGTAATTGGAAGGTTGCAGGTTCGAGCCCCAGCTCGGACAGTCTCGGTCGTTGTGTCCTTGGGCAAGACACTTCACCCGTTGCCTACTGGTGGTGGTCAGAGGGCCCGGTGGCGCCAGTGTCCGGCAGCCTCGCCTCTGTCAGTGCGCCCCAGGGTGGCTGTGGCTACAACGTAGGTTGCCATCACCAGTGTGTGAATGTGTGTGTGTGAATGGGTGGATGACTGGATATGTAAAGCGCTTTGGGGTCCTTAGGGACTAGAAAAGCACTATATAAATACAGACCATTTACCATTTACCATACAAACAGGACATGGATGAACAGATCCACACCGATGACATCGGAAAGTCAATTGTACTGGAGAAGTGTAGTCGGATGGTAACAAAGAGAGGGAAGGTAGTCAGAACTGAGGGGATTGAACTACCAGAGGGCAACATTGCAGACATAGAGCACAGCTACAAGTACCTGGGGATCCTGCAGGCGAATGGAAACCATGAAGACCCTGCTAGGAAAGCTGCAACCACCAAGTACCTGCAGAAGGTCAGGCAAGTCCTGAGGAGTCAGCTGAACGGTAAGAACAAGATCCGGGCTATCAACACCTACGCCCTGCCCGTGATCAGGTACCCTGCTGGGGTAATAGGCTGGCCAAAGGAGGAGATAGAAGCCACTGACATCAAGACCAGAAAGCTCCTTACCATGCATGAAGGGTTTCACCCCAAGTCCAGCACCCTGAGGCTGTACGCTAAGCGGAAGGAAGGAGGTCGGTGACTGGTGAGTGTCAGCACCAGGATGAGACAACAAACATCCACGAGTACATCAGAAAGATGACCCCAGCCAACTGCATGCTCAGTGAATACCTCAGGCAGCAGAAACCAAGGAAAGAGGAGGAACCATCATGGAAGGACAGGCCCCTGCACGTATGTACCACCAGCAGCTAGAGGAGGTGGCTGACATGGGAGACGCCCCCAAGGCTGGTGGAGAATGATCGGGCTAAGATCCTGTGGGACTTCCAGATACAGACGGACAAAATGGTGGTGGCTAACCAACCGGACGTAGTGGTGGTGACAAACAGATGAAGACGGCCGTAGTGATCGATGTAGCGGTTCCCAATGACAGCAACATCAGGAAGAAGGAACACGAGAAGCTGGAGAAATACCAAGGGCTCAGAGAAGAGCTGGAGAGGATGTGGAGGGTGAAGGTAACGGAGGTCCCCGTGGTAATTGGAGCACTCTCTTCATGTCCAGAACTTTATCAAACTGTGAAACACTCAGAGTAAAGAAAGATAGACCTGGGTTGGTCTGACCTCACCTGTCTCACATCGGTTAATGCACAGCACCAGTTTAGCACACACTGACACACTCAGCTCATAACTGTATTTATGTAGAGCACATTAGTTTTTATGTTGAAGCCCACAAACGTGTCGGTCAGACCATAAAGCTGACCTCCTGCACCCATCACAGGTGCTCTTCAGCGGACAGAGTCCTCTTTATTTATCTTAATGATTTGGTCTCTCCCTGTGCACAGATACAGCTGAGGAGCCATGTCTGCCGAACTCGACGATACCGACAGCGTGTTCGGTGAGTCTCTCACACACACACACACACACAGACACAGACACACACACACGCGCACACACACACACACACACACACACACACACACACAGGAGTGGAGCGGTCCTTAAACAGACCTTTTGTCCCATAGCAAGTTTTTTCCTCCTCCTGGAGGTTAAACTCCTCCACAGATGTTTCATACGGCAGACAAATAAAAGACACAGGAAATGAATCTGTTGGACTGTCAGCAAACATACAGATGGACCCTGGTTGGATGGACCCTGTTCTGGTTCTGAATTCTGTTTCCTGTTTGATCAAAATCCGAGTTAAAGAATCAAACATGAAACCGGCTGAAGGATTCTTATTCTTTGTTCCCCCCTTTTTCTAATATCATGTGATGACTCCCTCCTCACCCCCTCACCTTCCTCTAATATCATTTACTCTCTCCCCTGATCCCTCCCCCACCTTCATTCCTCCATCCTCTGCTCCATTAAATCTTTATTTTCTCCCTCTCTGTCACCTGGATTGAATGTTTCTCCACCAAATCCTCCATTTCCTCTCCTCCCCCTCCCCTCGTCATCACTTTAACTCCTTCTCTCTACCCCCTGGGAAATAAACTGCAGTCAGTTCAGTGTGGGGGAGGAGAGGCAGGAAGCCTCTATGATCATGTCAAGACGGACTGAAGATGTGCGATAACTGTCACCAGCATCACTGACAGAAAGTAGAGAAACCATGCTGATTATAAAACTGAAAATGTGCTGGCTTTAACCTTTTTAATCCAAACGTAAGGTAAACGTACCTTTTTTTTAAAAATCTACCAGATTTCACAGCAGATCTAACACTGCAAACACAAAGATCATAGACCCCCACTCACAGATTTTTATGTTGTGTCAGCTCACATAAGATAAGATAAGATAAGATGGCCTTTATTAGTCCCACAGGTGGGAAATTTGTTTTGTTACAGCAAAAGTGCAAAGTTATGTAGCAGAAATTAGAAAACACTGGAATGCAATAAAATAAAATAAAATAAAATAAAATACCATATACAATAGAATAAAATAGAATAGAATAATATATACAATAGAATAAAATAGAAATACAAATACTATATACAACTGAGTAGGAAAATACAAAAACACAACTTCGTCAGAAGAAGAATTGCACATATAGCGGTCTTATTGCACATGTGTGGGTTTGTGTGTTTGATCAGTTAAAGTCTTTGTTGTGGAGTCTGACAGCAGTGGGGAGGAAAGACCTGCGAAATCTCTCCGTCCCACACCGTGGGTGCTGCAGTCTCCCACTGAAGGAGCTGCTCAGTGCTGTCACAGTCTCCTGCATGGGGTGGGAGATGTTGTCCATCAGGGATGACAGCTTAGCCACCATTCTCCTGTCACTCACCACCTCCACTGGGTCCAGAGGGCATCCCAGAACAGAGCTGGCCCTTCGGATCAGCCTGTTCAGTCTCTTCCTATCCCCAGCAGAGATGTTGCCGCCCCAGCAGACCACACCATAAAAGATGGCTGAGGCCACCACAGAGTCATAGAAGGTCTTCAGGAGTGGGCCCTCCACTCCAAACGACCTGAGTCTCCGCAGCAGGTACAGCCTGCTCTGCCCTTTCCTGTAGAGGGCGTCTGAGTTATGAGTCCAGTCCAGTTTGTTGTTCAGATGAACACCAAGGTACCTGTAGCTGTCCACAGCCTCGATGTCCATACCTTGGATGTTCAGTGGTTGCAGTGGAGGATGTTTGTGCCTGCGGAAGTCTACTACCAGCTCCTTGGTTTTACTGGCATTGATCTGGAGGTAGTTCAGCTGGCACCAGTCCACAAAGTCTTGAGTCAGTCCTCTGTACTCCTTGTCGTCCCCATCAGTGATGAGGCCGACTATTGCAGAGTCATCAGAGAACTTCTGCAGGAAGCACTGGGTGGAGTTGTGGGAGAAGTCTGCAGTGTAGATGGTGAAGAGGAACGGAGCCAGAACCGTTCCCTGTGGGGCCCCCGTACTGCAGACGATCCTGTCCGACACACAGCCCTGAGTTCTCACATACTGTGGTCGGTTGGTGAGGTAGTCCAAAATCCAGGTAGTGAGGTGATGGTCCACTCCTGAGTTCTCCAGCTTGTCCTTCAGAACCGAGGGAAGAATAGTGTTGAAGGCACTGGAGAAATCAAAGAACATGATTCTCACAGTGCTCCCAGCGGTCTCCAGAAATGACCTCTGTCTTTCTTTCAGTGTTCAGATATTTTTCTTCTGTTAGTCTTTAATATCAAACTTTTTATGTCCTCTTTTTTCCTTCAGCCACAGCGACTGTTTCGGGGAAAACAACAATCACTGCCTCGGTGCTTCTGCTGTGCAATACTCCAAATTTTGGTATTGATCTGATGCCAAGTAATTTAAAAGCAGTATTGCCAATAGCAATACTGATACCGATACTTTTTACCAATTAAGGGAGCTTATGTAGGGGAGTGTCATGATTTATGAACACACCATTTTAATGAACACCAGCACAACAGTGTTGTGTTTTAACCATCCACAATAATTAGTTAACAAAGTTTTCTTACGTATTGATACTGTTTGTTTGGATACCTGGGATGTAAATGTGCCTGGGACTTTGGGTCAGCTTCTGTTGTTTGAATGTGCTATAGGCTTTAAAGAACTGACATGGTGATATTTTTCCTTTTTAAAAAAGATAACCAAATGTATTTAACACAGTTCAGTGGGATACAGTGAGGTTAGGTTAACTGGTGATTCTAAATTGCCCATAAGTGTGAATGATTGGCTGTCTCTCTGTGTTAGTCCTCCGATAGTCTGGCAACCTGTCCAGGCTGTGCCCCGCCTCTCTCCCAGCTGGGATAGGCTCCAGCATGATGGTCAGTGTGTTGAATATTTGATGGAGTCCTGATGGTGTGAGTGGGAGGAGGAAGCGGAGCTGATTATGTTGAACAGGCTTCAGCATCATCACAAAAAACTGCAGCTTGAAATCTTCACCCACCATCAGCCCATCACCCACCCATGCACATCCAGCCATCATCCATCCACCTGTCAACCATCCATTATCCACCATCCATATCCATCCATCCATCAGTCTATCACCCACCCATCCATCATCCACCATCCATCCATCATCCATCCACCTGTCACCCACCCATCATGCATCCATCATCCATCCACCATCCATCCACCTGTCACCCACCCATCTATCCACCTGTCACCCACCCATCATCCATCCATCATCCATCCACCTGTCACCCACCTATCATCTATTCATCCTCCACCATTCTTTTACTGCATTTTCATGGTGAACACCTTCCGCTGCTGTGAGTAAAGCTCTAGAAATCCACTTTGAAACCAGTGTAAACACAGTCAGAAGCTGCCTGAGAGTGTGTCTGTGTGTAGGTCTCCTTCAGGTTCATTCTGATCCACAGAGGTTTGTCTGAACATGAGTGTGAAACTTCCGGCAGGAGCTCCTCACAGCAAGTTCAGTTGCTCTGATTTACCGTCTGGGTCCTGATGATGTCATTGAAACAGTGGGCGACCTCTCTCTACAGGTCGTCTTTTAGCCATAACACTTTTTTTTTTTGAAGAAGTAAACCTGAATATTTTTCCTGAACGGCTCATTCTTGATCAGTAACAGGGTCAAAGTTCATTCAGGCCTCCCCTGCCTCACATTTACACTCTTACATGTGTGTGGGTGTTTCAGACCTGAACGAGGCGATCCCAGAGACAGAGCTGCTGGATAACAGCATCCAGAAAGGCCGCGCCCAGCTGTCTGTCAAAACACGGAGACAACGCCCCTCCAGGTCCCGTTACCGTGACAGCATTAGCTCAACGGAGGGCGACGACTGCCTCGACAGAAAGGTGGAGGTCAGTGAGATGCAAGGAGCCCCATCTAAATATTTTAGAGAATTAAATGACAAAGATGTTGAAATCATAACATTTTACATGCACATCACAGCCAGTGATGTCATCAGTGTAAACAGGAACTTAAAATTATTAATTTAGTTTTTAATTTTAAAGTATTTTGTTAAATTCCTGAGATTATTCCATTGTTATTCCGTTTCTGGTGTGTGATGAAATCTGGTGTGTCTGTCATTCCAGGACAGTCCGTTGCACTCTGCCCGCTCGCCCCTCCACCTGGCGATGCGAGGCTCCTCCCCCTCCCCTGATTCGCTGCTGTCAGCTAGAAGCCCTGGATTCTCCTTCGACACGTCGCTGGTGAGATCACCGAGCTCACAGCAGGTTTTAAAAAGTAAAAGAAAACAAGTTTCATCGTCCTTTCGTTTTTCAGGTCCGTCGCTCGCCAGAGGATGGAGGCTTGTCATTGGCTGGTCCGCCTCGGGGGCGGTACCATCAGCTGACCAATGCAACTTCTCAAGAGGCCCTGGTTACTCCCAGCAGCTCCCCATCTAAATCCTGTCCCTCCTCCGACTGCTCACCTGTCTACATGAGGAGGAACAGAAGGCCCGACAGTGAAGGTGCACACCTGCAAACACCTGCAAACACACACGTATGACAAACACTCGCTTCCTGTGAGATCTGATCCTGTGTGTGTGTGTGTGTGTGTCGGTGTGTGTGTGTGTCAGTGTTGGTCTCTGATACGAGTCGAGACACGAGTCCAGCTGACCCCGGCAGTCCGACCGTCATCTTTGACAAGAAAACCAAAAGACGCTTCCTGGACCTGGGGTGAGACGCACACACATGTTGGTCTTTGTGTATTTGTGAGGACCCAATCACTTTACAGTAACCTGAAGGTAAAGACATAAAAAAAACCGGAAGATGAACCATTTATTGAACCGTCCAGTCACAGCGGCCTTTCCCAGTCCCGATCAGCTCTGACTTCAGCTTTTCAGGTGTTTTAGACTATATTTAATATTGGTGACTGATGAGGTCATTTATGTTGCATATCAGTAAATCCTTCATCCAAGGTCCAGTCAGCACCAATGTTTCTGCACCTTTGACTGTTGTCCCTGTGTCTTCGCAGGGTGACTTTGAGGCGTTCATACATCAGAGTGAGGAAAGATAAATCCAACAGGCTCTCTGTGGGCAGCAGGTGGCTCCACCACACGCATCATTTAAGAGGATGAACGTGTGTTTTTATGCGTTTCCTGTCCTGACGCTGTCCTCTGTCCTCAGAGAGCCGTCTGAGAGTCCGTCCCGTTCCTCCGGATCCTTCATCTCCTTCTCCTGGTTCACCGAAGGACGGGGGTCGATCTCCTCCTCCGGTACTCCCCCCTGCTCCCCCAAAATTCCACCGCTGAGCTCCCCAAGACCGCGCAAGTCTCACTCCCAGGTATGAGACAAACGCAACGTTGTGTACGGTGGCCCGAAAGTGCAAAACAAACCAACAAAACACAGAAACAGAGAAGGGGCTGGTAACATCAGGGAATAGTTTTAACAAAGGAAATTCATATGATATATTTCTGGGTATGAACTCTACATATTGTCACATTAAATAAAGATTTTGAACCCTTAAAGTTGGAAAGAATTGGGTCCAATCATCCATGACAGAAAACTCTTCATGCTGCAACCATCAAAATCTTTATAAACTTCCTGTTTCAGGGACTTGGATTCAGTTTACTCAAAACCAAGAAATGTTGTTCCAACCGTTTCCATAAAACGAAGGATTTCTTTGTTATCCATGAAAAGGCTCCTCAGAGCCACCGCTGTAAGTGACCTTTCTCTTTTTCAGATTTGTTTTTATTCATCATCAATGAACAATGCAAGCATGCACAGAAGCCGGCTGAAGTTCTTCTGCTTTTTTCACTCGCTCGGCCCACGTCCTCATCTTAGGTTTGCCAGCGTTTTTAAGTAGATAAAGGTGAATGGCTTAGACATGAAGTGAGCTGCAGTTTGGGAAGGCCTCAGAGGAGACTGGTGGCAGCTCCCGGGCCTGGCAGATCTCTGTATAGTAATGAGAAGTGACGAAGTAAAAAAGGGTGGGGCACGAAAATGAGAACGAACAGCTTGTAGCGTGTTTGGAGGCGTGGTCCTGCTCCGGAAATTCAGATACTTTATGTCCAATTAAGCTGCTTACAGGTTTATGTTAGAGCTTTTCTTTGATGTTGGAGGGTTTTAAACCAGTGGTTTCCTCGGCTGCTTTGGGCCTGATGTCAGAAGGACACAGGAGGATTTTCCAGCCTGTGAACTGTGACGTGAGAGGAGCAGGAACTGTCTGCAGGACAGTCACAACCTCACCACCACACTGGGAATTCAGCAGTGCTTGTCCTTTAATAAACACACGTTCACCAACCTTACAGCTGCTGTCTCATCATACATGAAGCAAGCAGTGTTCATACAACCCGTAAGGTCCATGTGCGAGTATGTTTCTCCCACGCTCTACAGAGGGCAGTGGAGCACACTTGTGACATCACTAAACATGAACTTAGGCTGTCCTAAAGAGACACCACACAATCAGACTGTTACAGAAAGGGAGCGAGGAGCAAGAACCTCCTGAAGCTGACCAAGGTTCTCTTTAGTTTGTCCAGAGTGAGAGCTGCCTCAGCTGACACACCTCGATCACGCCTGATGGGTGGAAAACAGCGTCGTGGCTCAGCCTGCTGCGGTCAGTCAGCAGTGCTGTTGGCTTGTAAAGTTGTTCATGCAGTTAGGTGAGGATTATCTGAGCCGAGGAAGGACCAGCGCTCAAGGACAAGCTATCAACAATCAAAGATATCCATCAGCTTCTGTTAGAGCAGCTGCGTCTTCAGTCAGTCGCTGTTTGATTTAATGAGACTGAAGATAAAATAAAGCGACCTCAGCAGGGTTGTCCCTGGGCGTCGCCCTGAAACACAACGAAGGGCTCAGTTCTCTGCTGGCAGTCAGCTGTTTTAGTGGGTTATTCATTAAAAACACTTGATGTGGATGCAAGTAAAACATTTCAGAGTGAAACGTGAGCAGTCTCTGAGTGAGGACACGAACAACGTTCCCACAAAACATCACAGCAGCACACGCTTAGTATATTCCATCTGACTGTAGCTGTGTTAGCTGTGCACACAGTGTCAGGTTACAGAGTGTGTGTGTGTGTGTGTGTGTGTGTGTGTGTTTCTCTGTGGACGGATTTGTAGTATTGATTTTACTCGTGTTGGCTGACAGACAGTCACATGATCACACAGCTGTGGTTGATGATAAATGTTCTGCAGCCTGGAGGACGTCGTTCTCTCATCCCTGTTATCTCGTTAAGGCTCTCTCTCTGCTCACCATCACAGCTCAGAGGAACGAGCTGCTAATGGCTCTGATAGGCTGTGTGTGTGTGTGTGTGTGTGTGTGTGTGTGTGTGTGTGTGTGTGTGTGTGCAAATTGTCATCACCAATGACCAAGGACTATTGATCAGTGATCAATCACCAGTGGTGCTAGTTTAAGTCATTGTGCAGATGTTTATAAGGTTGGAAACCTGCAGTCACCTGAGACTGAAGATGTTACGTGATGATGATGAAAGGTTTCTCCGTCCAGATGAACAGAATCAACTTTTGGGGATTTCCTTACCTGGATGACTAAGCATGCATCGAGACAGTCTATCCCCACTATCTGCATGTCTTTGGAGTGTGGGAGGAGGCCGGAGTATCCGCAGAGAACCCACGCAAACACTGGGAGAACATGCGCCACACCACTGTAAAAAAAATAAATAAACAATCCCTTGGTCATTGTCAACCACCATTTTGTCCGTCTGTATCTGGAAGTCCCACAGGATCTTAGCTCATCCATTCATTCCCATTCGTCTCCCATTTTGACCTCGGGACTTCCAGGCCATACTCGGCACAGATGTTTCTGTATACTATGCCGACCACTTGGTTAAGTCTGACATCATTAGTTGTTTCTGGTCCATAATCTTCTTAATTTCCTAAACTCAAACAAACACAGCATCATCACTGGGAGTTGGGGCGATCGTGGCTCAAGAGTTGGGAGTTCGCCGTTCGAGCCCTGGCTCCGACAGTCTCGGTCGTTGTGTCCTTGGGCAAGACACTTCACCCGTTGCCTACTGGTGGTGGTCAGAGGGCCCAGTGGGGCCAGTGTCCGGCAGCATCACCTCTGTCAGTGCGCCCCAGGGTGGCTGTGGCCATCACCAATGTGTGGATGACTGAATGTAGTGTAAAGCACTTTGGGGTCCTTAGGGACTAAGTAAAGTGCTATACAAATACAGGCCATTTACCATTTAAAAACTGAGAGTTAACATCCATGAAAAACAGGATTTATGAAGTTTAACAGCATTAGGTTAGCAGGAAGTTAGCTCACTATTTTCTATCTAAAAATGATACACCATGTTCTGACTGAGAGATTTATGAAAAACTAAAATCTACAGCTCTGCTATCACGTCCAACATAAATGAAGACAGAAAACTAAACAGCAGTGACGTTTGTAGGGTTACTGACGTTGGGCTGGCTGGTATATGTGCTAGGTGGTGGCTAGCTACACAGCTATGTTAGCATAACATAAACAGATTCACACAGTGAAGCTGGAGCATGAACTTTTTTCCCCACAATAAAAGTTAAGGTGAGGGCTCCTGATGCACTTACACGGCAGGAAAAAGATGCTGTAAACTTCAGTTGGGGGAACGCCTGAAATATTTATCATTTATTAACCTTTATTTAACCAGGAAGATCCCATTGAGATTAAAAACCTCTTTTTCAAGGGAGACCTGGCCAAGATAGGCAGCAGCAAGTGTCTCACAGTTACAGAAATTACTCAATTAAACACAGGCAGCAACAACACACATGCAAAAATAAATTAAAAAAATAAAAAATAAAATAAAAAAAAAAACAATAAAATTCATTAAATTCAATAAAGTTCAAATAAAAATAAAAAATCTGTTAAAATGACAATCAATCTAATAGAAACAGTTGCATGTTATGGACTTGGCCTCAAGGATTCGTAATTTAGATTTAAAAGCACTTAATGAAATTAATTCAGTCATTTTCCAAGCAGAGGGGCCTAAATGGACAAAAGCTCTTTTACCAAATTCAGTTCTGGCAAATGGAACAGAAAGCAACAAGTAACCATGTGGACGAAGAGAATACCGACCAGCATGTTTCATTACAAGCAGGGAACATATATAAGAAGGCAGCAACCCAAGTATTGCCTTATATATAAAACTGTATAAATGAGAGTTGCTCCGACTTACCAA
Organism: Oreochromis niloticus; assembly: GCF_001858045.2. Classification (NCBI taxonomy): domain Eukaryota; kingdom Metazoa; phylum Chordata; class Actinopteri; order Cichliformes; family Cichlidae; genus Oreochromis; species Oreochromis niloticus. Next base: position 34,986,511 of record NC_031969.2, on the reverse strand, counting down.
AGCAGGCCATCCTACCTGAGAGTATAACTCACAGTGGTGAGTCTGAAATTTATGGTTAGTGATGAACCTCAGAGAAGCATGATACACAGTATCAACCATTCGAAGACACTGAGCAGAAGCATTCATATATAGAATATCTCCATAATCCAGCACAGGCAAAAATATTGCAGCAACAAGCCGCGTCTTTGTATTAAAAGAGAAACACAACTTATTTTGAAAATAAAATCTCAGTTTTAACTTCAGATTTTTCACAAGATTCACTACATGTGGTTTGAAGGTGAGCGAGTCATCAATTAAGATTCCCAGATATTTATAGGTGTGAACCAACTCTATTTTATTACCTTCAAGAGTGGTTACCGATGGGATTGTTTGGGCCCATTTCCTTGATTTAGAAAACACCATGAGCTTTGTTTTGTCTGCGTTGAGAACAAGTTTAAGCTGAAGTAATGAGTGCTGGACAGCAAAAAAGGCTTTCTGTAAGGAGTCAGTGGCTTGGACAAGAGTTGAACCACAGCTGTAAATAACAGTATCATCAGCATAGAAGTGCAAGTTTGCATCTGGCACATTTAGACCAAGATTGTTTATGTAAATGATAAATAGAAGGGGACCTAATACAGAACCCTGTGGCACTCCGTTGTGCACTGTAACAAAGTTAGAACATAAACCGTCAGATTTTATGCACTGAGACCTGTTACTGAGGTAGTTTGAGAACCATGCCACTGCTCTCTCAGAGAGTCCTGACAGGAAGAGTCTAAGTTTTAAAATACAATGATCAACAGTGTCAAATGCTTTTGACAAATCAATAAAAAGGGATGCACAGTGTTGTTTTTTATCAAGTGCAATAGTAATATCATTTACCACTCTGATTGCAGCTGTGATAGTACTGTGATTCTTCCTAAAGCCTGATTGATATTCAGATAAAATGGCATTGGTGTGTAAAAACTCCTTTAACTGCTCGCACGCAAGAGCTTCAAGAACTTTGGCCACCACAGATAGATTAGATATTGGTCTGTAATTAGTTCACACTGCTGGGTCGCCCCCTTTTAGTAGAGGAACAACAAAAGCTGATTTCCATACTGAGGGAATTTTATTCGTATCCAGTGTGAGGTTGAAAAGTGTTGTGAGAGGCTCTGCCACAAAATCAGCTGCCAGTTTCAAGAAGTAAGGATCTAGTAAGTCTGGCCCTGGAGATTTTCTAGGATCTAACACTTTAAGAGCTTTACAGACCTCCTGCACAGAGAAAGGAACAAAGTTAAATGGCTGACCAGTGTACACCGGAGGGTTTGTGCCAGATTTTACAGAGACTGGGTTCAGAGAGTCAAACAAAGAGCCAGAAGATATAAAGTGCTTGTTAAAGCAATTCATAATCTCCTTCCTGTCATAAACAGGAACAGAATCCTTAAAAATATAGGTGGGTAGAGCGTGGGAGCTTTTACTCAATGAAAGAGACTTAATGATTTTCCAGAACTTCTGTGGATTATTTAGGTTCTCAGTGGTGACAGACAGATAAGATTCTGATTTAGCTTTCTTAATAGAGGAAGTACATTTGTTTCTTAGTTGTCTGAAAAGAAGCCAATCACTGGGGTAGCCTGTTTTCCTCGCTTTGGCCCAAGCCAGGTTACGCTCATGAATGATATCTGCCAGCTCTGGGGAGAACCAGGGGTTTTCACGACCTTTTATCCGATATCTTCTTAATGGAACATGTTTATTTACAATTTGCATAAACCCATCCCTAAAGAATGCCCACGCTAATTCTACATCAGGGATCAATCCTATTTTCTTCCAGTCATAGTTTGACAAATCATGATAAAATGCTTGTTCATTAAAATGTTTAAGAGTTCTTTTAAAAATAATACAATGTTGTGACTTGGCCACTTTAGTATTTCTAATAGCAGCAAGAACACAGTGGTCACTTAAATCGTTACAAAAGACACCCAAGGATGAAAAATCTATGAGGAACATTTGTCAAAATCAAGTCAATCAAGGTAGACTTTTCGGGGCTTTTGCGATTCTGCTGAGTGGGTAAATTGACCAGCTGGGTAAGACTGATAGAATCACAAAAAGATTTAAAATTATCTGAAACAGTTTTTGAGTCAATCCCAGTTAGTGTCACCAGCTAAAACAAGCTCACCATAATTTAGTCTGGACAGCAAAAGGTTTAAAGAACGCAGAGCTTCTGTGGAGGCAGAAGGGGGTCGATAGCAACAAGCAACTGTTATGCAAAGACCCTTTGCAATATTCACATTCAGAGCCAAAAATTCCAATTGTTTGCAAATGGATTCTGATAGAACTATTGTAGCATCAAATTTTGACTTAACATAAGCAGCAACACCACCACCTTTCTTAAGCCTATCGGTGCGATAGATATTGTATCCAGCCATGCTGACATGTTCATCAGATATATATTTAGACAACCAAGTTTCAGAAATGAGGACAATATCTGCATCTGTTGATTGAACCCAGATCTTGATCATATCCATCTTGGGTAACAAACTGCGCACATTAAGATGAACTATCTTCAGCCCAGGTGAGGATTTAAATTCAGATGGTGTCTGACTACATTGCAGCTCAGGGCCTGGGTTAGGTTGCACATTACCAGATAAGAGCAGTAGTAAGACGATCAGAAGTCTCTGCTTTGTTGAAACAAAGCAGAATTTTTCATAACTAATTTTGTAATCGTACAAAGCAAGAAGGTTTTGAAGGTGAGGTAAATCTTTGTGTAGCTCAAATGATAAATTCATGTCCTGTTCCAAATACATTGGAAATTGTACAGGATGTACAGCAGCAGTGACGCATGTAGATCTGGGGACCATGTCTCGCAGAATGGGGACACTGTTAAATGTGCTCATCTTAGAAAAATTGAGTGTCCCAAAGTCCCCCACAGCCAATAAGCAAAGTAAAGTTAATAAAAAAGCCATTATCCAAAACACACAATGATTTTTGATGCTGAATTAAATAGGCTGCACAAACCTAGGATGGCAAGTAAGGCTCCAGCCAGAAGCTCAGGTCCTGGTGGCTTGCTAGCAGAGGGCTTCTGCTAGCACATTCACCAATGTAGTGTAGAGGGCTCCAATCAACAGCACAGCGCCCGATGTAATGCAGATGAGCTTCCTAGCAGCACAGGCCTTGGTGTGGTGCTGATGTCTTCCACTAGCAACACAGATGCAGATGTCCTCAGCAAACAGCACAGGCCCTGGTGAGGCTCAGTTGGTTTATGCTAGCAGCACAGGCCCTGGTGTGGTGCAGACAACTTCTGGTAGTAGAAGAGGTCCCAATAAATAGACCACTTTCCAAGAATTTACCGAATAGTTTAAAATACTCTTAAAAAAGCTTGTTGGAAAAAACTAAAATCCATTTAAAATAGTAAAAAACAAAAAAATACCCCCACAAATTCAAAGCAGACATTCAACAAGGAGACATGCTGCTGCCATCTTGGTCAAAGCTGCGTAAAATGAGTGGATAAAATAATGCATCCACAGTACACAGTTCCTGATCTTCATCTTCATGCACCCGTTCAAATGTTTCTAAGCCTTCGAGTGATTCTTTTCCAACCCGATCTGAGCTGTAGTTACATCGTAAGGTTTTAAAAACTGAGCTTTAAACTGCTGCTTGTGAAGTGCACTGATAAAACCCAGAGAGGCCGAAAACGTGACATTGTTCAGATTAAACAGAACGACATACAAAGCATTCAGTCACATTAGTGCCGTGTAGGACCTGGAAGCAGGGTTTATATGTCATTGTTTAACCATGTGTCCTTGTGCTCAGGGCTTGTTCCTGTGCTGCCATGATTAGTGCCTCTGTGCTGTCTTTCAGTCCAGCTTTGTCCAGCTGCTGGTAGGATTTCTGGATATCGGCCACCTCCTTTATCTGCTGGTGGTACATACCATGCAGGGGCCTGTCCTTCCATGGTTGGTTGGAGCCATCTTCCTGATGTATTTGTAGATGTTTGTTGTCTCATCCTGGACCCTGGTGCTGACACTCACCAGTCCCCAGCCTCCTTCCTTCTGCTTAGTGTACAGCCTCAGGATGCTGGACTTGGGGTGAAACCCTCCATGCATGGTCAGGAGCTTCCTGTTCTTGTATCGGCTCCTTTGGCCAGCATAGTCATCGTCAAGTTGAACTTCCTGTTCTTAAGCCTGAACATGCTGCTGTAAATCTGCAAGCCACTTTGTAACCCACCTTTCATGCTGTGTCTGAGATAGAGTGGTGTCTGTGCGTGCTCTTCCTTTATGTTTTCACACGTGCTGAGGTCTGAGGTCAAATATAGATGACTGCAGATGGACGCAGCGCTGTGTTTCTGAGAGCTGTTTTTGAAACAGGACGCGACCAATAACAAACAGGACAGAAGGTGAGATAATCGCTAGCAATGCGAAGTGGGCAGGTCATACTGAGGGGAGCGATGGAGGCAACAACCACTCAGGGTGAAGAACACCAAATATCTGAGGGGGACTGTTACCAAGACAACCAACCACGTGACCAGCTGTCAGCTCGGTGCTGATGCTCGTAGCTGCGGTTGTAGTTTTAGTGTAATAACACTGAAGTAACGTCTCTGTGTTCTCCCCACAGGAGTCGGCTCTCAGTGAGGAGTTCTCTCCTCCTCACACCTCCTCCTCCACCTCTCCTCCCATTGATTCCTCTTCCTCCAGGTCCTCCCATCCATACCACACCCTGTCCCAGTCCTCAGATGAGGTAACATACTCACCACCTCAAACACCAAAACGTTGTCATCTGCTCACCTGTGTCTCACCGTGCTCCCTCCTCCTCTTCCTCCTCCTCAGCCCTACGATGAACCCCACTCATCCTGGACGACTCAGCAGGTGTGTCAGTGGCTCCGAGGACTCAACATGGAGCAGTACGTCCCGGAATTCAGTGCTAGAGACATCGATGGGCAGCAGCTGCTGCAGATGGACGGCAGCAAACTGAAGGTGAGGATGAGGAGGAAGAACTCTGTCATAGCTGTAGTCTTAGATAAGGCTGACTGACACAGCCTGCAAAGGTTACACTTAAAGTGAATTACAATGCTGAACTGTTTGGAGACCATAACTGGAGCTGTCCTCCCGTCCTCTGCAGGGTCTGGGCGTGCTCAGTTCGTCTGATCGCAGCGCGCTGAAGCGCCGCATCAAAGATGTCCAAAGTGCAGCAGAGAAGGAGAAAAAAGCTCTGGACAAGCTGGAGAAACAGAAGGAAAAGCAGCGCCGGAAGGACCAGGAACAGCGCAGGAACTGAGCCCCGCCACCAGAGGGAGGCAGAGGACGGCGAGAGGAGAGCTGCACGATGAAGAGAACAGGATTTCTGCCGCAGGGAAGGTTTGACATGACAAACAATTCCTGGAAAAGCTGCAATTCCATGATCCATAAGACATCTCCAGGCCTGGAAAACTTAAACTGAAGTTTACTGTTATGGAGACCGTGAAATATGTCAGGCGATGATGGCACAGTGTTTCATTTGCCACAAAGTGGTTTTCATCTATTTTTCCTCCATTTGATGTTTAAACTCATCAGTGAGCATCTGTGATTGGCTGGCAGGAACGCTGACAGATCATTAACTCAGCAGGTTTCCACACGCAGCTGCTCTGATTCCCTCTGGTGATTCTTCTTCTGCAAGCCAAATGTTGTACAAGGTGTGCTTTTTCTCCTAAATGAGTGTCACAGCAGGTTTTCTGTTTTGTTTCTGGGTCGTGGAGTCTCAGCCCGGGGCGGCGTGTCGGTGCTGCTCTGTGAACAGTTTTTGTGGTTTCTCTGTTTGTTGTAATGACTTTAGCTCGAAGGCTCTGTGTTCAGGTGTGTGAGGTCTGACAGGTGTTTGGATATTTCCCACAATCCTTTCACAGCTTGTTTTCCACCTGAAATCTCTGACAGAAAGAAACATCGTCGAATCTTCACTTTACACAGGTGGAAGTGTTCGTGTCAGAGAGAGTCAAACGTCCCGACGCCGGTCAAGCCAGATTATTAGCCTCTGGAGATATTTGTGACCTCTGACCTCTGAGAGTCTGTTAAAATGTTTGTTTCAATAAATACATCTGTGAAACTTTTACAGCGTTGTTTTGTTTTCTTTCTGACGAGATTCACAGCTGGAGCCACGATGCAGGGTTAAAGCATCAACACAAACACAAATAAGAGTTCTGATGTCATATAAGAAAAATGCATGCAAGCAAGTTTATTTTCCTTCAGTCGGTGAAAAACAACCACAAATCCAGAATACAAAGGGTGGATCACAGTGTCCAGCAGGGGGCAGCACAGTCTGACCACACGCCAGTCAGCGGCTTCCAGGAGGTTTGATTCTGTTCATCTGGACGTCTTCAGTGGGAGAAACGTTCCTTCACTCATCCAGGTGACTTCATGCATCAGGACACTTCCAGGAAGAGTTTGTCCTTTTTCAAACGGCTAAACATTCAGTCCAGCGCAGAAAATCAGCAATGATCAAATCACAGATGTGAAGTAAACACAGCTTTAAGAAAGACGAGAACACGCTGAGCAGCTCGGATACACACGACTCATAAAAGGTTCTTCATTCAAGAACGCAGGAACATAAAGCGAACGTGACCACGGCCGAGAAGATGGATGACAGAAACACGTTGAATTTAGTTCTCTTAAAGGAGACGGACTCAGTCTGGCATCAAATTACATCAAATACAGAAATGACATTTTATTTAGAATAGAAAGAATGCAGCTTTTATTCTTTAAGATTAAAAACATGTTTTACTTACGTTGGTACATTTATTTATTTCGTCTTTGTTAATCTTTTTATTGTTCATGTTTGTTTCATGAACAGCGCTTCATGTCCGCTTGTCTGTGTTTAATAAATAAACTCTTAAATTGTTGTAAAACTGTATTTGGACACATGAAAGCAGGCTGGCTGCTCTGCACGATCCAGCTGTTCCTGCAGCCGCCTTTAGCTTTCTAAGTGATCGTGTGAACCACTCCACCATGTTTTAATCATAGAGGCATGATTATAACTTCACGGTGATCTTCTGTGACAACCTGAAGAAACATTGACATCATCACTCCTGTTGCTAAGCTTCAGACTTCCTGCACTGCGAGTTCGGCGTACCTGAGGCATCTCTCCTTGTCTGTATTCGAGGAATCAGGGTAAACATTCACACGAAGCCGACGATATGAATCTTCCACAGAAAACGATCCCTGTGAGCGCCACCTACAGAGACACCGTCAGATGGTAAAATACAGATTTGACTTGCAGAGAATGATTTTGTGTCTGAGCACGCTCAGTGCTGCTGTTCGTTTCTAAGGTGACAGCTGCACATCAGAGCCGTGAGACTTTAAACGAATGTGATTGGTTGAACAGGTATTCAGGTGTTCTGTGTTTGCAGCAGAGACTCAGATCATCAGCACATGAAGAGCCTTCAGTTTTCAGGCCCCTCTTCTGTGGAACCAGCTTCCAGTTTGGATTCAGGAGACAGACACTATCTCTACTTTCAAGATTAGGCTTCAAACTTTCCTTTTTGCTAAAGCATATAGTTAGGGCTGGACCAGGTGACCCTGAATCCTCCCTTAGTTATGCTGCAGTAGACGTAGACTGCCAGGGATTCCCATGATGCATTGGGTGTTTCTTCTTCACTCACTATGTGTTAATAGACCTCTCTGCACTGAATCATTAGTTATAATTAATCTCTGATTCTGGAGGTTTCTTCCTGTTAAAAGGGAGTTTTTCCTTCCCACTGTCGCCAAAGTGCTGCTCATAGGGGGTCATATGATTGTTGGGTTTTTCTCTGTATGTATTATTGTAGGGTCTACCTTACAGTATAAAGCACCTTGAGGCGACTGTTGTTGTGATTTGGCGCTGTATAAATAAACTTGAATTGAACTGAACGCCTCCATGCATGATCACGCGATCACATGGATGTTCAGTCTGAGCAGCTAGAGCTTCATTTCCTGCTTTCAGGAACAAGCTGCACATGAACGAATGAGAGGAAACTCGGAGTCTTTATTCTCTCAGCTTCAGACTCACTGCTGGTTCAGGGTCAAAGAGTAAAGATCAAAACAATCATTAAATACCAAAAACTGAATTCAGCATTCAAAAGAAAACCAAAGAATCAAGTTTTGTCTAACAATATTTATTATTTATTATTGATGCTCATCAGGGAAACACAAAGACTTCAGACCCTTCTCCTCTCCCCACGGAGCTCTGAAGAATGTTGATGCTATTTTCTGCAGAACTGAGATCCTACCTGCTGATCTCTAACGTGGTGACAGAGATCAGCAGTTAAGAATATTATATTTAGTTCTCAAACATAAACAATTTAAAAAAAAATCCTCATCGAGTAAAAACAAAAGCATCAAGAAATGAAGCGAATCACAAAAATCAGCAGGTTAAAAAATGTCCTTGAAAAAAAATATCAGTAAAAACAGTTTTCAGAGTTAACACTGATAACACAAACAGGAAGTCTAAATACAAAAACAATAAATAGTCAATAAATATAATCAATAAATAAAGAGATGATAAATAAACACAAAGAACAAAATATTGTTTTTGAAAAAAACAATTAAATAAAAAATAATAAATATTTATGAATAAAAACATGACAACATTATGACATTCTGTTGCCAGGATGAGGCCATTTCCTGCTGCGGCTTCAAAATAAAAGCTGTACCATCAGGTTCAACTGAAGGAGCGTTTACTCTAAAGTAAGAACAGCAGGAAGTGACCTCATTAAGACACGTTTTCAAACTTGATTCGATTGTTTTCTGTACAGTGAAAAGTAAAAAAGTGGACCTGAGAGTTTGTGGTGAAGGCTCCAGATGTTTCACTGAAGCTGATTCAAACTGTGAAATGGGACAGAAGTCGATCAGCTGTGGAGTTCGGGTTCAGATGATGAAGCTGTTTTTTCCTTCTCCAGCGTCTGCAGGTAGAAAAGCTGCAGAGAAGCGTGAGAATAACCTCAGGCGTGAAGCAGGTTCGGACCTGCAGCCGGCTCCTTCTTCTTCTTCGCCCGAACGATCGGGCACACATTCATCACATTCCTGCTGTGTGTTCCCAGCTGATCCCAGGATGATAGAGCGCCTCGACGTGCTGTGACACACAAAGCAGGAAACGGAGCTCCAATGGGCCGCCTTCACAATAAAACGTTGTTGGCTGATCCTGCAGCTGCTGAAAACGAGGAATAAACTTCCTGTCTGTCATCTATCAGTCTTTAGTCCTGCTGCATCACGGAGGCGGGCGCTCATCAGGAGGTGATGATGATGAGACAAACAGCGTCAACAACTCCACCATCGATAAAGTTTCTCCCCTGAATCGTGCTAGCAGCTCTGATCCTGCAGTGGGCGGGGCTTAGCGCGTCCCACGAGCCATCTGTGTTTCGGCCATGTTTCTGAGGCTGCGGATCAGGTCGTGACAGAACTCGAGCAGCTGGCACAGCGTCAGGTGGGCCGCCACCTGGACGTCGTAGTTGCCATGGAGATTCAAAGTCAAGTCCAGGCTGCTCTGATCTGAAGAGTCGCTGCTCAGCTGAGCCGCGTCCTTCATCTGAAACAGACAACAAATACCCAACAACTTGAATAAAGCTGAGAACTTCCTGTTTCAAAAGAAGCACGAGCTCTGAGGAAGTGATGTCATAGGGTGGTGAGACAGTGGACACGTTCCACTATGAAGGGTTTCAACTGCAGACAACAGGAAGTGCACGCTCTCGGCAGGTGTGTGTGTGTTACCTGGTTGATGTGGGTCACCAGGTCTCTCAGTTCGGCACTCAGGGCCTCCAGTCCCCCGAGTCTGCCAGACAAATCTACCAGCAGCCCCTGGTACAGCCGCCCGCCCGCCAGCATACGGCTCACACACATGTCCTGCAGGGAAACACAAACGCATCACATTACATCACCAGAACAGGCTCGACCACGACACAAACACCTGGACCGATTCACTAATTCTTTAACGGGCAGTGAAGGAACCAAAAAATTGAACCTCCCCCATGACCAAACTAATGGACATACACTCCCAGAGCTCTCTATGACATCACTAAACCCTCCCGATTGCATTCAAGGACCAACTGAAACCTTTAACGAGCCCAAAGGAACCAAAGAATTCCAACACCACCCACAGCACCACCCGAGCTGGAGACTGACCGCTGTGAACTGTTCGGACAGCTCTTTGAGGACGGGGGTGTCGGGGATTCCCAGCGTTATCCTCATCATCTCCAGCTGTCCGGTCTGACTGGAGGGGTCGAGGGTCAAACCCTGAGGAGGACAGTAAGCATGTATTAGCTCAAGAAGAAGAAGGAGCAGCAAGTTGATCCCAGTACCACGGCAAACCGTTTAGAAGACACACCTGCCCATCGTGTCCGTCACGCTTCACAAACCTGAAGTGGACAAGCATGCAGAAGCTGCAATAAGGTGCAGTACCACCGGTGGGGGCGGGGGCAATGTATCGCCCCCTGCTGGCACTGCAGCGTACTGCAGCTTCTGCAAAGTGTGACAGCACACGGTGGGCCGGCTGTGCCGTGATACGGACGGGCGTGTGCGTACATCGATGTTGATGATGCTGCCGTGCACGGAGCGGACGTCTTTCCGGATTTTCTCCACCAGCCTCATCACTCGCTCGACCACCTCTTTGAATGTCTGCGACGGGTTGGACGGCGAGCTGACGGGAGCCGATTGGACCAGTGCTGCTAACAGGAAGCAGTGCAGCAGGGCAACAACTGGAAAACAAAGAGAGTGACCCCTGAGGAGAGCCGACAGAACCACAAGATAATCTCTGATACCAAGCACAGAAAGAAAAAAACTGTTGTCCAATCAGATGTGACAATGTTAATAAAGCATTAATTAATCATTAATTGTTCATTGATAGCTAATTAATCATTAAAATCTTAAAAAGCTGCTGACAGTCAGAACTATGATGCTTATTCATTTGTTTCTGCCTCTGCACCCTCACACTCTGATAATCAATCATCAATGAACTTTGGGGGAATTATTGATTAAAGCTTATAAAGAAACTTTTTCACAGTTTCCTGGATTTGTATGAAAACATCTTCAGGGACTCTGAACACACAGATCATGTTTCATTTTAATCTGCAAGCCTGATGGTGGTTCTGCTTCACCTGTTCCTGAACCTTCAGCAGCCCGGACCTCTGAGCAGGACCAGAACAACCCGGAGGAGGACAGAGTCAGCGGAGCGGCTGATGGTACTGATGCAGGTACTGATACTGTCACTCACATGTCTCAGCTGCATGACACGTGAAAAGTTTGCAAGCTGTCTGAATATTTAAAGCGGTCCTGTGATCCACCATCTGGATCACACCTGTGCACACACACATACAGTGTCTGCAGGTGTGATTCTCAGGACTGCACTTCCTCCAGCTTGGCACTAATGACCCTCCATACGGACCCCCACCTGCCCCCGTCAGCCGCAGGTGAGTCCCAGGTGAGTCTGGCTCAGGTGAGGCTCTGCAGCTCACTTTTGTAAAGTGAACCGACTCTTCCACCAAACTCCATGCTTATTTCTGCAGATTTTAGCAGCCCCTCCTGCCTCACAGCGCATGCTCTTACCTGTGAACGCGTTCATGTCTGCGGGTCCGTGGGTGTCCGTGTGTCGGTGCGTGTCCGCTGTGCAGCTGCTCGGACTCTCTCTGAACGTTCATTCCAGCCGATTTCTCATTTTTATGCTTCCGCGCGGGGTTTTCCGGTCATTCCGTCACAACTGACGGAACTTATTCGGTGCTGCTGCGTCACAGACACAGCGGGGCTCGCGCTCTGACCTCACAGAGCGTGAGTCAATGCGGGAAGTTTGGATGTGAGCACAGAAGTTCCCGCTACTCCCGGATCAGTTTCAGGATTATTCACAGGTAACACTTCCTGAACCCACCTTCTTCCCACGTGACGATGTTTACACCTGAATCATCGCGTAGGTGTTACCTGCTGTCCGCTCGCACCTGTCACTCACTCATGTTTCAGATATGTTTCAGGTACTGAGGGTCCACGTGTGTTTTGACTCCTCCCCAAGGTTATTACAGGCCACCAGAACTAACCAAGCTGTGTGAACTCACACTGAAGTAAAGCCAGTGTGCGTGCGTGTGCGTGCGTGTGTGCGTGCGTGTGTGTGTGTGTGTGTGTTAGGGCTGGGTATCCTCACTGATGTCTATAATTGATTCAGTTTATTTTTAAAGTAGGCTGTGTGCAGGTGTCTGTAAGCTGTGTTTGTGGTACGAGGCATAGAGGGAGGGACGTTTTCAAGTGTCAGGTCATTTGGAGTGCAGCATTTCTATGAGCTCAACAAACTGCACAAACTGCACAAACACAGTTTGTGCAGTTTGTCTCAGTGTGCTGCAGAACAGATTCAAGCTGAGTACACTCATTACAATGAGAAGGTAGATTTGCTGGCAGTAAGCAGTTGTGTGTTTACTGCTCTAATGTTTCTGTTCACACAGAGGAGAAGCTGACGATGATCGATGAGCAGCTCTCAGGTGTAACAGGTGACCTGAGGCTCACCTGCAGCCGGTTAACCTGGTTAAGCCAAACTGTCGGGCCTCGGAGTAACTCGCTTCCAATCGGCTGCTTTTCCTTCAGACCCACAGAGAGGAAAGGCTGGCTCTGATTTACGGTTTGTTATGTTTTCACAGAGAGACGCAGCGATCCCGGGAGAATCTCTGACCAATGACATTGCAGCAGCCCCGCCACGACAGGAAGCTGGACGTGACGCTCAGTATTCAGCAATATCCGTGCTGATGGTTGTCGCAGAGCGCAGGAAGCAGAAGGACGTGCTGTTCCTGGGCAGACCCGGCCGTATGATTCCAGCCGCAGGTTTGGGTCCATCGGGAGCGCTAACAGAACGAAGCCTCAGTGATGATGATCCTCAGGACCAGCTCTGTGCTGGTTACAGCTCAATAGCCACGCCGGCCTGGCTCTGTCATCGCCTCCTCTTCCTCTCGTTCCTGAAATCCTTCAGCGTGCGTGCAGCAGATCATGTGACTGTTCCTCTCTGTGTCTGTTCATGTCAACATATCTGAACAACGTGTTTACAAAGACTGCCAACGACACCTGTAACCGGGAAACAGACCCCCCCACCCCCACTGAGCCCCCTGTGTACACAGCAGACACTCACAAACAGGACATGCACACATTTCAGCTACACCCTTTTAGATATTCTCTTAGTTGTTTATTTGGAAGTAAAAATCATGTTTGTGTGTTTTCTCCTCTCCCAGCAGCCCACGTTGTTTACAGTCTTTCTCCTCTCTGTGAGTTGAAGCTCTGAGGCGTCCACAAACTTCTGCCCCGCAGGCGGTGACTAATCTCCTCTGTCCAGGATTTCTTAAAAAGCAGAAGCACGACGGCACGAGAGGAAGTGACGGTTAATCTGTTACAGCAACGCGCACACAGACACACACATACAGAAACCGTAAGTCAACAGATCAGATTTCAGCCCTTTCCAACTTTTCAGAAGGAGTTCGACCTTTGACCCTCATCAACCAGCTTAAAGTTCACACAGATGCTGGAGTTTAACAATTCAAGGCTCTGCCTCCCATTCTACTTTTAAATACTCTAGGAACAACAAGTAGGCCTGCAGTGTGAGAGCGAAGTGCTCTAATAGGGTGATATGGTACTACAAGGTCATTAAGATAAGATGGGGCCTGATTATTTAAGACCTTGTATGTGAGGAGCAGGATTTTGAATACTGGATTTAACAGGAAGCCAATGAAGGGAAGCCAAAACAGGAGAAATCTGCTCTCTCTTTCTAGTCCCTGTCAGGACTCTTGCTGCAGCATTTTGGATCAGCTGAAGGCTTTTCAGGGAGTTTTTAGGACATCCTGATAATAATGAATTACAGTAGTCCAGCCTGGAAGTAATAAATGCATGAACTAGTTTTTCAGCGTCACTCTGAGACAGGATATTTCTAACTTTAGAGATGTTGCACAAATGGAAGAAAGCAGTCTTACATATTTGTTTAATATGTGCGTTGAAGGACATGTCCTGGTCAAAAATGACTCCAAGGTTCCTCACAGCATTACTGGAGGCCAAGGTAATGCCATCCAGAGTAGAGAAGTTATGAACTGTTTCTGAGAGACAAATAACACCAGGATCCTTTTCTATGTAGCTGACAGCTGGTAACTGTGCAGGGGCGGGTCTAGCAAAGTTTTGCCAGGGGGGCAGGTAGGGCATTAACAGGGAAAGGGGGGCACAAAGAAAAACTTTTCTTTCTTATTCTCATTTGAAATGTCTCGCTAACTAATTATCTGAATCTTACAACCAAAGTTGTAAAATGCATAGAATTCATACATATACCAACAAGACTGTACATCACTGTCAGAACAGTATTTGTTTTCATTCAAATGCTTTATGGTTTTTCCTGTAATACCTGGTGGGCTGGTCTCTAGTCAAAATGCCCGGGCCCATTTTTTGTCCCAGTCCAGCCCTGGCTCCAGCAAACATCAGCTGATACTAGAAATTAATATTAAATCAATTCTAACAACAGCTGATCAAGCTTAAACATGCTGCTGTTGTTTATCCGCTGACTTGCGACAGAAAAGCCGATCAGCTGATCATTGATCAGTTTAATAACTGAAGTAGCAACAGGAGAGGGAGGGGGAGAGAATGAGAGAAGAAGAGGCAGCTGTGCAGCGTAAAGACAGAAGTCCAGCTTTGTTTGTTTGTTTGTTTTCATTCTAGCTGAAGTACGGGACAAATCGCTTCCTTTTCACCTCAATATGGAACTCCGATGGCCAGCCCAGCTGTGGTTCCATATATCAGTTGTTAAGCTTAACTTGGAAATTCTATGCAAAAATTCAGAGATGAACTTACACACTTGCTTTACTTCTCTGGGATAGTTTTCTCCAAGATTAAAAGCCGCGGTTTGGAAGCACAGCGAGGCTCCAAATGCTCAACCAGACCGCCGATAGGTCTCCAGACAGCAGCCGCTCTATCACGTGACACATACTGCTCCGATGCGCTGAGCTGGGTTACGCCAAGTAGCACTTTTTGTGGGGTGATTTTGTGATACTTTGGATCGGATTACATTTTTTATTTTTCTCCGATATCCGATCCAGTAATTTAGGTCAGTATCGGACCGATACCGATATCACGTATTGGTATCGGTCCATCACAGCATTACTGGAGGCCAAGGTAATGCCATCCAGAGTAAGAATCTGCTTAGATACCATATTTCTAAGATTTTCAGGGCCGAGTACAATAACCTCAGTTTGATCTGAATTAAGAAGCAGAAAGTTAGCGGCCATCCAGGTCTTTATGTCTTTAAGACATTCCTGCAGTTTAACTAACTGGTGTGTGTTACCTGGCTTCATGGATAGATAGAGCTGCGTGTCATCTGCATAGCAGTGAAAATTTATGCTATGTCTTCTAATGATGCTGCCTAAGGGAAGCATGTATAATGTAAACAGAATTGGTCCTAGCACTGAACCCTGTGGAACCTCTTATGTGCAAGAACTTGGCAGTTGTGGGAAGGAAAAACTGCCTTTTAACAGGAAGGTTCCAGAGCAGAGGAATTTTTCAGAGTAATCCAAACAGCATTACAGACCGATCATCAGCATCTTCTTCCTGTCACGTGATGGGGTTTGTCTCCAGCTGCACTCATCGTTTGACTGGAGCTGAACGTTTAGACTCTCAGTGAGCGTTGGGACCTGGAAATGGATCAGACAGCACATCCTGTCAGGCACAATTCACTTCAAGATGTTTAATGACACGTGAGAAGGTCGTGCGTACACTCGTCTCTGAGCTCACAGCGTGGCGGCACCTCAGGAGGTGACTCGGCGTGACATCATGCTGATTGCATCATCAGTGCTGGAAGTTTCACTAATGGGAATTTAAAAGTTTTGCAAGTAAGAATGTAATATTTGTGTAAGTTGTTTTTAGGGGCTTTTACTCCAGCGGGGTCTCATCTGAACACAGACTCATATCTACGTGTGACTCTGAACTCAGTGTGATGTTTAGTTTCAATGAGTTTTTTTATTTAAGATTTATTTTGTTTCTTTATTTGACAGAAGAGCAGGAAGGAGGAGCTCACCTGGAGCTCACCTGGAGCTCAGCTTTAATCATTTTTAATGCAGAGGAAAAAACCCAGAGGGGAAAAACGTTTACATAATTTAACCAGGAGCAGGAAATACAACTGGAGAATCTCCTGCTGAGTAAAAGGAGTCCAGGATTTCTCAACACAGACACACACACACACACACACACACAGACACTCCTTCGGTCAGCTCCGGTACAGCAGCAGGGCGACGGTACTTATTTCCTGATTACTTCCTGTTCAGGGACCGTGGAATATGTTTAAAAGAATTAAATTTAATATAATATAATTAATATAAAATATAATTAAATCACAGGAATATGACGTAAACACCAAACAGCTAAAATGAAAGTTTCCGCTTAAATTCCTAAAGTGTCCTGAAGGTGCAGCTGAGCAGCAGAATCAGTAACAGCGTGACCGTCTGTGAGGTGGAGGCACCATCTGATAAAACTGATGAACTACAGAGTTCGATCCACCGCGCAGGAACATCTGGAAACACCTCTTTATCAGCAGCTCCGTTTTCCAGCGTGACAACGATCCCAAACACACGGCCAGTGCAGGGAAAGCACACCTGGATGGCCCTCCTTAGAGCCCAGACCTCAGCATGACTGAAGCAGTGTGAGTTCATCCTGACAGAGGACACAGAAGAAGCCTGGAAGCTGATCCCAAAGCTCCTCACAGAGAGGAACAGAGAGCTGCTCACACCAAACACTCATCGTTAGAATCACTCACGCTCTGTTTTTGCCTTATTTCCTGTATTTCATGTAATTTTGCACCTTTTTCCTGCAGCAGAAACGAGGTGTGGCTTAAGACTTTTGCACAGCTCAGTAAAGCTGTAAGTTTCATCCTGGAGCAGCTGGGATGGGCTCGGCTCCTCACCAAGCCTGGATATGTGTTTAATAAGCTGGATGGATGTTCCCGTTGTTCCTCACACAGGATTGGAGGAAACTTCCCATCAGACCTGCTTTGAAGTGGAAACCTCCCAAATCCCGGCCTGTGGTGAATGATCCTGCTGACTCAGGGGGATTTTGAAGGTTATGAAACAGCTGCAGAAGCTCGGCTTGATTCTGCTGTTATTGCCAGTGCTCTGACGTCAGCTCGCGCACTTCCTGTCCGGCACCAACGAAGCTACACGTCAGGCCCGCTGGGCGTTTCTCAATATGCGTACTTGTGCGTACTTGCGTTCTCGTGTACGCGTGATACGTCATCAGTCGGAGACCAAGTACTGTTCCAATTCGAAGTACGCATCAAGCCGAGAACGCGAAAAAGTCCCGGATGTGTTCTCGCTCCGCCCGTTTTATCGAGCATGCATCGGTGTGGACATGGTACAGCTAAATATCCCAGAATGCATTTCGTCCAAAACTCAACAGCGGACTCCCGGCACATCGTTTTCAACACCCCCCCCCCGCTCGCGGACTTCTCACTACTCAGGTTAAAGAAACCCCAGCAGCTGTCTATAGTATTGAGTGTCCACTAGAATAGAAATAAAAGCGTTCTAACATCTCACCTGCTTGTTTTTATTAAGGTATGTACACGTATGTACATGTACACTATTTTTATTAATAGAGGTTTCACTACTGAGGTTAAAAATGATATATAAGTCACTTAGATCACTTCTAAATGTTAATGTTTGGTTTATTTCAGTGTTTTATTTGTTCCTGAGTAAACCGGTTTGGCTGTGATTAAAGTTAAGCTTCATAACATGTTACTCACAGTTAAATTAGGAGGGGACGGCAGTAAAAACTCCGGACCTGTGACATCATCACGTACGCAGGTGTTCCAATTGTACATATCGCGAGTCCGTGCTCGCGTTCTCGGCGGGTACGTACTCACCGAGAACGCGAGTACGTACTCGCGTACTTGGGCATTGATAAACGGCCATTGACTGTAGAAAACATGGACGACGCAACAGCTCCCCAAAAATGAAGCCAAAACGTCTCTATCGCCCCCTGGTGTCTGGCTGCAGTATAGGTCATAAACCCCGCCTCCTCCATGTTAGCGGATGGGACTGGGATCAGACTAAAATAAATTTATTCTCCTTAGATAATTTTTTCCAAAGATTCTTTCTTTTGTTATCAATAGTTCTCATCATGCTGATTGATGTCCAAGAGGTCTCCTTTCCCATAAGTTTGATTCTAATTCCTACCGCGGTGATGTTAAATTGGGGTGAAACGTCATCATAGCAGCTTTGACTGGCAGCTGCAGTCACGGAGAAACTTGCGTATCTGTGTTCGGGAATAGCAGATTGAGCGTAGGCTCTGAGAGGAGGGCCAGCGTTTACGCTACGAAAACACGACCGAGTGTTTTAACCTGACAGCCTGAGGTGTTCTTCAGTAAACTGGACTACCCGACAGAAGGACCCGAGGCCCCGCTGCACTTTTTCGGTAAGTTAAACGTGTTTGTAAGCTAATCCGTAACTACCGTCCTTAGCTATGTCCCGAGACCTAGCTAGCTAAAATGAGCACTCGGCTGTCGGGGTTCATTTAGCTAATCTGTGCAGGTGAATGAATTTACTAAAGAAATCAAGAGAAACGTTCCGGGCTAATCAGTCACTAATTACTGTTACTGTACTTTTATTACAAGTATTATACTGTAAAAGCAACAGGCTGCACCCTGCTGCAGCTCCTGTGCAGAGCTGAATATTAAATATGTGCAAACAACAGCATGTTTTCAGTCTCTTGCCACATCTGTAAAGACAGTAACTAATCTTTTTTAAAAGCTTGTACTTCAGTAACTCCTCATTAATCAGGAACTATGGATTAAAGTACTGTACTGTACTGTAATACTGAAAAAATGTAAGAGAAGAACTTCAGATCCTGAGTGTGTGAGGACAGAAGAATCAGCTTTATTTCAATTTTGAGGGATAAAATTTATATTTGAGTTTGATGGTTCTGTTGTCTTTGTGATTACAGGAGCTGCCCTCAGATTCAGACCTCAGCACCACCCAGTGACAGCAGACAGATCATCCAACATGTTCACATGTTAACTGCAAAATGAACTGATGAAAACAGTACAAAGGTTAAAGTACCACATGTGCTGTAGTGAAAGCTGCAGCTTTATTGATAAAGTTAAAGACAAAAAACAAAAGGATTAATCACTCATGTAACTGTGTCACTATATATCAGCATTAACAGGACCTCAGTTTGGTGTTTCACAAAGCTGCTGATCTCAGACCTGCACAGCTTCCGTTTTAAACACTTGATGTACTCAGCTGCATGAAGAGCATATGAGATTTTCTCTGGCACAATTAAATAAAACCTGATGAAGGTCAAAGGTCGTCACTTGTTTGTTGAACTACAATTCTTTCATCTGGAATTCTTTCACAGTTTTTTGCAGATAGTGTTATTTACCATAAAGTGATGCAGAGTTATTCATACCAGAGTAACCAGAGAGGATCATATATTTTGAAATATATAACTTTCTACAGAACTGAATATAATAAGCAGCAAGCAGGTGAATTCTGTATATTAATATTAATGTACAGAATTCACCTGCTTGCTGCTACTACTGCACATTCACCCAATGTATATACTATTATAATGTTATTCCTCTACCCCCCCCCCCCCCTTTTTTTTTTTTGCACATGTCGAGGAGCGTGTCAGGATACATTTCACTGTGTGTTATACTTGTATAACTATGCATGTGACAAATAAAGAACCTTGAACCTTGAATATCTTTATGTAAAAGTCCGGAGGGGAGTATCCGAGTATTTATAACATTACACAAACCAAAGGTCTCCATCACAGTGTTCATGAAATGCTGGGTTTATCCATCTCCTGGATCGGGCCTACGGAGGAGTGCTGAAGATTTCCCTGTGAGGGAGCTGCTGGTGAAGATCATGAGTCCTGCTTGATGAATGCGATGAGCTTCAGTCTTCCTGTTTTTTCTTAAATGATGCCTCGTTCAGTGGGTCAACAGAACTTCTGGCACAGGACAGCTGTGATGAAAGAAAGGGAAGAAGTTTCTCCAAACCTCTGGACCCAGGAAACCCAGATTGGTGAATGTAGCTGTTGATATAATATGGACTCTATTAAATGAAAAGAACAAATTAGACTACACTGCTGAAACGTTCTGCTGATGTTTTTAAAGTCTCCATGTTACCAGGCTGTAGAGGGCTCTGAAGATTTAAACAGTTTTAGATCCATTACACTCACAGTCTTATGTTAAAATCTCAAAGGACAGCATTATATTTTTGATATTAACAGTAACTCTGGGCCTCTGTAGAGTGTGCAGATGATCTCATCGCTGTCTAAAAATGGATAAAAACAAACATAAGCAGTGCTGAATCCTTCAATAACACAGACTATTAGAGTAGCAGGTGTGTAGCATCGCTAACTAGCTAGCAACAAGCCTCCAACACAGCGCGTATGCTAGCGGCTAATCTAGCAAACGAATTAACAACAGAGTGATTTTAGAACTATAAGATGATAAGCTGTGTGTCTTTTTTATAACAGTGACATGGTTGTATTTACCTTAATTAAACAAGTCGTCAGTCGCGGTAAACCAGCAAAAAAACTCGAGCAGCCGGGCTACGTAAAAAGTGTTGGGGGGCGTGTTTGTGGTCACGTCCAGCGGGTGTGTGGGCGGGAGCGTTACACAGTCGCTCCACCTCAAGTCACTACTGCGCAGACTCTGGCTCCAAATTTGCAGGATGGCAGCCTCCACAAGCGGGATATTTTGGCTTCATTTTTGCACAATGGGAGGAGGCGGAGTCGCGTCGTCCATCTTTTATACAGTCTTTTTTTTTTTTTTTTTTTTTTTTTATTTGCACAAAATATAATGTACAACAATTATGGCAATCTCTACAAAGATTCAGTTTTTTCCAACATGAGATAGAATCAGAACAGGCTGAATTCCAACATATAGAAAAAAGATAATGAACAGGAAGTACAAGCAACAACAAATAAATAAATAAAAACAAACCCCAAACAGAATCAAAGTAAACAAATAAGCAAACAAATAAACAAAAAGACAGATAATTAAAAAACATAAAATAAGTTATACCTTAGGGGTTTTCTAACAGATCTAGTTCCTTTTATCCAGTCAATGATCAGGCCACAAACTGCTGCAAGTTTTAAATCTGGGCCCTGAGTGAAAGTGGGAGTGGCTTGTGCTAACCACCCCAGCATGAAGTGTCAGAGGTACACTGCAGAGTAAGATTTGTATGATACGCTCGTGTCCAATTATTTACATACCTGTGATCATTACCTGCTCCTGCATAACAAAAGTAACTGCAGCCCAGAGAGGAAGCTGATAACGTTCTGCTGCCTCTCACAGAGAGCTCGTGGAGGTGGCTCAGTCTGTTGGCTCTTATCAACAATCACAGAGCGCCACCTGCAGGATGCTACCCTCCTATCCTGTCGTGTAATTTCACTGAACATAAATCTGCGTCTTCATGGTGCTTGTTTGGCTTTAGTGTTCATGGCTGTGACATGAAGTCTGGAAACCCAAAAATCAGTGAGTGACAAACCCTGAAACTACGCCGCTGTCCTTCACACGCTTCAGCAGGTCACAGGTGGCCGACCCTCCCTGAGCCTGGTTGTGCCGGAGGTTTCTTCCTGATAAAAGGATGATTTTCCTTCCCACCGTCTCCATGTGCTTGGTCACAGGGGGTCACATGATTGTGCAGTCTACCTTACAGTACGAAGCACCCTATGGTGACTGTTGTTGTGATTTGGTGTATAAATAAAGCTGAATTGGACATCTGAAATCCCAGCACCCGTCCAGAGAACCTCCTGGACACTGTGACACCATCTTAAACTACCTGAGGCTGAAAGCCATCAGAGGGTGAAGCAGCTGGAGGAGGAACAGGAGGGGGAGGTGTCTGCTCCGTCCACTCCTTTAATCCGTCTGTAGAGCTGAAGAGCTTCTACTAACCAAGAAGCAACGCTCCACAGAGCTGAGGCGGTGATGGAGGAGCAGCAGCCACGGCTTCTGCACGTCTTCATGTTACTGTGCGCACACAGAAAGTGGCCAGTAAAGTTGTTTTGAATCTGAAACTGCTGAGTATGATTTTATTTTTCAGTGGCTCGTCTGAGAAAATAAAGAGAAGGTGTATGTGAATCTATTGGCCTGCGTGTAGAGAGCAGACAGGCCGTCCTCGTCACCTCAGTGCTGCTTCAAGAACTGCCCACAGTGCTGCTCCAACATGCTGCTGTTGCTTTAATTCAACTTTATTTACACAGCGCCAAATACCAGCAACAGGACGCTTTACAGGCCTGCAGTACCCATCTCGACCACTGGGGGTCACTGTCGCTGTGAGCATCCTTCTAGACATGTAACCGCACCACATGGTGGTCAGAGGGGGTATTACATCACTGACCAGCGAGCAGGATCAAATCAAATCATTTTTTTTGTCACATCACATTAATGCAACACTGGTACAGCACATGTGTGTGCAAGCTTCCCAAGCAACAGTGGTGTGCAAAATACAAGAAACATAACAAACAAAGCAAAATATAAGAATGCATGGACATTACAAAATATGTGTACCAAATGCATGGATGGAAAAAGCTGTCTCTCAATCTGCTGGTGCGGGAACGGATACTGCAGTACCTCCTGATACTGCACCTCCTGATACTGCAGTACCTCCTGATACTGCAGTACCTCCTGATACTGCACCTCCTGATACTGCAGTACCTCCTGATACTGCAGTACCTCGTGCCTGATGGAAGAACAGTGTGTGACTGGGGTGACTGGAGTCCTTGATGATCCTCCCTGCTTTCCTCAGGCACCGCTTCCTGTAGATATCCTGGTGGGAGGGAAGCTCACCTCTAATTGTCCTTTCGGCACACCGCACCACTCTCTGGAGAGCTTTGCGGTTGTAGGCGGTGCTGTTGTCATACCAGGTGGTGTTGCATCCAGTGAGGATGCTCTCAATGGCACAGCGGTAGAAGGTCCTGAGGATGCGGGGGCTCATGCCGAATCTCTTCAGTCTCCTGAGAAAGAAGAGGCGCTGCTGCGCCTTCTTCACTGTTTTGTTTAAGTGTCCTGACCATGTGAGATCCTCAGCCAGGTGTACACCTAGGAAACGGAAGCTGCTCACTCTCTCCACAGCAGCACCGCTGATGGTCATGGGGGTGTGTGCTTCTCTGCACCTCCGGAAGTCCACTATCAACTCTTTGGTCTTTGTGACGTTGAGGGTGAGATGGTTCTCCTTGCACCAAAGTGTCAGGGCGCTGACCTCCTCCCTGTAAGCCGAGGATTAACAGAGTCTGTGTGCAATCAGCACCTGATGGTATATGAGGTATTCATTAACACAATTGATCTAAAATCAGACAAAAAACATAAAATCCGAGTAGAAAAAGTTATATTTTTTACTGTAATAACTACAAACATGTTTAATGAATCATATTTCATAACTTTAAATGCAAATATAAATTGTCAATTTTAAAATCCTCTGCACAAGTTTTGCAAACAACAAAGTTATTTGCATCCATTTACCTTTCACCCTTTTTTAATAACCATTTCAAAATATTTACAGAACAATCAGCTGTTCTGCATTCAATAAGATACCACACAAATTATTTGTGCCACTCCAAAAAAATAATTTCTGCAGGTCTGACAGCAGCAGGTGTATCACTCCTGTTTTTTACCTGGAGACAGCAGTCCCCTCATTGTTCTGACACACAACACAAAATTATCCACAACACTACACACTAACTACACACTGTCCTTAAACAGTAAACGTGATGAAGCTATTCAGGAAAAACACGCGTATATATTGTTTATCATGACTCTGGTTTTACGTGGCCTATCAGCACAATTTATAAACTGGTATATGTCACCTTGTTGCTTTGTCATCTTGAAGTGGTCATGTGATTGGCTTACCACGACTACTTTATTCTTCCTCAGTCAAACAGCAGCACTCATGCGATTGTTTTGCCCCCTTAGCTCCAGGTGTTGTGCCAAAAAGTGATCGTCGGGCAGAAAGTGATTGCCGTCAAGGTTGTAAGACTTGTGACTTGACTTGGACTTTTACACCAGTGACTTGGGACTTGAATTGGACTTGAACCTGTTTACTTGAAAAGACTTGATATTTTACCCAAATCTAAAATTTAACATACATATTATATAAAAAGTGCGGACCATTAATTCACTTTATTCATTCATTCATTCTTACCACACTCCGTATGTATGTGAGCGTGGGCTGTAGCACAGCCAATCAAATTAACCAGATTTGAAAAAAACAAGAACAAAAACGCTGGAGCCAAAAATGCTTCCAAGAGTAATTTCTTTCGGGTACATAAACTACGAAGTAGTCAACAAAAAACGAAATGCAATATGCAAAACATGCAAGAAGAGAATCACAGACGGAGATGGAACAACTTCCAACTTTGTCCGACATTTGAAGTTGCATAAAGAACGGTAGGTGGTGCTTTTTTTTTTTGCTACGATGAGACAGCTGACTTAGCTAACTTCATCTTATTAGCAAATGTTCTTCGGGCTACGTTGATGATACTGTTTGGCTTTAACAGGTATGATATGTTTGTCATGCTATTTTAAATCTGGTCCTGCACGCGCATCCAAGAATAACATGCAACTTGTTAGCTCAGAATTGTCGGTGAATGGTGAGCAGGGTCCGTTTCAGAAAGTGGGTTCTGTAGCTGTACTCAGTCTCTCTCCGTCTCCTCCCCATCATTAACCCCGTAGATTTAACCCAGTTTAGACTGACAAATATTTATTTTACCATCACATCACAATTCAAAATCACTGTGTTTAATTTGCAATTAGTGTATGGTCGTGTTTAACTTTTGCATGTCTGAGCCAGGGAAAAAATTTTTTTTTGGTTAGAAAATGTGGCCCACCTTAGTGTGTAATTGAGTAGTCCTGCTATACATGGCCTTTTTCTTCTGTCATTTATGTCAATACATCAAATAAAATACTTTGATCTTATATTATTAGCTGTTGTTTATTTGCAAAGGTTATTCTCAACAGGGATGCTAGACAAAAACGGCGTTTTCTACAGACAGCCTAGCATACGCGCTCCACTTGCGAGTGAAAAAAGAAAAAGAAAAAACACCCCTTCCCTATTGGTGTTAGAGTTTACCATGTCAGCCAATCAAAAAAATGATAAGGCAACATGTGACATTTGGTTGTTTAGGGAGAAGGGGAAGTTTTTAGGAGTGACACCCGCGACGGAAAGCGGGCGAGCGAAAGAAAGAGAGAGAGAGAGTTTTCATATGTGAGACATTAGTGACGTTTAGCGTGTTTGGAGGCTGTAGTTAGTTTGTTGTGTAGTTATTGTTTTGTATTGTGTGTCGGTTAGACTGCTGAATTTCATATTTGATCTAAAAAAGCTGTCAAAGGCAGATTCCAGTGTAAACGCTGTCTCCACATAGAAAACTGGACTGTTGCACCTCCAGTTGTCAGACCTGCAGGGTTTAGGCCTGTGCTGTTCTCCTCTGTCTTATACTGAACACAAACTACATTTTTTGGACTGGCACAAATAATTTGTGTGCCTTCTTATTTGATGCAGCACACCTGATTGTTCTGTAAATAGATTTAAATGGTTATATAAAAAACGCCTGAGGCCTTGGCTGCATTTTTAGGTAAATAGTACCATATAACTTTGTTGTTTGCAAAACTTGTGCATAATTTTTAGAAATGTACAATTTCTATTTGCATTTCAAGTTATGAAAATGATTCGTTAAACATGTAAAAAAAATATAACTTTTTTCTACTCTGATTCTGAATTTTTTGTCTGAATTTAGATCAACTGTGCTAATATAGTATACCAAAATGAAAAAAATAACTCAAATTTCAGATATTTGAGGTTGTGCTGTAAATAATGATACCAAACAAGGCAAGAAAAACATATTTTAAAAGTGAAATATAGAGGTAAAATCAAAAGTAGTCAAGAACGGCCAATTATACCCGGGACCCCAGAGGGTTAAAAAAAAGACTTGAAATGACTTGAAATTCAAAGTTTCGGACTTGACTTGAAAGTTGTCTGTCTTGACTTGAAAGTTGTCTGTCTTGACTTACGACTTGACTCTGACTTGCTTGACTTTACTTGAGACTTGACTTGTGACTTGAGGATAAAGACTTGGGACTTACTTGAGACTTGCAAAACAATGACTTGGTCCCACCTCTGGTAGGGTGTACATATTATTTGTACATATTATTTGAACGTTACACATGTGACACGTTGGTCACGTGTGTAATATGTACAAATAAGATCCAGAACAAATCATGTGACACAGAGAATCAGAGCACCTATCACGAACCCCGTAGTCCCCGTCAGCTGTCCTTACTGCTCCTGAGTCCGCCGGCTGTGTTTCCCTCTCCTGTCAGTGTGACCGGCTCGTCGTGCTTTCGTTGGTTCTTGTTGGGGCTTTGGACAGATGTTTCTGCATCAGTCCGTTACATAGTCTGAGTGCAGCGCCCCCTGCTGGGATCAGGGTAAAAGGGCAGTTGGAGAACTGGTGCCTATCACACCTGTGTAATCCCAGATAAAATCAGGAAGTGCAAACAGAAAATCATTTGTCAGGTCATGATTTCACAGAGCAGCTGTGTCGAGACCATCAGCTCGTAAAGTCGTCCCTCATCGATGAAGTAAACAGGAAGTGATGCGGAGCTGAGAGGATGTGATTACCAGCAGGCAGCTGACGAGCTCTCTGGGAGAACGTGAAACAGACTGATCTGAGTTCAGTTCTTAAGAACTCAAAGGATGTGATGCTTCACGTTCATTCGACCATCATGTGACTCACATCTGCGTCTGCTCCATCACTTCACTCTCTGTCACACTGATTGGATAAACACTTTACAAAACAGCCAATCACGTGATTCCTCACAAACAGGTTCACATCACTTCACCATCAGTGAGCTTTACTGTTGTTCATGCACGAGTGACAATAAAAATACATCCATATATAATCTTAAAGTTACTGCAGTACTACTATAAAGTACTTTAATACAGGCTTGTTTGGAGTACTTTAACTTTAGTAGAGCACGCTTCTCTCCTCCACCGCCGCCGTCATACCGCCTTAATCATGTGAAATATGAACAGTGTGAATCATAACTCACTATGGTCAGAGATTATATGTGTGAACGCAGTAAAGCTGAAAGAGGAATAACCTATCAGATGTTAAAAATAAATATAAATACACAACACAGTGTTGGACATTTCAAGAGCATGTTTATGTATCTCCTTATTAGTCCTGATTAATGCGGTCACTTATAATCATGTTTCAGTGTTATGTGTGTATGATGCTGAATCCTGAAACATGAACGCTCGGACGTCCAGGAGCTCAACATATTTCAGCTTTTAAAGAACAAATAGGTGCATCAAGTTTTCTACTCTTCATTGTTTTTCAGTCCTCTTGTCACCTCATCGTCATTCTCCTCAGCTTCAGATTGGTTCCTGTGATGTTTTGGAGTTTGGATGTTTTGGCCTGGTGTGGCATTGAAGTATATACTGCAATGATCTGCTATGTCATCATTCTGGACAGTCAGATAAGAGACTTCAACACTTTTGCTGATGACCAGATCCAGAGTGTGACCTCTCTTATGTGTTTATCTCTTTACATGCTGCATAAGATCGTTATTTTCCAATAAAAAAAAATACTTCAGTTTTTTTCTCCTCCTTCTCACCAACCCAGATATTAAAATCTCCAGCCAAAATAATGCAGTCATTGCATTTTCCAGAAGCTTCATTCAAGAGGCTTTGAAACTCTTCTAGGAGTTCATTGAATTCCTTCTTGTTTTTTTCCGAAGGTGAGCGATACACAGCGACGACCAGGACAGGTTGGTCACCAGCTTGCTCCAGCTCTACAGCCGCATATTCAAAGTGTTCAGGGTTTCCTGAGGTCAGCATAATTTGATTACCCTTAAATGTCTTTGAGAATAAAATCACCACGCCACCTCCTCTTTCTTTGTCTTCTTCTGTTATTTTTTCCCTCACACACTGAAAGAATAGTTTCCAAACCTCAGCACCCAGAAACTCACTCCAAACACAACACAAAGGCAGTGACAGCAGTGATCCAGGTGTTTTCACAGGTGATCACCTAATGTGTCATCACTGATGACGTCTGAAGCCTCGCAGGTTCAGAAAGTGGTTCGAGTGTTGCTGGGATTTATGAACATGTAAAACGTGGAATGGATCCCTGCACATGTGCGTGGTGGAGTTTGTGATATAGATGAGCTTGTTTTCTTGGAGCCTGCTGAAGGGAGAAGGGTTTCCCTTTGAGCTGATCTCTCTCAGTTACACAGGATGTTCCCTGTAAATACTGAAAGGTGTTATTACTATAATATACACAAGTCCTCAGTGCCATGTGAAAGTGTAAGGAACTTGGAAAAAAAATCAACTGGACTTCTTTGAGTTCGTGAAGACGTTTCATCCGAGAACCTTCTTCAGTTTTAAGACCAAACGGTGGAGAGTCCCACGTATGTAAGCCCCAGTGGGAGTCGCGAGGTGAGAAAAAGGTGTCAAAAAGGTGTAGGGGTTTATCACCAGAGGTTTTTGGGTAAATCCATCGTGACCTTGCCTCACCCTATCATGTGACCCACCGAGATCACCTGACACAGGTTGTGAACAGCTGTTAGATCTCTAAACTTCAAATAAACATTATAAAGTACAAAAACCAATAAACTCTGTGTTTCTTGACAGTCCAATATGATGAAATTTAATGATCTGGTTTATTAAAAATAATCAAAAAGACTTTTAAAACGAAATCTAAGTTATTCCCAAACTGTTATGAAGGTTAGCAGTAAAAAGGAAGGAAAATCTCCTTTTTAACGGGAATAATCCCCCAGCAGCCTACATCTATTGCAGCATAACTAAGGGAGGATTCAGGGTCACCTGGTCCAGCCCTAACTATATGCTTTAGCAAAAAGGAAAGTTTGAAGCCTAATCTTGAAAGTAGAGATAGTGTCTGTCTCCTGAATCCAAACTGGAAGCTGGTTCCACAGAAGAGGGGCCTGAAAACTGAAGGCTCTGCCTCCCATTCTACTTTTAAATACTCTAGGAACAACAAGTAGGCCTGCAGAGCGAGAGCGAAGTGCTCTAATAGGGTGATATGGTACTACAAGGTCATTAAGATAAGATGGGGTCTGATTATTTAAGACCTTGTATGTGAGGAGCAGGATTTTGAATTCAATTCTGGATTTAACAGGAAGCCAATGAAGGGAAGCCAAAACAGGAGAAATCTGCTCTCTCTTTCTAGTCCCTGTCAGCACTCTTGCTGCAGCAATTTGGATTAGCTGAAGGCTTTTCAGGGAGTTTTTAGGACATCCTGATAATAAAGAATTACAGTAGTGCAGTCTTGGTGTGTGTTACCTGGCTTCATGGATAGATAGAGCTGCGTGTCATCTGCATAGCAGTGGAAATTTATGCTATGTCTTCTAATGATGCTGCCTAAGGGAAGCATGTATAATGTAAACAGAATTGGTCCTAGCACTGAACCCTGTGGAACACCATAACTGACCTTAGTTTGTGAAGAGGACTCTCCATTTACATGTACAAATTGGAGTCTATTAGATAGATATGATACAAACCACTGCAGTGCAGTACCTGTAATACCTACAGCATGTTCTAATCGCTCTAATAGGATATTATGGTCGACAGTATCGAACGCTGCACTGAGGTCTAGCAGGACAAGCACAGAGATGAGTCCACTGTCAGAGGCCATAAGAATATTTGATTGGTTGTTTAACACCTACAGAAAGTCAGAACTGTGATGGAGTCATTTTATATATTTAGAGAAAAACATACACGATGTTGCTGAATTGGTGAAAAAGGGCCCAGATGTACTTGTCGATCTTATCAGCTGCAGCTCTCAGTGATTCGCTGGCTTCGGTCACATGATTCTTAGAGATTAATTCTGTCGACGTTTGAATGACTTCAGGAAGTGACGATTCCTTTCCACCACCTACAACTCCAACCTGACCGTCAGAGAGAACTGATTAACACAGAATCATTTCTGTTCTTCATCAGTTTGTCAGCATCAAGTAAACAATTTGCTGAAATGATAAACCATAAAAACATGAATAATATGTTTTTTAAACCTTTAGTATGTGTTTAGATCTCACTAATGATGATGTAAAAATGAAATAAGACAACCTCAGCACCACTTTTCCTTCGAGGATGCACTGAAACTCACATCGAGACATTTCTTGGATGAGTTTTCGAGCTGATGCTGAGCTGAAGTTAATTTGGTTCTTGACTTTAAGTCTTTTTGCTGTTGCTGACAGAATTTCTTCCACGACATGCTCATTGATGTTTGCAGAAATCTTCAGCTTCTCTAACAGTTCCTTGTTCTTTTGCTGGGCTTCATTGATTTCACCTTCTATTTTCTGCAACTTCTCCAATGATTCAGTGATTTCAGGACAGGACGATGGGGCAGAGGATCTACTTGAAAAAAGGTTAACACATCCTCTCCTGTTATATTTTCTTTTTGATGGCTTGAGCTCCTCAGACAGGTCTGTAAGCTGATCTTTATAGTGGTCCAAAATCTCTATCCTGGAGAAACTGGCCTCCAGCAGCTCGTCAGCAGCAGTGCTCATCGTGGAGGTTTCTCTGTCCATCACAGAGCAGAAAACTGTCCCGGTGAGATCAGCAGGAGCCTGGAAGGACCAAGACAGAGCACACTATCAGCTGATATTATAGTGCTAACACGATCATGACCATGTACTGGTCAAGCTACTCCCCAAAAGTTGACTCTATTCATCTGGATGCCTTTATCATCATCATCATATAAACAGTAATGACTGAAACCAGCAGCACTGAGCACCAAAGGGCTGTGAGGGTCACAGGTCAGTCAGCCTGTTTGCTCCTGTGAACACTCTTTATATTTGTCCTTTGTTTGCTTTCACTCAGCAGGCTGTGGCTCTCACACATCTGGACGTCTCATGGACGCACAGCTGTGCTTTCTTCAAACTTTCCTTCCTGCATTTAAATAAACTCCACACATTTTTACCCCTGGAGCACACCCAGCAGGAGTCACTCGTTTTCAGTGGACATGGTTGATGTGGACGTTGTGGAGGACGGTAAATACCTCAGAGTACACACCGATAATAAACCAGACGTGGTTAAAAACACCACTGCCCTCTACAGGAAGGACCGGAGTCTCTGAGGTCCTTCAACATCTGTGGGACAATGCTCAGAATTGTCTATGAGTCTGTTGTGGTCAGTGCTATCCTCTGTGCTGTTGCATGCTCGGACAGCAGGTTGAGGGTCACAGACGACAACAGACTCAATAAACTGATCAGAAGGCGAGTAATGCTGTGGGGACGGAGCTGGACTCTCTTAGGGTGGTGTTGGAGAGGCAGGTGTTGTCCAAGATAAGGACAAAGCTGGATAATACCACCACATGCACCCACTCCATGATGCGTCAGTGAGAGACTGACATTACCCATAATGCACCACTGAACGACACAGGAAATCATTCCTGTCTGTGGATCTCTGCACTCCTCCATCTAACACACAGCAGACAGAGCAGCAGTTACAGCCTCTACATCCTCTACAGTAAAGTAACAAAGTTTAGGATTTTAATCATATATATTTATAATTATAGCTGCTTTGTATTTTGTATTATTTCATTGAGTTCAGTCTGTTACTGCTCTTATTATCGCGTATCATCTCCTCTGGGATTACTAAAGCTGGCCCAGCTGACTGCTCACACGAGCCACACTGACACAGAGTGATACTGAGCCCATGACACTAATGCTGCCCAGTCATGCCCCCCTGAGGCCCACATGGGCACTGTGGGCAGACCCCATGATCCACAGAGGGCCTCTGTACCAGACGTGTTTCGTGCTGGTGCTGTTCAGTATGTAGCTAGCTGCTCTCAGAGACGAACTCAGAGCTGTCAAACTGTTGGTCTGAAAGTGTTTGTTTCACTTGAGTTCTTTGCAGCGTGTCAGTAAGAACCAGTTTAACTTCATATTTCCGGCAGTGGAATGTTTTCATCTTCTCCACAGTAATCACATTTCCCCGTCTGGTGTTTCCTTATGTTAAGTAACGTGCCGCCAAAATATGGCTGTGTGGGACCACTGTGGGTGTGTCCACACAGGCCCACAGGAGTTTAGCCTTAGCCAAAAAACTGTGATGGGCACCAGATGGGTAAAGCTAGTGTGAGCAGGGCCCAGTGGGGGTTTCTGGGGCCACGCACACTGTGGGTTCATCACCTCTTTTGGGTCCCCACAGGGACTAGCTTACATGGCAGGAAGTGACTAAGGATCACTGAAGCCCCGAGGCTTGTGTTGAGTAAAATGAAGCCTGTGCCGAGGCCCGAATCATTCTTCAGGATATCACGTGACCACAGATAGGCCCCGTTTCTCTGAAATGACGGATCATCATGGAGACCATACGCACAGTATGCAGCAAAAAAGTGACAACTATCAGCAGCGAGGAGCATTGTGACATGCTCTCGAGTTCGTTTGATCTGCCCTTTGATGAAGCAGTTGGCCGGAGGGATTCGACCCATCACTCCATCACCAGACGTGGCCGTCCTGGACAGTAGAGCTGCCCGCACAGCCCTCAAACAGCAGGGTTCAGTAACAGCGCCCCACCCAGTTTAACAGGAAGCTACATGAACTCTTATTGCCAAAGAAGGAAGTCTGGTCATGTGAAGTGACTTTGTGATCAGTTTGTAAAGTGAAAATTAAAAACGTTGAGCAGAGATTAGAAGTTTGTAACCAAAGCCTCGATGTTCACCAGCAGAGAGGAAAAAGCTTGTTTTCTGCACGCGCAGCAGGACTGCAAACTCCTGAT
This sequence comes from Oreochromis niloticus, assembly GCF_001858045.2. Taxonomy (NCBI): domain Eukaryota; kingdom Metazoa; phylum Chordata; class Actinopteri; order Cichliformes; family Cichlidae; genus Oreochromis; species Oreochromis niloticus. The sequence goes on along the minus strand of NC_031969.2, from coordinate 34,953,837 downwards.
GCACTCAGTCATCAGACGCTGGGCTCACCTGCAGTTTGTTTCTGCCTTCATTTAACAGAGAGAATGAAAACAGCAGTTCAGCTGTTTTAAAGTGGAGCCCTGACAGTCATGTGACCTCTGCTGAAGTCCTGCAGATGTCTGTGCAGGCTCTCAGTCGTCCCGTCACGGTAATCTAAGAAACTCTTCAACATAAAGGGCAGGACTCGTTCCAGTTTCTTGAATCCTGTTGTTGTCTGGATGAGACAGTCCAGATGCTTTTCTTTAAATGCTTCTTAGATAAAGTCCCGCACACTTTGTTTTACACTGAATGTAATTCTGAGTGTATTTTTGTGTTCTGGGCCACATGATATCTTTTAAGTTCTTATTTTTATTCTTGTTTTGTCTCAAATTGTTTTTCTGTTTATATAAATACATCACGTTTGTTTGATTCATGGCCCGACATGTGCAAAGATCACAGGAAACAGTGAACTCACAGGTGATACCATATCCATCATTCACTCGTCTGCCTCGATGTCTACATGAACTCCAGTGACCTCCCACTGTTAACCCACAGGGTGGAATATGATGTCAGCCCACTGTGTGCAACTGTGCGTCTCCTGGAAGGATTTCCACAGGTTCAGGAGTGTTTATGGGAAGTGTTGATCATTCTTCCAGAAGCACATGTGTGAGGTCACAGTGATGTTGGAGGAGAAGGCCTGGTTCACAGTCTCTGATTGGTCCCAAAGGTGTTGGATCAGGCTGAGGTCAGAACTCTGTGCAGCCCAGTCCGGTTCTCCCACACCAAACCGGCTCGTCCATGTCTTTATGGACTTTTCTTCGTGCACTGGTGTGCAGTCATGTGGGAACAGGAAGGAGCCATCCCCACACTGTTCCCACATACTGGGAACATGAAGGTGTCCACAGTGTCTCGGTCTGCTGAAGCACGAAGACTGCTGAAGAACACCCCACACCATAACCCCCCCTCCACCAAACTTTACACAGCGCAGTCAGACAAGTACCGTTGTCCTGGCAACCGCCAAACCCAGACTCGTCCATCAGATCGCCAGATGGAGAAGCATGATTGGTCAGTCCGGGGAACACGTCGCCATTGTTCTAGAGTCCAGTGGTGGTGTGTTCGACACCACTGCATCAACACCTGGTAAGGTAAGGTAACGTTATTTATACCCATTGGTAAATTTGCTTTACAGAAAAATGGTAGCATTTGGTATCCCTTCAAAAACACACATAGCTAATAAATATAAACCTCACTGTAACACATTTATAGTACTTTAACGTTTCGAGTCAGAAAAACAGATCTGGGGTACAAGAGAAAGCACAAACGTTTCCAACTCTCAGACAGCGTCAGCATGTTAACAATGAATTCACATGTGTGCGTGTACATCTGCGTCAGCAGAAGTAGGATAGTGAAAACAGGAAAACAGGACACTGTATGCCCATCCTTTCCATCTGAGGTCATGTGACTGCCTGCACACTTTCACCTTGACTTCATGTTTCTAATCTGTGCTGTTGTTCTGCGTCAGTGCGCAGACCCTTCTGTTCAGCTCCACATCTTTCAGCGTTCACGTGCACATCTTTCCTTTTTCAGAGTCACTTTTATTCCCATGATTACTGCGCTGACTCTCTCTTACATGCAGCTGCTCATCAGGAGGGCCTCAGGTGTTCAGGAAGGCAGCTCTGCACAGATGCGGAGACCAGCTAACTTCAACCGTTCATTTATTCTAATTCTTTATGCCTCATAGCTTCATAATGCACCCCTCCCTCGTCACGGCCCCTGGCTTTAACAACCCTTCCGGTAGGAGCGCACGGACACCAACAGACTGTTAGCACATGGCTAACATTAGCATTACTGTAGACAGCTCATCACCTTCATGAGTTACTCCTGTGCTCTGAGAGCTGTTTACCAGCTGCTGCTGCTGTTCATCTGCTATCAGCCTTCACTGTCAAACTGGAAACCTCCTCGCTGACATCATCACGCAGAGAACAAACACAAACAAACAAGCGTGTAAACAAAAAAATGTTTATTTATCAGAGAGAAACAAACAGCAGCAACGCTGCCAGGTGAGAAAACAAGAGCAGAGGGGGATTCTGGGTAACAACTGACGAGGTAACATCAGCACACACACACACACAGGAAGTGAACAGAGAGGCTCATGGGAAGCTGTCATCGTCATCTTCAGCCATTTCTTTTGCAAACTCCAGATCCTGCTGCTCGCGTTCCCGACGCTCCTGAACACACACACACACACACACACACACACACACACACAAAACTGATTGAATGCAGATGACAGGAAGTGTATCTTTATTATTTTATTATGATTTGTCTCTGTGTAAACTACAGTCTTACGTTGCCACCATGTGGTCACTTAAAGACATGACATCAAGTACTGTGTGTGTGTGTTACCTCTGCAGACTCCAGGTCCTTGTTGTACGCTTTGGGAGGAAACCTCATGGCCTGCAGGAGGACAGAGGGAGACAGACGGGGGATTAGCGTCGGGGCAATCGCTCCTCCCTGATCCAGTTTACTCGCTGACTCTCTTAAATCTGACATCGTGTAACCGAGCGGACCCCCGGGTCCTGCTCCTCGACCTCCTTGTCCTCAATCTGCTTTAATGTGAGGAGGAGGAGGAGCAGGAGGAAGAAGCTGCTTCCACAGATTTGACAAAAAGGCCTCCAGTCAGACCCCTGCCGACAGGAAGTGACAGAGCTCGCAGCGTTATGGTGATGCAGAGCCGTCTGTGGGCGGAGCTTTCCTGATTTCACATTCTTGTGTCGACCTTGAGTCCCGTGTGTGTGAGAGGTGTGTGTATGTTCAGGTGCGCTCACCTTGACAGACATGTTGTGGATGTCGAGGCAGAAGGAGATCCTCTGGTGGAACGCCAGCTGAGGCTCTCGGGTCCCGTAGATGTCCATGGTCTCCTTGGACTGGACGAAGCCTTTCTCGTGGTTGATGCTGGCCTCGATCACGCCGTCACGGATCGCCTGTGCCACAAACACTCAGAGGTCACGAGGTCAGCATTAAAAAGGCGGCGCTGAGCGCGTCTCTTTACCTTGGCAACGATGAACTCGGCGTCCTCGGGACTGTCGAGCTGCAGCTTCTGAGCGATGTCGGCGAGGGAGATCCGAGAGTACGAGAGGCTGATCATACGCACACCTGCACACACACACAGATCAGTGTCACACTGAGCGCGGCTGATGAGCAGCGTGCTGTCTGACGGCGGCGTGCCATTGGCTCACCGGTCTTGATGACGTTGTGTCTCAGGCGGATGATGAGCGTGTACGTCCCGTCGGCCTGAAACTTCTCTCCAAACTGCTCCAACACCTGGTTAAACTTGGCCAGGTTACCTGTCCTCACAGCTGCACACACAGATACAGGAAGTGAACAGAGAGGCTCATGGGAAGCTGCGAGTATCTGAAGGTAAATACACCACTGTGTTAGCAAACATTGTTCCTCCAATCAGAACCCATCGTTTCGCCATAACTCTACGGTCTGAGTCACATGATCAGGCGTGTGTGCGTGTGTGTGTGACACTGACCCTGTGTGAGCAGGAAGTAGGGCATCAGGGAGCGTTTGAGTGACGGCTGTCTGAACTGCAGGCGGTCGGGAATCTCTCCCAGCAGCAGCTCCACCACGATCAGCAGCTTGTGGACCTGAACCGGAGCCGATCGATACTTCAGTGATCAATACCAGATACCAATACCCGACCGTGTGTGTGTGTGTGTGTGTGTACCGTCTGTTTGAAGCCCACGGCGGTGTGCTGTGGAGCCTTCCTCAGAGCGTTGGTCAGAGTCCTGCGAGCCTCCGAGTACTCCAGCTGGATGGCTTTAATACGACCTGCGTGGGTCACATGACAGGCGGGTGAGTGCGGCGTCACGGCGGGGACTCGCCTGAGGGGCGTGGCTGTGAGCTCACCTGTGTAGTAGAGGTATCGCGCCCACTCGTTGTTGTTGGCGAGCTCGGGGAACACGGACTTGGACACGAGCTTCTCGGCCTGGTCGTACAGGTTGAAGTGCAGGTAGTTCCTCAGCAGCAGGTTCAGCAGCACCGCCTGCCCGTCGGCGTCGTGCCGCAGGGTCGCCGTGCGCAGGCGGGTGTGCAGGAAGCTGGGGGGCGGGGACAGTCGTGTGACCGCTTGTCTGAGGGTGTGATGTCATCAGGAGAGGAGAAAGGTGTGTACATACCTGCGGATGATGTCGAGCTGGTTCTGGAACTCGTACACTCGGGCGTGGTAATAGTAACACTTGGCGGCGACCAGGTCGAGAGCGCGGCGGTTCTTGGAGACGATCTTCTGCAGCAGGTCGTCCGACACTTTCTGAGCCTGAAACACAAACGTCATCGTCAGCACGTGACAGAGCGTCCACACGAGCACGACGTCGCAAACATCCAGCTCGCTGCCTGCAGAGGAAACAGTCACTCTGTTTAACGCCACTTTTTACAGCGTGGCAGTGAGCACAGAGTCCACTGGCTCGAGTCCTTCGACCTTCGTCTGGTTTCTCCTCCGTGGACAGGAGCTTCAGCTGTTCACGCTGGCTCACAGGAGGAGTTTGTGCCACTGGGTACCGAGGCTGGTCTCTGCAGCTGCTCGTGGAAAAACCCGGAGACTATTCAACCATGAAGCACGACTGTGTGGATGTACTGAGGAGTCAGGACGCGTCATTAAGAGTGCGGAGGTCGCCTTCCACTCTGTGACCTCACTGACACTAACCTGACTGCCATTATTCAGCTCACTGCAGCTTCTTTAGTAACAGCAACAGAACAACGTTACTGACACACACACACAGGTGAGTGAGGGGCGGGTCACACACACACACACACACACACAGGTGAGTGAGGGCGGGTCACACTCTCACACACACACACACACACACACACACACACACAGGTGAGTGAGGGGCGGGTCACACACACACACACACACAGGTGAATGAGGGGCGGGTCACACACACACACACACACAGGTGAGTGAGGGGCGGGTCACACTCTCACACGCACGCACACACACACACACACACAGGTGAGTGAGGGGCGGGTCACACACACACACACACAGGTGAATGAGGGGCGGGTCACACACACACACACACACACACAGGTGAGTGAGGGGCGGGTCACACACACACACACAGGTGAGTGAGGGGCGGGTCACACACACACACACAGGTGAATGAGGGGCGGGTCACACACACACACACACACACACACACACAGGTGAGTGAGGGGCGGGTCACCTCAGTGTATCTCTTGTTGTTGGTCAGGTGAACCACCAGCAGCAGCTGCAGGTATGCCTCCACCTCTGGCAGCAGAGGAGCTGCCGCCGCCTTCCCCGTGCGAGGGCGAAACTGAACGTCTCCCTCGGCCATCTCCATCGGCTGAGACACACACACACACAGATCAGGAATCAATCACCTCGTTATAAATAATCAGGTTACTGTTTGATGATGCTCAGAGGTCAGGGTTCACTTCCTGTTTGTCATTAATTCAAAGCTGCAGCTCATCTCTGCTCACCTCCTCCAGGAAGCCCAGCAGGAAGTCTCGGGTGGTGGCGTTGTTGGTGAAGAAGCCACAGATGGCCTTGTGGAGCACGTTGGTGTTGAGGCGGCGGCTGGTGGACGGCAGCGCCCGCAGAGCGCGGAGCACGAAGCGAGGCTCCTTCCCCGACACGGCCTTCTCGATCTGCTTCACGTGCTCCTTAATATCTGTGGGGAATGGGGGGTTACATTAGCACCAGTCACATGACCCACAGACCTCAGCTCAGCGCGATCCTCATGTTTACGCCTTTTCATGCGACCTTTGACCTCGATCCATGCAGATGTTACAGAGAAGGAGCTTAGCTGCTTACAGCTGTGCTCATGACAACACGGCTCTACATCTGTGCCGTACGGTGACAGTTACATCCTCCTGAGAACCGGACGAATCATTTATGTCTCCTGTTATGGACACCTGAGCTGCACAGAGGACGTCCTGGGCTTCCATTGATGTCTCATGTGTTAGCGGGAAACACAAAGTCGAGGCTCACATCAGTCTCAGGCAAACTGATTTTTATTATATTAATCCTTCATAGGCTGGGTTTCAAAAGTAGTTTGAATAAAGCGACATCGATTCATTAAATCCTGAATGATTTCAACAGAAATGCATTTCAATGCCAGAATCTCAGGTTAAAGCTCACAAAACTATTTCAGCAACCACCAAACAGCTAAAACAGTAAACAAGAGCACAAACATGTAAACACAGAGCGTGGATCGTCCACAGACACGCTGTCGGGCTGAAAGCCAACCGCTCACAGATTCTGAGCTGCAGGTTTCATCACTCTGACCAAAACTGACCGAACCAGCAGCAGAAGATCAAACTACGCTTCATGTTTGATAAACATCGTCATTACTTCCCTCTGACTCTGGCTGTTACTTCCTGCACAGCTCTCTCTCTCTCAGTGCACTCAGAGACCAGTTTACCATCACATCTCTGTTTTCTGCATTATTCTCTGTTTATCACGCACCAGTCTCCTGCTGTGCTCAGTGCTGTTGGCCTCTGACAGCAAAGCCTCATCTCTGCTATTCACACTGAACAAATGTAAACTTCAGGTCATGTTCACATGTTGATTCGTGGTTTTATTTTAAGCTTATCTGCTTTAAAAAGCCAGGCCAGGAAAATCTGCTTCATGAGTTTCTGTTTTATCCTCAGTGACTTTGACACAAAGGCCTCTGCTGTGATGCTCACACCTCTGATCAAGTCTCACAGTGTCAGCTTTGTGTTATACAAAGACAGAAAATGTGGAGATGAACTGATAAATTATCAGAATTATGATATTTCTGACTGAATGAGTCAAAACTGAATCGATTATAGACATCAGTGAGGATACCCAGCCCTGATCCTTCATGTCTCTGACATGAAGGATCTGACAGGCCTGATGGTCTGACAGATCCGACCATCAGGCCTGCTTTGATGCAGGAACCATAATGCTGACTCGTTCACTTTCTATAGAGGCTCAGAATCTGCGGCCTGTTCACCACCAGCAAACACACCGAAACACCGGCCGTCCTGTCTCAGCAGCACACCGGTCTTTGTTTATCTGCTCTACCGACTAAGGGGGAGAGAGCCATGGAGGGAACCATGGAGAGAGCCTGAGCCCGGTGTGAGAGTCTGGATCCAGCCGGGGGGAGCCTGGGGGGTCCCGGTTTGAGGGGGAACGGGGCCCGGTCTGGACCCGGGAACGGGAGAGGCTGGTGTCGGTTTTAAGTTAACTGACGCGCAGGCTCTCTGGGGCTGTTAGCCCCTCATGCTAACAGGCTAACCGCCGAGCTGCCGTGACTCTCGGTACCGGGCCAGCACAGACCCGGTCTGTGCTGGGGGATATCGGTGTTGGTGTTTGAAGAGTTTTACCGTCCAGGGTCAGGCTGTCCTGCTCCTTCGGCTGTTTGGCCGCGTTGGCCGCCTCCTCTTCGGGCATCTCCACGTCCTGCGGCTCCGGGCCCGCCTCCTTCGGCTCCTTTGGCTTCTCTGCCTTCGAGTCCCGATCCCGGCCTCCCGCCTTGTCGCGTCGTTTGGCCGCGGTCTCCTTCATGCTGTGTCTGGGTGGATGAAACCGAACCGAGCTGACCCACAATGACTGGACACTATTCTGCGGCGCAGAGGATTCTGGGATATGGCAGGCAGAAGCAGAGGATAGCGGAAACAGCAGCGCAGGCTCGATAATCGATCACAGATGTGTGTGTGATGTGTTTGTAGTCGTGTCCAAATTCATGGGCTGCATCCTCCTGAGGACCCGGCCTTCGCGGTCTACGTGGGCCGGGTCCTCAGACGGTCGGGTAGGCCGGAAGTAAACGGCAGTGAAATTGGACGGTCTAGCCTTCTGATTAACGTCACCGCTGTCTCGGTGGAGTTTAATAAACTCGGCCGTCTGCTCCTTGCTATGTAAAATATAACGGGACACTGGCGTAAATTCTCGACCGTCTCACACTTCTGTTTAATCAGTTTTCTGTTTGACGTTTAGTCAGCTGTATAAAAACCAAGGAGGAACCCACTCGGGGGATAAATAAAGTTTTATTTTATCTAATCTAATCTAATATCTTTAATCTCAGCCAAGCCGATTTACTCACGAACAAACAAAACACTGAAAAAGCCCAACAATAACATTTTTAGGTTGTCTCAGGTACTTATATACAGAGATGGGCAGTAACGCGTAATCTGATTACTTTTTTCAAGTAACGAGTAATGTAAGGGATTACTATTGCAAAAACGGTAATTAGATTACCGTTACTTTCACGTAGGAACGCTGCGTTACTGCGTTACTAAAACCGTGATTTTTTGCTAGAACGTCTCATGACAGTGACAAGCGAGTGCGACGTTCGTGACAACAGCTGTCTGCAGATCATAATATATGGAGTGCGGGACAGAGTGTAGCATGCAGCGTTTAAAGCGTGGAAGTACTGACCTTATTTTGAGTTTGATTCCATAAAAAGTGACAAAAACATTAGTGTCCGTTGTGCGTGGGAAGAAAACTTCTTTTTACAGCGATAAAAACCCCTAAACTTCCAAGCAAGCACCGAGTGTACTACGACGTAATGTGAAATTCACAGAGAAACTCGCGGATTCTTCAACTGACCGCTGCGGCACACCTGCACCAGGGTAAACCTCCTCCGCCTACCCCAGTCCTGCTTTACAGGTGAAAATAGAGCAACAGGACCGCTAGTCTTTGATTTTATTTATTTTCTGCTGTGTTTTACTTGCATCTATTTGAAAGAGTGAGTGTAAACATAAAAATTTTTTTATTTTATGTGCTGGAATGTGCAGAAAATAGGTTTAAATGTTAAACAAATTTCTTCCAGTCAGAGAATGTTGCATATAATTTAATTTTTGCTTGATGCATAAAGTTAAAAGATTAAAACTAATAAAACAAGTTTTAAAAAGAGACTTTTCCATTTGATTACATTTTGTATGATGAATTATGCAGAAAAAGTAGAATTGGGCTGAAAGATCTATCGCTTTATCACCTATTCAGGTTGTAAATCGTGTTTTTAAAAAGTAACTAAGTAACTAAGTAACTAAGTAATTGATTACTTTTGAAAATAAGTAATCAGTAAAGTAACGGGATTACTTTTTGGGGGAAGTAATCAGTAATTAGTAACTGATTACTTTTTTCAAGTAACTTGACCAATACTGCTTATATACTACGTTTAACCCGAGTAGCGAAAGTCCGCGGTGATCTGAAAATGATGTGCCGGGAGTTGTGCCGTTCTTGGCGGCTTCAGTGACCCTCGAGCTCCCGGCTCGCTATCGAGCTGGTGGGTAACAGGCGTCTCCGAAAACGTTGAAGCACTTTTCCAAATATGCGATATCTTGATAAACCGAGCAGATATTTGATGTTTACACAGCTACTTTCTCGCCTGAAAATATGTTAAAAGTTTATTTTGTGACCCAGAAAAATTAATAAGAGTAATTTTAAAACGTAGTACCGGCCGCCATTACCGGAAACTAGAGTTTGGCTGGGCCGCGCTATGAATTCTGGGATATGGTGGGCAAAGAAGGATACATCAGACCCATCCTCAAATTCGGAGAAAATGAGGACCCATTTGTCGGCTGCATTCGGAGCAGCCTATGAATTTGGACAGCCTTTGGCGCGTCGCTGTGACGTAATCGGTCTACAAATGCGGCCTCAGGAGGATGCAGCCCATGAATTTGGACACGACTGACAGATGAAAGTCTGACCCTGCAGGGATCCAAGGGCTGTGTCCAGGGTATGCACCATTGGCTGTGTCCCAATTCAGGGTCTGCAAGCTTGAAGTACGCATTTTAAGTGCGATTACGTCACCGCCACGCGACGACGGCTGTCCCATTTCGAAGTGTACTTCAAATGCGTACTCCAAATGCACCGTCTATTTCCCCAAATATCAAGCGTGGTCCGGTGCACGCTTCGTGGTCCCATATATCCCACAATTCATAGCACGGCGGTGGGTGTGGATAATTTTGCCGCAAAATACGGCAGAAGGGAGCGGCCGAAGAGTGAACTGTCAAAAGTAAGTACTGAATATGATGTCACTTATTTATGTGCGAATGTTTAATAACGAAGAACATTAAAACATTACTGTTGGCCACATGTCGGCAAAGTTGTGTGACATTAGTGATGTTTGTACTTTCAGCGGTAACTTGGTTTTAAAGCCTCTACTTCTAAATATATATATATATATATATATATATATATATATATATATATATATATATATATATATATATATATATATACATATATATAGTCGACCTTATCTTACAGAGAATGTGATGATTTTATGCGTAATTAAAGTCAGTCATATATCCACAAACTAGAGCTGGGCGATATAAGATTTTTTCATATCACGATATGTTTTTTTCATTTCAGGCGATAACGATATATATCACGATATAAGCCAAATAACTATATTTGTAAGATTTAAATGTGCCGTTGCTCACAAGTAAAATGTGAAATAATTAGCAGCTTGTTTTAATTTAAATATTTATTTCCCATAATAAGTTCAACAGGGTAGATGTACTTAAGGAACATGAGACTTCAGTTTCAGATAAATAAAGGCAAATATTGCAAACTACACAAAAGGCAGCCGCTAAAGAGTTTAAGTTTCAAAACAGAACAAACAAAACAGACTAAACTGTCAATTCCACTTAGAAACAAAATATTAATTCTAAAAATAAATCTTAGTTTGTTTTACAGAAGAACAGACAAAATTGACTAACTTTTGTCAATTTCAAATAAACTGAGAACTAAAAGGAAATTCTCAATCTCTCCTTGTTGTATAGCTTAGCTTTTCAAACAGTTTTAACAGTTACTTTAGTCTGACAAAAGCCGAATGACGAATCAGCGCTTTCAGTCAGAGATTGAGCATGCACCGCTTTATCGTATTTCCAGACTTGCTTTCGGCACAATTTACAGTGCGCGCTACTCTGTTTTTTGTCAGACTTGAAATAGCCGAAATACCTTCACACTACGGAACTTCTGTGGCCCTTCCGTTCGACAAGCTCTCCGGCATTGGAACCATCATCTGTTTTTTCTTCGGTAACCTTCGCTCACGCTCTCGGTTGATTTTTCTCTAGTCGGCAAACTCCTTTCCTTCATTACCCGGGGTCCGTTCTTCGTACCTCGCTTACTACATCCAAGATCAAATGACACATCCAAGATCAAATCATCGCGCTAACTTTGAGCTCGCTAATCCGGTTCTCCGAACACACCTGTTGTTGACGATTAGTACAGCTGGATGAAGTAATCTGAGATCACTGGGTGGCTTAAAAGGGGCTACGCATCGATAGTAGAAACATTGATCGGCAACTCTGTGATTGGTCGGCGAAGATGTCGAAGGAGCGCGCTCAGTATTTTACGGCAGCAGAGCAAGAACTCTTGATTGAGGGATTTCAGGAGTTTCAGAGTTTAATTAAAACGCAGGGGAACACTGCAAAGGCTGCAAAAGCAAGGAGAGAGGGCTGGCAGAAAGTTGCTGAGAAATTAAACTCGTAAGTAATTTATTATATTATATTACATTATATCATATTATATTATATTATATCATATTATATTATATTACATTATATCCTCTTTCACATTAGAGCCACAACAGGACCCACTAGAACATGGGAACAAGTAAAAGTGAAATATAAGAATATTCTACAGAATGGTAATATTTATCACTTATATTGCTTTTAGTCTCTTGAAAAGAGACCCTGAAATAATCTGTTTGTTTGTTTATAACAGCAACCAAGAAAAGGGCAGAGCAAATAAAGACAGGTGGTGGTCCTGCACCCCCTCGTCACACCCCGGCAGAGGAGCTGGCCCTAGGGTTGAATGCCACCAGACCCATTGTTGAGGGCATCCCTGGGGGCAGCTCTTCCTTAGACCAGCAGCCGGGGTGCAGTAGCAGCAGCACCTTCATAACTGGTGCTATTTGTACAATGTAAAATATTTGGTTGTTGCCTTAATTAAAATGCTTTTTGTACTGTGACATTTATTGACATTGTGGGGTTTTTTTTGTGTAGTTTTACATAACACTCCATCACTTCTACCTGTTCCCATGCAAGGGGTGACTGAAGCATGCACAGTAAGTTGGGAGATATATATATATATATCTATATATCTATAGAGAGAGAGAGAAAGAAAGAAAGTAAATAATACCCTGACGGGAGAATCGATATCTCTCTATGAGCACACCGTCGCACTGAGCTAAAGGATCCTGTCTATCCCGCAATATCCGCTGAATTCTGTAAACTCTCCTTATCAATCTTGCACCTTCCTTGCTCGCGTACAAACGGACAGGACATGGCTGCGACAGACTTCCCAAATCCACCTTCGCTTTTATAGCCGTGGTCTCTCATCTTGATTGCACGTAGTAATTTACTATTACTACTCTAAAATATGAATTACATCTGAAATAATCTGCTACATGTAATAGAATGATTAATAGTACATTTCCCTTTTTTTCGGAAATGACCTGTATGTATCTGTATGAAATCAATAAAAGAATCAAATGCTGCATTATCTTTAGTTACATTGATAATATTTATTTATGGAAAAACAGTGGCGAAATATCGCTGTTGCTTTCATATAACTGCAGCGGACATACCTGAGTGGCCGCGATCTAATCTTGTTTACATAAAGTAAACCTGCTCCCGAGCAGGTTTATGCTTACGGATCTGTTGCTATGACAGCAAGTCCCAGATGAGCTTCGGAGAACCGAACGATCCAAGATCACGCGAAATCGTCAACAATCAAATCCAGCTAACTTACTTAGCGAGGTACGAAGAACGGACCCCCGGGCTGCACGGCTGCAAAAACAAATACACATGTGCGCCTTGGCGCTTGTGCTGTACGTAACAAGTCACGTGACGTGACGCTGTGGCTGTGATTGGTTCGGCTCTGCGCTACTTAATTTGGATTGGCTGTTCTTTTTTTTTTTCTTTTTTTTTTAAGAGGACAAGAGAGATGAGGCCTATCGCAATAGTTTAATTTTTCTATCGAGAAAAAGTTATTTCGCAACACATATCGTTATCGTTTTATCGCCCAGCTCTACGTTAAGCTGAAAGAAAGATGCTTTAATCACAGGAGTCACACATGTGTCCACTGGACCATCTGGGAACTCTTCTTGTTTAGCACTCGTAATAACACAAACACTAAATCCTCCTTCTCTTGTGCTGTTTTAAGATAAGATAAGATGGCCTTTATTAGTCCCACAGGTGGGAAATTTGTTTTGTTACAGCAAAAGTGCAAAGTTATGTAGCAGAAATTAGAAAACACTGGAATGCAATAAAATAAAATAAAATAAAATAAAATACTATATACAATAGAATAAAATAGAATAGAATAATATATACAATAGAATAAAATAGAAATACAAATACTATATACAACTGAGTAGGAAAATACAAAAACACAACTTCGTCAGAAGAATTGCACATATAGCAGTCTTATTGCACATGTGTGGGTTTGTGTGTTTGATCAGCTGCAAAAGTCTTTATTGTGGAGTCTGACAGCAGTGGGGAGGAAAGACCTGTGAAATCTCTCCGTCCCACACCGTGGGTGCCGCAGCCACTGAAGGAGCTGCTCAGTGCTGTCACAGTCTCATGCATGGGGTGGGAGATGTTGTCCATCAGGGATGACAGCTTAGCCGCCATTCTCCTGTCACTCACCACCTCCACTGGGTCCAGAGGGCATCCTAGAACAGAGCTGGCCCTTCGGATCAGCCTGTTCAGTCTCTTCCTGTCCCCAGCAGAGATGCTGCCGCCCCAGCAGACCACACCATAAAAAATGGCTGAGGCCACCACAGAGTCATAGAAGGTCTTCAGGAGTGGGCCCTCCACTCCAAACGACCTGAGTCTCCGCAGCAGGTACAGCCTGCTCTGCCCTTTCCTGTAGAGGGCGTCTGAGTTATGAGTCCAGTCCAGTTTGTTGTTCAGATGAACACCAAGGTACCTGTAGCTGTCCACAGCCTCGATGTCCATACCTTGGATGTTCAGTGGTTGCAGTGGAGGATGTTTGTGCCTGCGGAAGTCTACCACCAGCTCCTTGGTTTTACTGGTATTGATCTGGAGGTAGTTCAGCTGGCACCAGTCCACAAAGTCTTGAGTCAGTCCTCTGTACTCCTTGTCGTCCCCATCAGTGATGAGGCCGACTATTGCAGAGTCATCAGAGAACTTCTGCAGGAAGCACTGGGTGGAGTTGTGGGAGAAGTCTGCAGTGTAGATGGTGAAGAGGAACGGAGCCAGAACCGTTCCCTGTGGGGCCCCCGTACTGCAGACGACCCTGTCCGACACACAGCCCTGAGTCCTCACATACTGTGGTCGGTCGGTGAGGTAGTCCAGAATCCAGGTAGTGAGGTGATGGTCCACGCCTGAGTTCTCCAGCTTGTCCTTCAGAACCGAGGGAAGAATAGTGTTCAAGGCACTGGAGAAATCAAAGAACGTGATTCTCACAGTGCTCCCAGCGGTCTCCAGGTGAGCGAGGGAACGATGTAGGAGGTGGATGATGGCATCATCCGCTCCAATGCCAGGCTGGTAGGCAAACTGAAGTGGGTCCAGTGATGAGCTCACAAGGGGCCGAAGCTGAGCCAGGACCAGGCGCTCCAGGGTCTTCATCAGGTGGGATGTCAGAGCCACCGGCCTGTAGCTGTTGAGGTCCTTGGGGCGTGAAGTCTTTGGCACTGGAACAACACAGGAAGTTTTCCAGAGCTGTGGGACTCTTCCCAGCCTCAGGCTCAGGTTGAAGAGGTGCTCCATCACCCCACACAGTTGGTCCGCGCAGGACCTGACGACCCTCGAGCTGATGCCATCTGGACCCGCTGCCTTCTTGGCTTTAATCCACCTCAGTTCCCTCCGAACCTGGGTGGTTGGGAGAGACAGGCTGGAGCCTTGTGTTGAGTGTGTATTGGATGCTGTTGTTGGGGGTGGGGAGGAGTGAGCAGGGTGAATAGAGGAGGTGTGAAGTGTCTGAGGTGTCAGAGGTGGAACAGCAGCAGTGGGGGTGGGTGAGTCTGCAGCCGATGTTGGAGACTGCCTCATGGATGAATCAAATCTGTTTGTAGCAGTGTGTACACCTGAGACTGTCACCTGTCTGTCTGTCCTGCACTCTCTCTCTGTTTCTTTCTCTCTGATTGTGGAATAAAAGTATGAACATGTATTTATAAGTTACACTTGTGTTTGAATCCTGCAGCTTATCACACATTTGATTTCCATGTGTGACGACTGCAAGTGTCCAGAGTGAGGACAGACTGAGGGACCCACTGCTGCACATCATCTGTGAGGCTTTGCACCCCTGATGATCCACCAGGACAAACTCAGCAGTGTGTGAGGAAGAGGAGGAGGAAGAGCCAGCAGCAGCTGACAGATGGAGAGAATAGACAGACTGTTCCCTGTTTGTGAAGGACTGCTAGGAAAGTTTAACATAACTAATTGTCTGTCCTGAATCAGTCTTATTAGGTAATGTTCAAATAATGTGATCATCCCAGTGTTTTCAGTGTGGGAGAAAGTACTCAGGGCCTTCAAGTTACACACTATGAAAGGCAGCAACAAGTTTAATATTCAGAAACCTAAAGTATGTATCAGCAGCAGAATGGAGCTAAAAATAAATGTTTGTTTCAGTTCTATGAAGCTTTGAGTATTTTGGATTAGTAGCACTGCTGTGTTTGTTGCATCATATTGCTGTAATTGTTTATATGCTTTATATATTCTGAGGTAAGTTGATCTATAGTGTTACATCATATTCTATAAGGATGTTATGTGTTTGTAGACTTTCTGCCCAGTTTGACCCATTTAGCAGAAGTCAGCCTGTTTAAGGCTCTGATATCTATTCTGTATGACTTAAAGCAGTTATGACATGGTCTGATTTTCTCACCCAATAAAGGAATATTTCATATATCAGTCTGATCTTCATTCTATCAGAAACAGTTATCACAGCTCGTACATTTTCTTTTTACACATATATGTAAGCATTGAGCCAAATTTAGTGATGCCAACATATTGAAAGAACAATGTTTGTCTCTTATATATAATACATCTGTATATACACTGTCAGAGATACTTGTCTTTGAGTGAAGATTTAAGGTGATAGGAAATATGAATAACTGCTACTTGAATCTTTGACCCAGAGTTCAAGCTCATATATATATATATATATATGACAATACATATAATATTGTCCATATTATATTTACATTACCACAGTGAGATGACTTTAGTCTCATGAATAACATGAGCTAATTATTATTTACTAACTAATCTTAAATGACTGTTCAGTACAGAAATGAAGCCCAACTATCATGTTTTACAGTCCTGTGGTCTCAACTAATCAAAGTGATGTCATGACAAAAATGAATGACCAACAAAACATTTTTTCTCCTTCATTTCTGTCACACAAAGCTGTATGAAACGTTTCTCGCGGTTAGTATCATGGTTGCTAGGCAACCTGAACAGCGCGACGAAGGCTAGACCGTCCCATTTCACAAGCCTCTCACTTCCGCACTTCCCGTACTTGTAGTACGCGTAGTGTGCGTACTTCAAGCGTGCAGACCCTGAATTGGGACACAGCCATAGACTGTGCAGCACATTTCTGCCTGTCCTCTCACTGTGATTTATTTCATTAGTGTCACGGGGTGCCGAGGCAGGCCGTGTGTGAATATTAATGGACCCAAAATGCAGACTGCTTCAGTTGTGAGCGAGCTTTATTAACAAAAGGGAAAACCAACGAGAACGAGGAGGAGGAAAACCAAACCCTAAGAATAAACTAAACTGGGAAAAGCTACACAAAAACTAACCTAAAACCTTGAGGTGAGAAACGTAGATGCAGGGAGAATACACCAGGACATGACGGGGAGCAACACAGACGAACCAGCAATCACTAAGACAAAAGACACGACTAAAATACACTCAGAGAACACAGGGAGATACACACAGGTGGGGGACACAGCTGGGAGAGATTAACCTGACGAGACAAGGGAGGCAAACTGAAAACACTCACATCAGACGCAGACCTTCACAATAAAACGGGAAACACATACACACAAAGACACAGACTAGGAAACGCGGACTTAACACAGGAGTAGACGGCAGAACAGAACAACACTAAACAGTAGGAAGAACAGAACCAAAATGACACTAATAGAAAACACAAAACGCTGGGTCAAAAGGACCCAGGATCATGACAGTACCCCCCCGTCAAAGGCAGGCTCCAGACAGCCCAAGAAGAAAACAAAAACAGCCAGAAAAACAGAAAACAACCGGACCAGGGCGGGCGGCGGGGGTCCAGGACGGAGGGCTCGAGGCAAAACAAAACAGGAGCACTAGAAAGTCCACAACAAAACGCGAGTCCAGCACCAAAAGAACAACAACAAAAGAAACACACCGGAGCACAAGAAAACAGAGTCCAAAACAGAAAAGTTCAGGGGGCCGGCCAGGGGGCCGACCGCACAGGAGTCCAAACAGTTCCGGGGGCCGACCGTGCGGAAGGCCACGGTGGCGATGTGGACCCAGGTCAGGGGGCCGGCCCGGGGGCCGACAACCCAGGAGCCCGGACAGTTCAGGGGGCCGGCCGTGAGGACGGCAGCGGCGACGACCCAGGCGGAGGCGGTCCGGGGGCCGCCCACGACGGCGATGTCGCCTGGCCAGTGGCCTGGAAGGTGGCCAGTCAGCTGCGGACCCCGACGGGGTAGGACCAGGCGACGCTGCAGACCCCGACGGGGCTGGACCAGACGACGCTGAAGACTCGGAGGCTGGACCAGGCGAGGCTGAAGACTCGGAGGCTGGACCAGGCGAGGCTGATGAGGCCGCAGGTGACGGCGTGGAAGACTCGGAGGCTGGACCAGGCGAGGCTGATGAGGCCGCAGGTGACGGCGTGGAAGACTCGGAGGCTGGACCAGGCGAGGCTGATGAGGCCGCAGGTGACGGCGAGGAAGCCGGAGACGAAGAGGCCGCAGGTGACGGCGAGGAAGCCGGAGACGAAGAGGCCGCAGGTGACGGCGAGGAAGCCGGAGACGAAGAGGCCGCAGGTGACGGCGAGGAAGCCGGAGACGAAGAGGCCGCAGGTGACGGCGAGGAAGCCGGAGACGAAGAGGCCGCAGGTGACGGCGAGGAAGCCGGAGACGAAGAGGCCGCAGGTGACGGCGAGGAAGCCGGAGACGAAGAGGCCGCAGGTGACGGCGTGGAAGCCGGAGACGAAGGCACTGCAGCTGGCGGCGTAGATGGTGAGGCTGCAGCTGGCGTGAATGAAGAGGCGGCATCAGGCATGGAAGCCAGAGACGGAAGCGCTGCAGGCGGCGGCGCTGCAGGCGGCGGCGTGGAAGCCGGAGGCGGCGGCGTAGATGGTGAGGCTGCCGCTGGCGTGGATGGTGAAGCTGCAGCTGGCGGCGGCGTGGAAGCCGGAGACGGAGGCGCTGCAGCTGGCGTGAATGAAGAGGCGGCAGCTGGTGTGGAAGCCAGAGACGGAAGCGCTGCAGGCGGCGGCGTGGAAGCCGGAGGCGGCGGCGCTGCAGCTGGCGGCGGCGTGGAAGCCGGAGACGGAGGCGCTGCAGCTGGCGGCGGCGTGGAAGCCGGAGACGGAGGCGCTGCAGCTGGCGGCGGCGTGGAAGCCGGAGACGGAGGCGCTGCAGCTGGCGGCGGCGTGGAAGCCGGAGGCGGAGGCGCTGCAGCTGGGGGCGGCGTGAAAGCCGGAGGCGGAGGCGCTGCAGCTGGCGGCGGCGTGGAAGCCGGAGGCGGCGGCGCTGCAGCTGGGGGCGGCGTGAAAGCCGGAGGCGGCGGCGCTGCAGCTGGGGGCGGCGTGAAAGCCGGAGGCGGCGGCGCTGCAGCTGGGGGCGGCGTGAAAGCCGGAGGCGGAGGCGCTGCAGCTGGGGGCGGCGTGAAAGCCGGAGGCGGAGGCGCTGCAGCTGGCGGCGGCGTGGAAGCCGGAGGCGGAGGCGCTGCAGCCGGTGTGGAAGATGAGGCTGCACCTGGCATGAATGGTGAGGCTGCAGCTGGCGGCGTGGAAGCCGGAGACAGAGGCGCTGCAGCTGGCGGCGTGGAAGACGGAGGCGCTGCAGCTGGCGGCGTGGAAGACTGAGACGGAGGCGCTGCAGCTGGCGGCGTGGAAGCCGGAGGCGCTGCAGGCTGGACGGGTCCCTTGGATCCTCCAGCGGAGACCAGAGACGAAGGCCGGAGCGGTCCCTCGGACCCTCCAGCGGAGACTAGAGACGAAGGCCGGAGCGGTCCCTCGGACCCTCCAGCGGAGACTAGAGACGAAGGCCGGAGCGGTCCCACGGACCCTCCAGCGGAAACTTGAGACGAAGGCCGGAGCGGTCCCTCGGACCCTCCAGCGGAGACTTGAGACGAAGGCCGGAGCGGTCCCTCGGACCCTCCAGCGGAGACTTGAGACGAAGGCCGGAGCGGTCCCTCGGACCCTCCAGCGGAAGCCATCAGCAAGCCAGCGGTCATGGAGGCCACTAGCAAACACGAAAGTAGAGGGTGCTGTGCTGAGCACTGGCTCTGCTCAGACAGCGCTGACACGGAGTTATTCTCTGAGGGCTGCTTAATCTTCAGGGGTCCAGAACCAGCTGGGGACTGAAACCTAGCTTCTGGGGAGGCCCTGGAGTGCATAACGGTGCCTGAAGCAGCTAAAGTGCGAGAAACTCCCTGGCTGGAACTTAGACTTTCTCCCTGCATGGAGTGAATGAGTGAAACTGGTAATACTGGAACCTGTACTGCAAGTAACGGTGACACTGGAAGCACAGGGGCCTGAACTACAGGAGCCTGACCTACAGGGGGCACTGGAGACCGAACCGAAAGTGACACTGGAGACACTGGAGGCACTGGGGCCTGGACTACAGGCGGCACTGGGGCCTGGACTACAGGCGGCACTGGGGCCTGGACTACAGGCGGCACTGGGGCCTGGACTACAGGCGGCACTGGGGCCTGGACTACAGGCGGCACTGGGGCCTGGACTACAGGCGGCACTGGGGCCTGGACTACAGGCGGCACAGGGGCCTGGACTACAGGCGGCACAGGGGCCTGGACTACAGGCGGCACAGGGCCTGGACTACAGGCGGCACTGGAGGCTGCACTGAGGGTGAAGCTGGGGGCACTGGGGCCTGGACTACAGGCGGCACTGGAGGCTGCACTGAGGGTGAAGCTGGGGGCACTGGGGCCTGGACTACAGGCGGCACTGGAGGCTGCACTGAGGGTGAAGCTGGGGGCACTGGGGCCTGGACTACAGGCGGCACTGGAGGCTGCACTGAGGGTGAAGCTGGGGGCACTGGGGCCTGGACTACAGGCGGCACTGGAGGCTGCACTGAGGGTGAAGCTGGGGGCACTGGGGCCTGGACTACAGGCGGCACTGGAGGCTGCACTGAGGGTGAAGCTGGGGGCACTGGGGCCTGGACAACAGGCGGCACTGGAGGCTGCACTGAGGGTGAAGCTGGGAGCACTGGAGGCTGCACTGAGGGTGAAGCTGGGAGCACTGGAGGCTGCACTGAGGGTGAAGCTGGGAGCACTGGAGGCTGCACTGAGGGTGAAGCTGGGAGCACTGGAGGCTGCACTGAGGGTGACGCTGGGAGCACTGGAGGCTGCACTGAGGGTGACGCTGGGAGCACTGGAGGCTGCACTGAGGGTGACACTGGGAGCACTGGAGGCTGAACTACAGGTGACGCTGGGGGCACTGGAGACTGAACTACAGGTGACGCTGGGGGCACTGGAGACTGAGCAGAGTGTGGCACCGGAGACTGAGCTGACGGTGAGTGAGCGCAGAAGTTACACTGGAGACTGAGTGGAGAGTGGCTGCGTAGCAGCTAACTGAGCTAAGAATGGCTGAGCAGGCGATAAGCTGTTTACATTGTTATCCGTCGCACAACACACTGCCCCGGAACAAACGGTTCCACAATCCACAATGGAAAAAGAGTCCTCACTCACCACAGCCGGCGATTTAGAAGTCCGAACGTCCGGCTGTGGGGTGGCGCGCCGGCGGCGCGATCGACATTTCTTCCCCGCAGCCGGCTCCGACAGGCCGGGTAAACTCGCATCCTGCAGGTGAGGCTGACGCGGCTGCTCCGGGGTGGCTGGCTGTTGCTGCTGGACAAAGTCCGATATTTCCCGAGCTCGCGCCGCCTCCCGGGCTTCATACAAGTTGGCCAATAAGTCCGAACATCCTCTGACCTGGCGGAGATAGGGATTTCCTCTGAGGATTTCCTCAATGCCATTTATCCCCACGATCCTAGCTCTCATGTTCGAGGTGTGGGTTATCCACTCGACCAGGCGTTGGACTCGCATCAGATCGCTCTCCCCGGGTAAGTCCGCTGGATCCATGTCGTGGCTGGTTCGTACTGTCACGGGGTGCCGAGGCAGGCCGTGTGTGAATATTAATGGACCCAAAATGCAGACTGCTTCAGTTGTGAGCGAGCTTTATTAACAAAAGGGAAAACCAACGAGAACGAGGAGGAGGAAAACCAAACCCTAAGAATAAACTAAACTGGGAAAAGCTACACAAAAACTAACCTAAAACCTTGAGGTGAGAAACGTAGATGCAGGGAGAATACACCAGGACATGACGGGGAGCAACACAGACGAACCAGCAATCACTAAGACAAAAGACACGACTAAAATACACTCAGAGAACACAGGGAGATACACACAGGTGGGGGACACAGCTGGGAGAGATTAACCTGACGAGACAAGGGAGGCAAACTGAAAACACTCACATCAGACGCAGACCTTCACAATAAAACGGGAAACACATACACACAAAGACACAGACTAGGAAACGCGGACTTAACACAGGAGTAGACGGCAGAACAGAACAACACTAAACAGTAGGAAGAACAGAACCAAAATGACACTAATAGAAAACACAAAACGCTGGGTCAAAAGGACCCAGGATCATGACAATTAGATTTTTACTAACTGATGTTATTTGAATGTGAAGTGGCGAACATAACGATGGTGTCTCTGTAAATTTAGAGTCAGAGTAATAAAGTTAGAATAAGAGTAAAGACATGAACTCAGCAGAACAAATGGTTTATTTCACACGTGGAGTCAGAATGATGGTGAAGGCTGTTTAAACAGAGGACACAGTTTAAACAAACATGATGATGGAGAGCCAAGGGACAGTTCTCAGAATCACACGTACCACCTCAAACATCTTCAAGAAACCAAAATGCTTCTCTAGAACTTCGAGGCCCAATATGTCTTTGTGTGGGTGAAACCATAGGATGATGACCGATGACATTATGACATTATATTAAAAAATCTCATGGTGGTGTCAGGAAGGTCAGAGTACTTCCTGAAGAGCTTCACACTCCAAGCGACTGTCCTGTGATTTGTACACCCGTCTCTGCTGACGTCACAGCTGAACGATGATTGACTGTCACGCTGCAAAGGCACAAAACCTTCACGTTGAAAGCAACAACAGTTACCTCGTCATGATTCATTTATTAAAAAGAAAAATATTTCCCCTGCTGGTGTAAAAACCACTCAGGGCGGTCCTGACTGTGGAAGCCAACTGAGGAAGAGCTTCCAAGGATCCCAGAACTTCCTCAGTAGCCTCTCAGTGAGCAGTTTTACGTTCTCACGCATCCCTGCGGCTTCCTCACAGAGAGGTCAGCCAAAATCAAAGTCGCATCTGCCCATACAGCAGCATCACCTGTCAGGTGAAGGGGACCCCCTCACAGTGAAATGTGAGCATGGGTAGTCTTTGTGTATCTACACGTTCTTCTGCACAGCCATGCTGTGGTTGGTGAAGTTCAGAAGAAAAGAAAATAGCTCCTATACACAAATCTGCACAACAAGCTTTGAGGACTTTTGTTTATTGTTAGCAACCAGGTGAACAGACACTACTGCAGCTTTTCATGTTTCCTAAGCACGGCCAGTGTCCTGTCTAGAACCAGTTTCATGCGTTTCTCCTGCAAAAAGTCTGAACTGGTACCAAAAAGCCAGCAATGTAGGCTGGTTCTGATAAGGTACCAAGGCCAAACTGGATCTGCACCACCACCGGGACCATGCCGGTGGAAAACTAGTATCAGACATCTCTGAGAAACTCAGATCACATTGATCTAGGAGAACAAACAGTCTCTATAAAGAAGTCACAGGAAAGTTTAAGAGTCCTTGTGAAGGGCTTATGGGCTTGTGAAAGGACTGAGGAGGTTCTAGGAGGACTTGAATATGTTGTAGAAATCTTTCACAGGACACTTTGAAGACATGCTTCAGAGGGTTACAGGTTTCTCAGAGGAAGTCCCAGACAAGGTTCTAGAGCTACATTATCAAGTTCTAGAGAAGCTTTGGCGTTCCTTAGAGATGCTGAGTGTCAGTGAGGTATTGCATTAGACCCTTAAGGAGTCCTTTATGTGCTTTTGTAACTTTTGGAGGGGAGCAACCGATCAGAAGGTACCTGGAGTCCCGTGGGCACCTGTGGGCATAGAAATTGCTCTGGTAGTCGTAGGTTACGGATGTCTTTGAGGGAAAATACAGCTGTGGGTAACTCTAACTCTTTGGTGAAATTACAGGCGTTCAGGATTTCCAAAAGGTCATCATGAAGTTGTCTTTTTGGGTTTATTTTGGATTTTTGCTCTCCAGTAACTTCAGGTACTCCAGGTTTCGGCGCGTGACCGCCTGGTTCTGGCGTATGTAGTAGGCCAGGTAGCAGATGAGCATGAAGAGCCACAGGAACATGGTGACGAGTGTCACCACATCAGTGGTTCTCCTCACAGACAAACACAGATCCCAGTCCTCCATCAGCACGACCAGTGGTATCCCGACAGCTCCTGTAACACCACATCACACAGTGTCAGACCATAAACCAGTGTGTAGCCAAAAGTAAAGAACAAAATGATATAAAAGAAGGAAAAATGATGTGTTGTGTGTTCTTTGTACATCACGTCTGCTGAGAGAAAGCTTACCGAGGTTTGGGAGATCAGAAGTTGCACAGACAACTTCTGCTAGTGAGGTCGGGTCCAGATCCAACTGAGGCATGGACAGCTAAACACAAACAGAAAGTTGTAATGACATTGTGTGAACTACAAACACACATCCTTGCACCTGTGCACACCTCCATCCTGCAGTCACAGTGCCAGGGGTTATGTGTGAGGTTGGCCTCAATCTGCAGACCGCCGAGCACCGGCAGCTCCAGCGTGGACAGACGGTTGTGCGACAGGTCCAAGAAGGAGAGCGAGTCCAACCCACGGAAACAACCGTCTTCAAGTGAGGAGAGCTGAGGAGGGCGGAAACAGTATGATCCTGCTGTCTTACTGGTGTTAAACTGATGCATGCTCTAAACTGGTATGAAGAGCTGTTCACTACCTGGTTATGCGACAGGTCGAGCTCATCGAGCAGGAACAGACTGGAGAACGTGTCGGCCGCCAGAGAGGTCAGCAGGTTTTTATTCAGAAACAGACGAGTGGTGTGGTTAGACAGGCCGATGGGTACCTGAGCAGACAAACACACCTGGATACTGTGAGCGCACAGATCCCGTCTGCTAAAGCTTTATGAACATCCTCATTCTGCCTGAGAACTTAAAGTCAGGTCATAGTTTGGTTTTCATTCTCGGGTTGGAGTTTTTCAGAAAAAAACGTTTTTATAATTTTAATGCTAAAACAAGCTAAGCTAAAACAAGATGAGGTAAAATTAGCTAAATACTTGTTAGACTTTTCCTGGGAACTTTTAAAGGTCAGACTGTTAGGATAACTAACAAAATTGAACTGTTAAACTTTTGGTCCTCACAGTCCTCACAGGTCATTCAGAGGCTAAAGTCCACCTAGAGCTAGGAAAAGCAGCCACACACACACACACACACACACACACACCTGGGTCAGTCTGAGTCCAGTGCAGCGGACCGTCAGTCCTCCGTCTGCTGTCTCCAGTTGGTGGCAGGCGCTGATAGTGGAGATTCGGTTGCCACGACGCCCCAATGCCACGGTGAGTGGCGATGTGGCTGACACCGGGCGGAGTGACAGCAAGACCAGAAGAAGAAGAAAGAGGCGGGGCATCGTCTGCAGTGAAACATCCACCGCAGTGGAAGACATCGGCAGCAGGTGCTTGGCGTAGGATATGATGATCACAGAGTCGACTTGTTACTTTAACTGTCTGTCACATGTTCAGCTGCGGGCGGCTATTTTGACTCGTTGTAAGCAGCAAGGAGCCGGGGGTGGAGCCTGTCTGCAGAAAAACAGTTCAAAGTTCAGTGGCGTCCCCTGCAGGCTCCAGTCAGTCCTCTCAGTGATGTTTGTTGGAATAAAGACTAAGACGTCAGAAACACACCATCACGGTCAGCTGATCAATAATCATTATTAACTTGTTATTAACACTTGATACTGATGTCAGACGCCGGGAGAGAAAGTTTCTGGAATAAAACAATGTTGTAACAAAACAGCAGGAAAACAAAAGATTAAGGCGGGGATTACACAGAGTGAGGAGGAGGAGAACAACGGGATGAGAAGAAGATAAAGGAGATGGATTCATAAAGCCAACGAGGAAATGAGCAGATTATCAGATTAAATCCTCCCACAGGGATTAAGGAAGAAAAGAAAAAAAAAGAAGTTAACGTTTGAATCCTTTAAAGCTGCTGGTCTGTTCCTCTGAGCTCTGCTACACCGACGAGGCTTTTACTTTGAAACTTTTCATCACTGTGGTAAACATAGCCTTTGTTCACAGCTACAAATAAACTGTATTCTGATCACACTCGAGTTCTTACTGTTGGCTGGATCAATAAAGCCTCAGATCAATAATAATCAGTGTGACATTGTTCATGTTTTATTGATCCAGGTAAAAACCTGACTGAGATTCAAATCAGATGACAGGTTAACTTCCTGTTGTCTCAGCACTCATGTAAAAGGAGGAATTCTGTCATCCTGTCACGTGACTCCTCTTCCTCAGTGTTTTCTACTCAAAATGAATCTTCCTGTCCTTGCCTTTCACAATAAAAGCCTGTTGTGCTCTTTCAGGAGTGAACTGTTGTTGATAAGAAACTGACAGGATTACAGTGAAGTGACCTCCAGCTGAACGCAGGACTACATCCATCCACGCTCACTGTGAACACAGCCCAACACTTGAGCTCCTCCACCCACTCAGAAGCCTCACACTCAGTGTACTGTAACAGCTGCAGTGAGTTCATCATCATCATCACCTGTGCTGAGGTCATGAGCAGGATCGCACTCGGTCAGCAACGCTTCACAGCAGTCACATGAAAGACCACAAATCTGTTTTTGTATTCATCAATATTTATCGTTATTATTTGGATCAACGTAAAGCGTCACACTCCTGTAACGCTGATATAATGTGTGGCCATGGAAACCGTTCAAGCCCCTCCCTGACCGTTTAAAGGGTCCTGACTCAGGTGTGACCCTGACCCAGCCGCACTGCATCCTGATCACATCCCAGCCCAGACTTCAGTTTGATGTTGGTGTGGGATCACAGACTAAAGCTGACTGTAGGTCAGTGATGGAGGCTGGCGGCGTGCTCGCCTTCCCTGTGTCAGATGTTTACTCCTGTTTTATTTGAGGTCAAACGTTTTAGTTCAGACAACAGGCCGAAGCACGGACACGTCCCTCTGTGACATCACCAAACAAACATCTGACCCCACGGACAGGAAACGGGGCTCTCGCACGCTGACAGGACACACGTGCCTTTGTTTGATCTGCTCAGAACAAAGTCTTCACCCACGAATGTAAAATTAGCAACAATATTATTATATTATTATTGTTGTTGTTATTATTATAAGTATTATTACAATATTATTCTAAACCTGTTTCAGCTCCATCATCAGACCGCTCTGAACAACAGCACACCTCTGTGGGCCCATTCTCAGTACTGTCATTAATAATGTCGTTATATTTAACTCCATGCAAACCTTGTATCTCCACTAAGCTTACAGCTGTCAGTGCTGCTCACATCCCAAATGTTTCAGACTTTTTTGGTTTGGAGCAACACTGTTACCATGGAGACACATCCTAAAAAGCCAGAAACTGATCTGTGACTGCACAAACAAACAAACAAACAAACAAACAAACAAACAAACAACAGCAGGGCTGTACTCACGTGCTGCTGCTCCAGACACAGACGAACAGCTCTGACAGAGCAGAGACTAAAGACGAAGCCCCGCCCACAAACGAATATAAATAAATACAGTCAAATAAATAAACGACAGAAAAACTGTCGCCCACCGGAAACAACGTCACATGACACCACGGAGGGAAAAACTGTAAGAAAAAAAAAATCTGTTACAGAAAAATCATCATTAAAGAAATGAACAAATGTGCGTGACGTCATCTCTGTTTGTTAGTCTGTCAATATGGTTGTAAAAAAAACACCCGTGAGAAACTCAAAAAACAAATGCAAATAAATCAATAATACAATCGATTCCTTAATACTATCTCACTGAAATTTTCACTTTGCTGTTGAAGCTCTTATAATAACAGAGTCATCATATTTTTGTCCCTTATTTTACCGTTAAAAACAAGAGCTCAACTATAAAATCATCAGAGTAAAGATCTTCATAAAAACGACCACCAAGGGGCGCTCTGCACTGGTTTTGGATGGCCTTCCTGCCGACACCCAGACTCTCTGACTGGAATCGAACCAGCAACCTTTCACTGAGCAGAATGTGTTCATCACGACTTCACCGAGCGACTGATGGCACTAAAATCATCATTCACGTGCTGATCACCGCGCACGCGGACTGATTACATACCGATCAAACGTGTGTTATTCAATAATACTGAGCCGTGGCTCCGAGTACTGCAGGTACTCCGTGTTGGTAGTACTTGCAGTACTTGGGGTAGTACTCACAGTGACCGGAGGGTGGTTCGCTTCCTGTTTCTATCAGGCAGGTGCCAGGTGTCCGGTGGGCGGGGCTTCATGCAGCTAGTGCCGCCTGTGCTGTGCTGATAGAGCTCGTGCTCGCACGCTCTTTCTGCGGCGCGTGCAACCTGCGCAGAAATGACGTATGTGTTCCGAAAAGACGAAGAAGAAGAAGAAGCTGAAGCTGTTTCCATGAGTCCGGCTCTGAAACACCTGCTGCTCTGTTGCTGCTTCTGTGGCGTCAGACTGATGAAGTGACCGCTGCTGCACACACACCGTGAGTACCCCACACACACACACACACACACTGTAATATAGTTTAAACAACTTCCTGTGTGCTTCAGATATTTTGAAACAGGTGCTTTAAAAAGTAGAATATCAAAACAAAATACAAATAAACTTTATTCACTTTATTCATGAATGTTTTGCACAGAAAACACAATCAGTAATATTTTATATATATATATATATCTATCTATATATATATATCTATATACATATACATATATATATGTATATATATATAGATATCTATATATATATACATATATATATGTATATGTATTTCACTAAAGTTTCATTAAAGAAGCAGACCAAAGTAAAACACAGTGAGTAGTTTGTGTGACCTCGTGTTTTATGTACATGATGATAACGACGGGGCGAGCGCTTGCTGAAGGACCTCCTCTCAGATCTGGACCCGGGCTGAGCTCCTGTCTGAGGTACAGACATCATGTCCCAGATGTTCTGCAGGTTTTAGGTCAGAGGAGCGTTTGGGCCCGTCACTCCCTTCATCCTCCAGACGTCTTCCACCAGAGGAACACAGGACCCGCTGCACTGGTGTCCCTCTGTGGATACGCCTCCCCCGACCATCACTGATCTGCCACCAAGCCACTGAACAGTGTTACAGGCAGCGTAACGTTCTCCTCAGCTTCTCCAGACCCTTTCATGTCTGTCACAGGCTCAGGATGAAGCTGCTCACACATCTGTGAGAAGCACAGGGCAGCTCTGGTACTCTGTGGCACATGCCCGTCGAGCTCCACGGTGCTGGGGAGGGAGCACAGGGCCCACTAGAGTCTGTGATGGTGGTCAGAGTGTCCTGCTGGAGGTCATGTTGTGGCTCCGGCAGAGCTCATCCTTACACGAAGGAGCAGATACTTGTTCTGCTGGTGGGTTAAGTGGAAGTGATGGACAACCTGTGTAGGCTGCAGGTATGGCCTCGTGCTGACCCCAGCCACATGCACACCTGCTGAAAAGCAGTCAAATGAGGAGGGGAAGTGTCAGCGACCTCCACCTGTTTCCTGTTTCAGGGGGAGTGTCATTGCTGCCCCTGCACCTGTTCTTTTCATTAACGCCCTCTGATACTGATCGGATCAACAAGTTTAAATGAGTCGATTCATCAGGTCGTATGTTGAATGTTTCAAAATGTTTTTATAAACTCTTCAATTCATATTTTTTAGATTTTTAGTTAAACACCAACAGGTGGGGGTGATTCATTCACTATAATTCACCTGTTTAAAATGCACTAAGGCTTAAAGTTTGTGTTATTAGGGGCGTGGCCTCTGTGACTGACAGATGGACGGTGGCACAGGTGGCTGTAGTTGCTAGCTGTCTGTTAGCTTCTGGACCTCTGGACGGTGTTTGTGCTGTCGGAGCCTTTTAATGACATCTCGTCACTTCCGCAAACAAAAAACTGTGTGTTGGTGTGTCGTCATGGTGATGTTTAACATCTTGTGTCTCCATCAACCCTCCCACAGCTCCTCCTACTCAGACATCACCACCAGTCAGCTGACACAGGTGGAGGATGCTGCCCTGGACCCCTGACAGCGACAGCAAAAAAAGACCTGAAGAAGAAAAACAACAAGAGGATGAAGAGGAGTCGGACATGACCACATCTAAGGACGACCCCGCCAGCCAATCAGATGCTGCGGTTAAGCCTCAGGACGGCAGCTCGGACTCTGGGGAGGAGGCAGCCGTGGTGCTGTCAAACAGGGAGGTGTTACCATGGCAACAGAAGGAGGAAGAGCGCGACGAAGCAGAGACACAGGCGGTGGCTTCATCGCCCGACGGACGATTCCTCAAGTTCAACATCGAGATCGGACGAGGATCCTTTAAGGCGGTCTACAAAGGACTCGACACCGAGACCACGGTGGAGGTGGCCTGGTGTGAGCTGCAGGTAACACACACACACACACACACACGCACACACACAACCCCGTTCAGCTATCTTAGTGAGGACCGTCATTGACATAATGGTTTCCTTAGCCCCTAACCCTAACCCTAAACCTAACACGCACACACACACACACACACACACACAGTAATAGTGGTAAAAGTAAAGATTTGTTTTTGTCTGCTAAACAAAAATAATCCTTCGTATTTATTCTGTAACATGTTTCTTATCTCAGGTCAGTTTGTGTGTTTGAGCTCTGAGGTTGGTTTTATGCTTTTATTGGCTGATGCCTCAGACCGTGAGCTCTGATTGGCTCAGAATGAGGACCTTTAGGTTTGGTAAATGTTTAACACACCTGAGTTTGTGTCTGCGAGGACGCGTCTCTGTCCTCAGGGCTGAGCGAGCTGCATGTTCTCAGACTCTTCATCATCATCATCATCATCGACATGAGTTCACACACCGTCACTAATCAGCACGACTGACAGTGACCCGTCTAAAACTGACAGGAACGTGTTTGGCCACAACTCCCAAGATGCATTTATGCAATAACCCCCCCAAAAAAGTGTGGCACCGCTGAGAGCATCAGACTGAGGCCATCGTCAGTGAGAGTCGGGGTCGGGGTCGGGGGGTGCTCCTCCTGCGGCGTTCAGTCTGAGCAGGTGTCGGTGTGTTTGTGTGACGGGACAGCAGCTCGCCGCGGCTGGGTGAAGACGTCTCCCTGTTTGTGGACAAACGGTTGTTCTTTTGCTGGTCGTCACAGGTGAACATTTGTGTCCACAAACAGACCGACGACTGTAAATGTGCGAGCAACACAAGGTGAAGCTTTGCTTGTTTGGAGTGAAACGACGTTAGACGAGCCGGTTCTGTTTAACTGAAAGGAAGCTCGCGGCCAGACACGCCCATAGATACTGCCGAAGGGCGCAGCACGCCTGTGAGATAAACTGAGGTGAGCTTCGATGGGTTTGCCTCTTAGGTCCCAACTTTACCTTCACCGTTATCAGCAGCCGTAAACACCACATACTCCCAAAGAGTGCAGCGTCACCACTTCACTCATCTGTGAGCTCATTATGTCAGAATAATCCAGTTTAAAGTGTTAATAAACTTGTAGCAGGGGGATGAGACCAGACCCGTTTAAACTCACTCTGCCAGCACAGCTACTGAGGAATCCAGTGTTTCTCATCTTTCTTATTGTCTGCCTGTTTGCATCATGTGACTTCCTGATACAGTCTAACAGAGAATATTAGCTGAAGTCTGTCACGATGAGTCACAGCCTGTTTACCCTCCCTGGACTCTAAGGAAGGGATAGCTCAGTAGGTAGAGTGGTCGCCCCATGATAGGAAGGTTGGGGGTTTGAATCCACTGAGCGGATAATTAATTTTTAGCGGATTAATTGTCTTTTAGCCTTAAATTAAACAAACAACATATGAAGCAAAAGTAAAGCAAAGACAAAAAAAACAAACAAACAAATAAACAAAACAAATAAGCAAGCCTCAGCACAGTATAGTTACTTTCATATAAATAAGGACTGACTGGTAACGTTTGCAGATTCACAAATTATGAGATAAACAAACTAAAACACTATTACGAACAACATTACCGCCGTGGGTTAACCCTGTTTTCTTCATTCTTATATTTGTTAAAAATGTGTTTTTTATATTTCCTTTTAAACTGGTTTATATTGTTACTTTCTTTAGTTTCTTCTGTTAGACTGTTTCATAATTTAACTCCTGCTATAGAGATAAACATACTTTTTAAAGTTGTTCTAGCACTTTGTATTTTTAAATTCCATTTCCCTCTTAAGTTATACCCACCTTCTCTTTCTATGAACAATTTACAGATTTCTTTTGGAAGCATTTTATTTCTTACTTTATATATTATTTGCGCTGTTTTAAACTTCACCAAGTCTTGGAATTTAATAGCTTGCATTTTGAAAAATAGTCCATTTGTATGATCCCTGTACCCCCACGGGGATCAATAAAGTATACATTATTGTCATTATTACTACAGAGGATGGCTTTATCACTTCTTAATAATGGCTCCATCCTCTACGGGCTGAATTTCAAGATGCAGGACGAGGCGTTATAGAAACAGCTTTGTTCCTGCTCACTCGACTTAATAAGAACTGTTTTATTAGACTCATTGTGTCTGATGACCAAACACGTGTCTGTCAGGTTCACATAGGTGTGTGCTTTGTGAAGACAAACGCCATTCTCTAGACTTTCTGTAAAGTCTAAATAAAGTAACTTTGAACCTAAACGAGACTTCCTGAGAGGTCACAGGTCAGCCAGGATTCTCCATGGAGGCCTGGGACAGATACTTACGTGTTTCACAGTAAAGGTCAAAGGTCGGTTCAAAGCGAGTCAGAGACGTCAGCAGCGTGTCGTTGTGAACGCGATCGAATCCTGAGGTGAGCCTGTAGGAGTGCTCATGTCAACATCGTGACCTGCTCTGACCTCACAGTAAATATCAGAGCTTTACTGCGCTGCAGTCTCACAGTATTTTCTACAAGAAACAAAATCTGTTCCTCTAAAAGTAAAACGTGTATTTCTGTATTTTCTATTAGTTATGTGTACTTATCAACAGTGAAGTGAAGGTTTGTGTTGTGGATGTGAAAGTGTGATGAGGGCTCAGAGGTGGCGTGCAGCACATCAGTTTCATGAAATCATCCTCATGGATATAATCTGGTTGTTAATAGGACAGTGTGTGAATGTAAAGTCTGCTGTTACCCTCACTGACCATCAGGTAGACTCACACAACAAGACAAAAGTCAGTGCAGTTACAGCTCACACAGATGTTTCTACATCCAGGTGCCATGCCCCTCGCTGTCCTCCAGTACAGAGTGTATATCGCTCAGGTGTGTCTGGGACTATGAGCACAGGTGTGTACACAGAGGCAGAGCTCGGGACATGATCATCAGAACTCTGCTTTTTAATGGCAGGACTTCTCCCAGCAGTCTTGTAGGAATGGGCTCGTTGATGGTTTGGAGGAATCAGTGAAGTTACCTCAGAAAGATCAATATCAGTGATACTGAGAGTAACTGTGATGTGACAAACCAGGTGGAAGTCCACGCCGTGTCACCGTGTGTCCTTTATTCTCAGGCTGTAGTTCACATCTGCTGTGTGAATGGAAGAGTGTAAGTCCACTGTGTCTGTGCTGGAGCGTGCCCCTCCTCAGTGTTGGCTTTTACTCAGACTGTGAGTAAAAGAGCTGCATGCTCACAGCCATGAAGGCTGAGCAACCATGGTACCGCTTGCTGTACACATACAGGCTGGAGAGCTGTGTACAGTAATGTGTCTCAGAGCAGCTCTAGCATGTCATGTCTAGCAGAGCAGATTCTCTCCTGAGTGAACCTGTTGAGCTGAATATCACACAGGTGAGTGTCACACACTGGGGTTTCATCAGAAACAAAGCCTGCAGACCTCTGGTCCCAGACCAAATCAGTGTAAGGTTGGTTTGCTTTTCTTTTTAGGTTTTTATGAGTGCGTCTGTGGTTTAAGGTTCAGCTCTGAGTCAGGACGGCATGAAGTTTAATATGAAGGGACCGTCCTGAGGAATTTATGTGTGAGGTTATAAAACACTTTATGACTGATTTAAAGCTCCTACTTCAGTCAGGCTCAACAAAAACCATTGTCTTCCTCGTCCTTCATCCTTGCGTCTCATCTTTAATAGAGTGAAAAACACACTGGGCCCGGTCCTCTCAAGGACACATAGACCAGTGTGTGTGTGATAAAGGGTTAACAGTGACTCAGCAGTTTGTTGTACCGTACACAGTATCTGATTGGACGGACAGCTGCTGGCTGTTGATAACACACACACACACACACACACACACACACACACACACAGGGCAAAGAGGTCAAAGATCATCTCTGTGCTGAACTTCCTGCTTTGTGTTTATGGTCATTATTAAAGGCACTCTCACCTGGCCTTCGTGCTCACCTGTGATTGGTCAGTTTCAAGGGTCACACACAAATAAAACAACATTTTTTTTAGTGATCCTTTATTTTCATGCTTTTATTGTGAAAATCTTGGTGCGTAGATACATTGTAGATTGACTTTCCTGCACACCTGTGACGCAGAGCCAGGGTTACGCGTGTAACCTCCAGCTCAGTAACAAAACGAGAAGGTTTAAAATCAGCATTTACATGTTCTTTATTTTTATTTCATTAAATATTTCATTTATTTTATTTTAAATGTTTAATTAAATCTTCTGACGCTTTTATTGTTCCTGTATCATTCATTTTGTTTTATATTTTTAACTGTATTTTTTATTATTTTAATTACTTTATTTATTTATTGGGAGTTTGTTCCTTTTAAATGTATTCTTGTCACATTAATTTATTTTGTTGTAATATATTTTTAGTTTACTGGCTTTTCAGGATCTAATTTTTCAATGTAATTTATTTGACTTTCATGTTTTTCGATTTTCATGAGTTTTTTTAATATGTAATTTGATTTGAATTGTATTTCTTGGTGTGATTTGATGTCTGTTTAATGGGCAGACTGATGCCACAGCAGTGCTCTTGTGTGTGTGAACCAGAAAAACTAAAAATACACCAAAGTCATCAGACACAAACCCAGAAACTCATTGTACAGACGGCATGTGTGTGTTTGGTGCTGGTTTCCCATCATGCTCTGCAGCGATGTGAGAAGTGTATGTTGTCCTGTCAGCAGATCTGTTAGTGTATGAGGGCTCAGCGTCCTTCACAGCGAAGCTGTGTCAGAGCCGCCTCATCGGCACTCTGATCTCTGAATTCACGGATGAGCGAATGAATGGAAATGTTCATGTGTTCATGTCATAACAGACTCACCGTCTGAACAAGGCTGAACGTCAGCGCTTCAACGAGGAGGTGGAGATGCTGAAAGCTCTGCAGCATCCCAACATCGTCCGATTCTACGACTCTTGGAAGTCGACGCTGAAAGGACACAAATGCACCATCCTGGTGACGGAGCTCATGACGTCCGGGACCCTCAAGACGTGAGTCCAGAACCAGAACATTTGGTTCTTCTTTAGTTCCTCAACACTCTCGTGGTCTTTTCTCACCGTAGTGCATCAAGAACTAATTTTTCAGATATCAGTGACTCAGTTAACTGGTTAAATAATACATGCTGATCAATTCTGGATTGTGTTGCAGATTTAAAGTCATATTAGTCGCAGTTACTAGTTCTTCCCCTGGATCAGTGATCATATCCACCACCAAAGAAGAAAGTGCAGAAAAGCTGGAGGTAGATGGAAAAGACTTCATATCGCCATATGAAGGAGTTATTAGTCACACTCATCCAACATCTTATTTTACTAGTTTGAGTAACGATAACAAAGGTTAATCCAATGTTTTTATTTGACACCATCAACAAACATCTCAATCCTCCTCAGTCTGCTGTAACTCCAGTGTCTGCTAATAACTGGGAAAAATGTTTCTTCACCTGCAAGATCAACAATATCAGGTCACACCCCGTCTGTGCCTCTTCAACCACCCCAAGTCTTTTACCCAGTTCTGTTGTCTGAGGTCAAAGCACTTCTCCAACACATCTTTTGGATATAGTCTCCCACATGCACACCTCCCCCTGCCATCTCCCCCTGGCTTCTCTCTATTGTCAGTCAGTCCCTGGCTGTGTTCCAGATTACTTCAAAACAGTCAGCGTCTTTCCTCTACTAAAAAACCTCCTTCGATCCCACTCTTTTAAACAATTCTAGGCCAATTTCCAAACTTGCATTTGTTTCCAAAAAAGGACAAAAAATTTGGGTAAAACTGAGGTTCTAGTGCTTGGCTCAGGCAGTTTCTCTAAGGATGTTTATCAGTACATCGGCCCCCTCGCCAATAACATCAAATCCTCTGCTAAAAAAATTTGTATCACTTTTGATCACCGCCTGAATTTTGAAACTCTCAAAGGTTAGCCAGTATTGTTTCCTTCATCTGAGAAATATTGTGAAAATCAAACTTTTACTGTCAGTCAGTCATCTTGAACTTTTACTACGCACTTTAATTTTCTCCCATCTTGATTACTGCGTCTTTTGCGTGCGTCTCTCGGTTCTCCATAGCTCGTCTCCAATTAGAATCCCAGTCACTTCACAATCCCTTCACTGGCTTCCAGTAAAATTCCGGATCCACTTTAAGATTCTGTTATTGACATATAAGGCTCTAGATGGACAGGCCCCTGCTTATGTAGCTGAGCTTCTAACACGTGATCAGCCGGACTCTCCAGTCGTCCAATCAGGGCCTTCTGACTGTCCCTTTAAAACCAGAGATGATTGCAGTTTGTAGGCTGTAGCGCCCAAACTCTGGGACAGCCTTCCTCAGACTATCAGGTTGGCTGACTCTGTTATTTTGTTTTACGTGAATCCTGAAAACTCATTTTTATAGGTTAGCGTTTCCTTAATTCATTCCCCTTCATTTGCTGCCATAGTTTGAAACCACGCGTACATGGAATGAATGTCTGTCTAACCCGGTCTGTAAGTTTTAACACGTACACTTATCATCAGTGTGCAGCTTTTATTTGAACTGCGAAGCACTTTGTAACTTTGTGTTTTGAAAAGTGCTATATAGATAAAGTTATTCTTCTAATTATTTATTGGTCCTACTTCTTGGGGACCAATAAACTTCTTGGATCTCGTCTGTCTTTCCTTAAACTCGTTCAGGTACCTGCGCAGGTTCCGTCAGATGAAACTGAAGCTGCTGCAGCGTTGGAGCCTCCAGATCCTGAAGGGGCTTCACTTCCTGCACTCACGCTGCCCCCCGATCATTCACCGAGACCTCAAGTGTGACAACATCTTCATCACTGGGCCCACGGCCTCCGTCAAGATCGGAGACCTGGGTCTCGCCACGCTCAAGAAGGCCTCGTTCGCTAAGAGTGTGATTGGTAAGAGACAGTCTGTAACCCTCAATGACCTCAGAAAGTTAGTGGGCCCAAGCTGTTTCATGGTTTTTCTGGTGGTGGATTCAGGAACTCCAGAGTTCATGGCTCCAGAGATGTATGAGGAGAAGTACGACGAGGCTGTGGACATTTACGCCTTCGGCATGTGCATCCTGGAGATGGCGACCTCCGAGTATCCATACTCTGAGTGTCAGAATGCTGCCCAGATCTACCGCAAGGTCACAAGTGTAAGGCCCTGCCCCCTTTAGTGCGTTTTACTTCCTGTCTTCATGCCCAGATTTTTGACTTCCTGTTTGTCTCTCAGGGAATCAAACCAGAGAGTTTTTCCAAAGTGACCATCCCGGAGCTGAGGGAGATCATTGAGGGCTGCATCCGAACCAAGAGCAGCGAGAGGTAACGCCACGAGTCTGCGGGTAGTTCACTGTCTGTAGTAACAGCAGAAAAACTCAGTCTGGGATTCTGTGGTTGGTCAGTTTTTGTTTGTCTTTCTGGTCTTCAGGTTCACAGTTCAGGACCTGCTGGATCACCGGTTCTTCCAGGAGAAGCTTGGCGTCCACGTGGAACTGGCAGAAGAAGACGACGGTTCGAAGACGTCGCTGAAACTCTGGCTGCGGATGGATGACAACAAGAAGCTTCGTGGCAAATATAAAGACCACAACGCCATAGAGTTCGTGTTCGAGCTGTACAAGGACGTCCCCGAGGAGGTGGCTCAGGAGATGGTACCCGCACCGCCGCACAGGAGGCATCACACCATGACACCAGTTGGCAGGTGGTCTTACCTGTGTCTCTGTGTCACAGGTGGTGCTGGGGTTCGTGTGCGAGGCAGACTATAAGGTGATTGCCAAGGCGATCAGATACCGGGTGACGGCCATAAAGCGCCAGCGGGAGAAACGGCGCCACCTGGAGGAGGAAAAGCTCAAACACCAGAAAGAAGTGATTGAAGAGGAGGTTGACCCCCAGTCACCTGAAACGTCCATTCAGAAACCAGCCACAAACACAACTGATGGGAAGGTGTGTTTAAAGTCGCCACATACGGCACCTCCTGCTGGCAGACATTACACCTGCAGTCCAGATCTTTGAATATGGAACAGTTTGTTTATGTTTTCCAATTGCTTGTTTTTCAATAACACGTAATTTTAAGCCCCTCCTCTTCTGATTAAACAGATCTTCACCTTCCTCCATTTTAATTTCACAGCAGGATTCAGCCGCCACACCTGCCTTTAAAAAAGCCCCTAGCATCACAAGTATGACATCGTTGGTTATGTCGTCGAGCAGCAGTCTGGTGGATTCTGGGATCAGCGGCGTGTCCAGCAGGATGGGAGGAGACGGCGACGAGGACGGCGATAAAACTCTCAGACATGCGTCGTGCTCGTCAGCTACCTGTGAGGCGTTTGTTCGTTTGTGATCTTCGATCGTTAAATGTTTTAGTTCACGTTGCTCTGCACCTTAAGATTTTAACGCTTCTCCGCCCTCTCACTGCAGCCGACTGTGAGACAGACTTCTCCTTCAGTTCCTGGGGTGTTGAAGCTCCGCCTCCTCCAGTCAAAAACCCTGCACCTCCACCAATGGTCCAGGAAACCCCTCGACCTGAGGCTCCTCCCCCTGTGACCCGGCTCCCATCCAAAGCCAAACCTCCGCCCCTCCCCGTGTTGCGTTTCCCAAAGGTGAGCAGAGGAGGAGGAGCACCAGTCGCCGCTGTGCTCCTCCCTCCTTCACAACTCTCAGATCTGAGCAAACACACGTGCAACACACGTTTTCAGATTTAGTGTGGCCACTATTTCCTGATGATGTCATCAGAACGAAACCAGAGAAGTTACGTCTCCTTCTCCTTGAAGCAGCCTAAACGGGGAGGGTCATAACTTTGATTTAAACAGTCACCAGAAATAAAAACTGCATGTATTAAACCACCACTCAAATTTAGTGAAATCTCTTTAAAGGTTTGTTGTTGCTAAGGCGACCTACCAGCAGGGGTGCAGGGTACTGTTCACTGACCTTTGATAAAGTGGGTATATGCAGAGCTCCAGAAGCCCACTGACAGCCAGCCGTCAGCACATGGGAGTGATGGGAGGGACGCGACTCCCACAGCCACCTTTTAAAATATAATTACAGTAAGAATATAACTGGTAACCCTGACAGACTGCAGGGTAACGCATGTTTTTATTTGTTTGTTTGAATTTTGTTGTTGGTTCCATTGATGAGGGCTGAGCTCTGCACTTTACACATTTAGCAAAAAACAAACTTTTATTTTGAAGGCGAAGAAGCAGTAATTTAGGAGACAGGCCCTGAACAGCGCTCCTTTCTGACTCTGCTGTGTTCAGTCATCACACTTTAACCTTCCAGGTGGAAACAAACCAGTTAATGTGATCTGATTAGAAATGTGACAGAAACATGAGATCATATTAGACATGTCTGTGTGACGCTCGTCATGGGTTAGTTATACACGTGCCTCTCTCTCGCCCTCTAGAGGACATAAAAGAAGTCGTTACGTGATTAAACTGGCTGAGAAGCTTCTGTTCAGTCTGGATCTGTGTTTGTGTCCCACAGAGCATTGCTGTGTCCCACAGTGCCGAGCAAACATCACATGGATCAGTCTGCGGCTTCTCCTCACCTGTGGACAGGTAATGCACACGCTTACATACAAGGACCTGCAGTAACATAAAACATTCCTAAAGAACATTTAAGGTACCTTTATGTGCTCTGAAAAACAAAATGTCCTAAATCTAGGGTTGGTCCTCACAGAAGTGGTAAAAACGCACATTTGTTTTGCAGCTACGCCTCTGACGTGACCTCAGGTTTGAGTGATGGCACTGACGGCCAATCAGAGAAGAGCACTCAGGACATCGCAAAAAGAGCGGCTGTGAAACAGTTCAGGAGGAGAGCGCGAGCTCGTCTGAGAATCACAGGGGTGAGTCGCTGTGCGAACATTTAACCTCTAAAGAACAACATGAGGTGTGTTAACACTGTGTGTGTGTGTGTGTGTGTGTGTGTTTGTGTGTGTGTGTGTGTGTGTGTGTGTGTGTGTGTGTCTGCGTGTGTGTGTGTGTGTGTGTCTGCGTGTGTGTGTGTGCAGGTGTCAGACATGGTGGACCGAGTGGTGGAGTGTCAGCTGCAGACTCACGACGGTAAGATGGTGACGTTTAAGTTCGACCTGGATGGAGACAATCCAGAAGACATTGCATCAGTGATGGTGAGGACAGTCAGCCAATCAGAGCACAGCGTTGGCGTCGGTTCAGATGATTACTGTCAGATACGATAAGTCAGCTGAACCTGTGCTCACTGTCCTCTCAGCTCCACAGAGACTTCATCCTGCCATCAGAGCGGGACGGATTCATAGTTCGCATGTATGAGATCATCAAGAGGGCGGAGTCAGTGATGCATCATCGTCCACAGGCAGACTCTGATAGGCTGTCCCGCCTGAACACCTCCACGCTGCCTGGAAGTGCGGTATGTGAAGTTCTGTTGATTAGCTTTACATCAAAGTTAAACATGATCCTCACAGTCTGCATGTTTAGTCTGTGATTAAAAGCAGCTGTGTTGGATTTTTGGACGTTTAAATACCTGAAACTGTTTTTATAGATGAACCTGTCAGCAGGCGGCCTCTCCAGAACTCTGTCCTCCTCCTCATTAACCGGTAAGAAGGGACAGAAAGAAATATGGGAGGGCGGTGATGATGGGAAGAAGAAAGGGAGACGGATGATTTAGGAAAATATGAAGAATATAAGTAAACAAGAGGAGCTGCTGTAATGCTGACTCTCATCACTTAATGTTCACTGACCCCATCCTAATTCACGAATCTGTTTCATGATCAGATATCGACAGCGTTGAACCCCCTCCTTTAAAAGGAGCCGACTTCTCCATTGACCCTGAAGCCACGCCCCCTGTCAGATCACTGAGGTCACAGTCTTTTCACACGTCTTCAGGTAAGTGTGCATGTTGTCAGTTCATTCATTCACAAAAATGCTTCATTTTGTTCACTTTAAGGCATTTTTGTGGATATGCAGTGTTTCCTTCCTGTTTTATAGCTGCAGTGATTAAAGGAGTCCCTCAGGGAAGTGTCCAGGGGCCTCTGAACACTCTGTTTGTTTATGTTACCTG
The DNA here is from genome assembly GCF_001858045.2 of Oreochromis niloticus. Taxonomy (NCBI): domain Eukaryota; kingdom Metazoa; phylum Chordata; class Actinopteri; order Cichliformes; family Cichlidae; genus Oreochromis; species Oreochromis niloticus. The sequence goes on along the minus strand of NC_031969.2, from coordinate 34,912,933 downwards.
ATTGAATCATCATGTTTTCTGTTTTTAATTAAGTTGAGGGCTTCTTCTGGAAAATGGGCAAAACTTATGTTTTAGTTCACAGTTCACAGTGCTCGATAATGTGCTTCAAAATAAAAATAATAAAGCTGTACAAGACAACCATTATGACCTGATCCCTACACGCATTTAGCTAAAATAGCAAATAGCACGTTAGAAACTCACCACACTGACAGAGTGGCCCTCTGTTTGTGTTTCATGGGGTTCCTCAGGGAAACGTTTTAGAGCCTCTGAACTTTCAAACAAGCCTTTAAAAATTTTGAAAGGTGTCTGAGTCAGAGGGAAATCTGCTGTCTGTCTCTGAGACGTTTACTGAGGGGGAGAACTCGAGCATTACAAAGGAAACTTTCCAGGTTGCTTTGAAGGTGTCTGGAAATGTTTGTTCTTCTTTTGATGGTATTGGCTCAGTGTTGGTGCTACGCTAGGCTAAGTGCATCCACACACCAGCACAGAACATGAAAGTATTAAAAAGTTTACTTGATTAAAACCATCATCACCAGCCTGCGTGGACTCTGATGGGTGGGTTATGTAGCTAATGCTCCTTCTGCCTCTCTCACTTTGCAGCTTCCTCATATCAGCCCCCCATTTACCCCCTCAGTTACCCCCATGTGGACTCCACTGCACCACACCCATCTCCTGGTCCCCAGTATCACCTCCCAACTCACCCCTACTACACCTACACTGCCTCCCCCCCACCCAGAGCCCCGCCCCAAGCCTCCACAGAGTCCAAAGTAACCCTTTGCTCCACACCCCCTCCTCTTCCTCAGCTCCTCTTCCTCAGTGGGCTTCACCTGAGCAGTCTCTCTTCTCTCTGGCCAACGTGCTCTCTCTGGCTATGAGTGTAGCCCAGACCTTCATGCCCCCACCTAGAGCCCCAAACCAGGGCTTTCAACCCCGCCCTCCATTTACCACCCCCCAGGCCACACAGTCTCCTCCACTATCTCCATCCTTTGGACCCCAGCTCCACCATCCAAGCCACACACCCTTTTCCCCTCCTTTCTTCCCCCACCAGCCTATCCCCCACCCGCACCACAGACGAACTCTGCCTCAGACAGCCAGCAGGTGGTGGCACCGCCCAGTCGGATCCCAGACTCACCTCAGATAGAGAAGGAGCAAGGACAGGTGAGTTTGTACTGAAACAAGACTTTACCTGAGTACCAGAGTACCTAAAGTCCAGACATTGTGTAGTAGCTCCTTGGAGGACGTTTCTACCAACTGTTTTTATGCAAAGCTAACTGAACCCTGTGTTATATTATATGTTAAAATAAAATAATATTAGTACATGGGAATGGAAACTTTCAGTCTAATTATTAATTCTCGTGAACACAGTCAGCTTGACTCAGTTAAGTAGAACATGAGCAGAGAAGAGAAGGAAAATAAAAAATATGTCTTTATTTCCTGTTGCCTCGATTGTAGAGGGGGACTTTGTCTCTAAACAGGAAAATGAGTCTGGAAGAGGTTAAAGTGGATTCAGCAGGTGGGGAAAGTAAAATCAGCTGTAATGTCTCAGTGTGGGGAAAGACTCACAATCATTTCTACTGAGAGCTCCAGTAGATGTTCTTCAGCTGACCTGCTAAACTGAATTCAACCAGATGTCAGCAGATGTTTCACAGCTATCAAGGCTGATTTCACCCTCTACACTGACAGTACACTGTTTATGTTTACTACACTGCTAACTTTATGTTAGACAGCCACTGTGTAGCAGTCACACTGTTCATCACAGGGCAGCAAACTCACCTGTTCATCCTGCACTAACCTGCAGCCTTTAAATAACACAGTCAGTCTGCCTCAGTTTGTTTAGCAGCAGCTTTATGAACAAACATCATGTGACACGTACAGATTTAACAACATGAGGACTTCCATGTGAGCTTTAAATGAGCATCCTTCCTTTGACTCTAAGCTCTCTGCTTCCTCTCCCGTCCTTCTTTCTTATCTTTCTCCATCTCTGAGTGAACTTAGCTCTCTGTCTTTCCTCTCACTGTCAAATAAGCAGCTGGACCTTTAGCTGCAGCACACTGTGAGACAAACTGCACACACACAGTTTGTGTGTTTGCTGATGTTTGTTGAGCTCATAGAAACACTGCACTTCTAATGACCTGCCTCAACAGGCAAGTAATCTGTGTTTACTGGTTTCTGAGGCTGTGTAGGTGATTAGTGAGGTCAGCAGTCCGTAGTATAAATGTTGACCTGCAGAAGAACGATCAGTGATACAGACGATGAATCTGCTGCAACACAAACCCTGAAACATGCTTTCATTCCTTCAGTCTCACACTCCAGTCCAGCAGAAGCTCAGCTCAGCTCCGCCCCTTCACGGTGAGTACCTATGAGGTCACAAAGTGCCATCAGACCACACTGAACCTGAAACCTGATGATTTATGTAACTGGTTCTCAGGTTCAGTGACTGCCTCTGCTCCCAGCTCGACCAGTGCTCCCAGTCACAGAGGAGAGCTCCGTCACTCGTCCCCTCCTCAGTCGACTCTGAACAAAAAAGTACGAGACTTTGTTTCTGTCAGTCATGATGCTGTTTAATGCTGTTTATGGTTTTATGTCTTCATTTTTCATGTGTGAACGACATGCATAAACAGAGACATCAGAGTAAAGTAACATGTTCTTCCTCCTGCCCAGCTCTCCCCGCCTGATTCTCCTTCACCCAGACTGTCCCCCATACACGAAGGTATGAACCACCTCTGCTGTTCAGGAAGCAAATATTCACATCTCATTCTGTCAAATGAGACAGCATTATCTGCATATAGAGACACTCAGAGGTCGTTATCACTGAAATGATTCCATAATCATAACAACAACATCACGCTCCGTCTACATTGGTGTAAAAAATATTCAGTGAATAGAGAATTAAGATAAAGGATGATTTACTTTGTGTGTTTTCACTTGAGCTGTATCCTTTCCACATGATTCCACTGCACATCTGACCATTAAATACCAACATTTAATGGTCAGATGTGCAGGAAGTGTCTTGATCTGCCTTTACGACTCAAGCTGCTCACACTCTTCTTCTTCTCTCATTTCTGCAGCAGAGAAACCTTCTGCTTTCAGCGTTGGTCGTTTCCAGGTCACGCCCTCTAAACATGGTCAGGCTGCCCACCAGCAGGAGCAACGAGCCATCAGTCAGGCCACGCCCACGGCTCACTCCCCGCCTCCTCCCAGGAAGAACCAATCAGAGAGTGACACAGAAAGCAGCACAGAAAGCAGCGGATCAGAGAGCAGCATCAGCACGGTGACCCTCGCCCCAGTTATTAACAAGAACGCCAACCCGGGAGGTCAGGAGGAGAGGAGGAGCAGAGAGGAGGAGGGCAGCCAGAAAAGGAGGGAGGAGGAGGAGGAGAGGAAGAGGAGAAGAGGCCGCAGGCTGAACGTCAGTCAGTGGGAGGGGACAGCCGGCAGCTTCAGCCAGTCTTGGAGTCGCTCTGCAACCTACAGCTCCGACGAGTCTGACAGTGAGAACGGAGAGATGTGGGAGGAGCTACAGGAACTACGGGAAAGGTGATAGGTAGATTTTTTTTTTTTTTTTAATGAATGAATGAATTTGTTTTTCATTCGTGGTTCATGATTCTGCTGATCTGGGTGTTTAGTGATCGAAACATGAACGAGTCGATGTACTCATTTATTATTTTTAATTATCAACATACAAACACGCTGCAGTGTTTCTGGTTCTCCATGGTTATCATTTATTCCATCACTACAAACAACAGTGACCGTTACTTGGCCACAGATGTCACCATCCTTCATACAGTGACTCATATTTCAACATTGAAACTTAAAGTGACTCAGAAAGGCCTCTTTCCCGTTGACTCATTGCTACATGGACGTCGCTCGCCAGGTTCAATGTTACATAAAGAAATAAGACAAATGGTGTCCAGTCTGTGTCCAACACACATCTGCTTCATCAGGGCTCTAGACTAACTTTTTGCCACGGTTAACTTTTTTTCTTAGGCGTACCGGCACAAAAATTAGGCGCACCCAAATCTTTCAACCGCATCGCTTAACACCGCAGTTTTACATGTGCACTTTTTTGGGGGGAAATTGCAGTCCATACAGACAATATTGATTTGTAAATGATTAACTAACAATCTTATGCTTGTGCTTAAAATGCGTTGGCACTCTTTGGCAATATTGCAGACAATATTAAAGTTAATCATCATCTTGGCTCCTCTGACGACCTGTTTGCTGCTGCCTGCTGCTGAAAGGCAGTGGGGAGAGGGGACACTTGGGCAGTGCATTTATTGCAGCATATAATGTGTTTTCTGGATACACTGCTGCTTTTTCAGCGTTCAGAGATTGATGGCACCGTGTCAGAGCTGGCTATGAATTTCAGACGGATCAGTCCTTAACTTAACACAAAAGTTATCAATAGTTCTTTTCATCTTTTCTTATTACCCACAGCTACATCCACTTCTGTCAGGCCTAGGCTGCTCACTAGGGCTGGGTATCATCACTGATTTCTATAATCCATTCGATTCCAGTTCACAAGGTCCCGATTTGATTTTTTTCAATTTAGCCTCAGACAGTCAGAAATATTATAATTCTGATCATTTATCAGTACTGATACACATGAGACTTCATCAGAGATGTGAACATCACAGCAGATGCCTTTGTGTCAAAGTAACTGAGAATAAAACAGAAAAACATGAAGGAGATTTTTCTGGCCTGGCGTTTTATAGCAGATAACTTCTGCAATATTGCATAATTTTAAAAAGTTTAAATTTCCATCTTACCTTTGCTGCAGCAAAAGTAAGATGGAAATTCATGACGATGTTTATCAAATGTGAAGCGTAGTTTGGATCTTCTTTTGCTGCTGGCTCGGTGAATTTTGGTTGGAGAGACACAAAACCTGCAGCTCAGAATCGAGCACAAAAAAGACGTAAACACAAAGCGGACCCGACGCATCAGAATCGGTGAGCTGTCGGCTTTCAGCCCCGACGGCGTGTCCGTGTACGGGCCGTCAGGTGAGAAAGCCGAGAAAGACAAAGCTGATTCTGATGCGTCGGGTCCACTCTGCGTTTACGTCTTTGTGTGGAGTCCGTGTGCCTGCTCTCACTTACTGTTTGGTGGTTGTTGAAATAGTTTTGTGAGTTTTAATCTGAGAATCTGGCGTTTCTGGCAAAAGACAGTTATATTTAAAAGTCGATTCAGGATTTAATGAATCGATATCGCTTTATTCAAGCTACTCACCTCTCTCTTCCACCTGCACTTTCAACTGGACCACGACCAATCAGAGAGGTCCCGCCCCTGACTATCTCTCATTGGTTTAGACCACGATAGGGGCATAATGTGCGTCTGTTGTTGACCACACGGAGACTTTCAGAGTTGCGGATTTTTTTTTTTTTTTTTACTCGAACAGTTGGTCGCACCAGTGCGACCAAGGATTTTTTTTAAGTTGCACCATTGAAAAATTTGGTTGCACTCTAGAGCCCTGTTTATCGTTTTTTACGTCTCCTTTTCTAACTGTTCCATCTTTCTCCCAGACACCTGATGGAGGTGCAGAACCTGCAGGTCAGCCAGAAGCAAGAGATCGAAGAGCTGTACCGGCAGAAGGGGAAAGTCCCGCCCCCTGGAATCGTTCCTCCCGCAGCCATGTTGAACAGCCGGCAGCGGCGCCTCTCCATGTCTGGAAACAATCCCTCCTCTCGCAGGCTGGATATGCTGCCCCCTGCAGGTGGGAGGACTCCCTGCAGCCTGCAGAATAGACTAATGGAAGTCATTTAATACTGAATCATCCTTGGGTCTGTGTGTGTGTCTGTGTGTGCGTGTGTAGGTATCATGAGGAGGACCTCAATCAGCAGCAGCAGCAGTGGATCTCAGGACAGAGCAGGGAAAGGCGTGACCTTTGCCCCCGAGCACAGCTGCATGGTGAGGGATTGAGACCGTCAGGAAGAGTTTCATGAATCTGGACTTTAGTTTTTAGTAGGCCTGTCTAAAAACTAAAAAAACTAAAACGTGTTATCGCAGATTAAAATTTTTAACCCATTTAACCCATCTGGAGAGCAGGATGGACAAACTTTGGACAAACAGCCCAAAATGCGTTGACAGAGACATTTCAGGGATTTTCAGTCATTCTACGCTCCAAATGCGTTAAAAATTTTAATCGCGCTAACCGTGATGACGGATTAATCTGCGTTTACGTTGACAGACCTAGTTTTTAGTCTTTAAAACTTCAGCATGAATCAACATCTGGAGCTTGGTGTTTTATTTTCACTCTCATGAAGCCGACTGTTGTTCTTACGTAACACTTTGCTGCAGGTCTCATTCACACACACAGTCATAGACTTCTAACCTGACCGTCTCACTCTGTCGGTTCAGTATTTTTCCGGAGGATTCTTCCACATGCTGATTAGATGACCCGCTCCACGTCCTGAGCCACAGACGCCACTGCAGCAAAACACTTCTGTACACACAGGAAGTTTTACTGCAGTGTTGTAGTAAAACTGTAAGTAAAACAGAGATTAGCTTTTTTGTAAAATAATAATCATCCATATGACACACCTGCTGAGTGTTCATCATTGGGCAGAAGAGAAAATTCACAGAAGAAGAAGAGCAAAGGCAGAGAACAGAGTGGATGCAGATCAGATGGTGCCTGAAGGCCCAATCAGAGTGAATGTGGTCATCGTGGCTCAAGAGTTGGCAGTTCGTCTTGTAGGAAGGTTGCCAGTTCGAGCCCCGACTCCGACAGTCTCGGCCGTTGTGTCCTTGGGCAAGACACTTCACCCGTTGCCTACTGGTGGTGGTCAGAGGGCCCGGTGGCGCCAGTGTCCGGCAGCCTCGCCTCTGTCAGTGCGCCCCAGGGTGGCTGTGGCTACAATGTAGCTGCCATCACCAGTGTGTGGATGGGTGGATGACTGAATGTGTAAAGTGCTTTGGGGTCCTTAGGGACTAAGTAAAGCGCTATGCAAATACAGGCCATTTACGTCCTCATTAACGATGGTTCTGTTTACGTGGACATCATGTTTTCAGTGAGAAACGTTTGCATCTCTGACCGAGGAAACAGCCTCCACCTGTCACCATCTCACAATGCAGCCATTCTTCAGCTCATAGCCACCGATCAGTGATCAACACGATTAATGATTAATGATGGTGGAAATGACCTCACAGCCTGTTGTTAGTCAGTGTTGCTACTTTCATCATTATGTAAACATGTCAGTCAGCTGATGATGACGAGGAAACATTTCTCACTGAAAACTTTACGTTCAGAACGATTTCACATGGACGCTGACCATCACATTTAACTGACCTTTGACCTTTGTCTTCCAGTGAGTGAGGAGCTGCTGAAGATGAGAAGATGATCACGGTGATGATGAAGAGTAATCCGCAGTGGAATACTTTAATGTCTCGTAGTTTGAAGTGAATGTCTCAGCACTTTAGGAAGAAAAGCTGAACATCAGAGGTCAGAGGTCATCAGACAACGAGCTGCAGCCGTTCAGCTTTAAAGAGGAGACAGAAGAAGAAGAGGGTCAAATGATGAACTGCACCGACAAACATGAGATTATAGAATCTGCTGAAAACCTTTAAAACTTTATGATTTTTGTTGTGATGAGTGTGGAAACTTTTCTGACCTTCACTGCTGCTCGTGTAGTCGCAGGACACGAGCCCGAGCACGGTCTGTGTTTCTGGACGACCATGTGCTTTATTTATCGTCATGTACAGATGAACCAGTGTGAGACGCCTTCTCCGAGATTAAACACGTGGACACATGAAGAGATGAAATCATGAATTTTAACAGTTTTGGTTTTTTGCTCCAAAGTTTGTAAAGTCCAGTTGTTCCTCCTCATGTTTGTCTTAAATAAAGTTCCTTGTCTGTTGATGTGCTGATGTTTTTCTTTTCAAACTTAAAGGTCAGAGTGACGTCGTTACAGTGAAGTAATCAGCTGACTTCCAGCTGTTTGGATCAGCAGGATTTCTCAACTGCATCAGAGATGCTGAGATGAGAAAGTTGCTCTGCCTGCTGATCCAGGTTAGAGCTGACTCAGGCTTCAGCTGCAGTGACACCTGGTGGTGGTGGGAGGTCATGACCTCTGTGTCTGCTGTGCTCACAGATGTGCTATGAACCGAAGACACACAAAGGTTTTGTACTAATGAAGCAAACACACAGAGACAGCAAATCATTTACAGCTATTCCAAAATAATTAATAATACAATAATAATAAAATGAATGAATGCGACGTCTCAGCTTCTTTTATTGCTCTTGATAAAACAGGACATGGAGAACATAGCTGACTGCTCAAGCTAGGGCTGTTCGATATAACGATATATATCGGATGACGATATAAAAACGTCTATCATTTCATTTTACGCTATCGTTTGTTTCGTGGTGTCGCAAAATAATTTACGGCAATATTTTTTCATTATTTTGATGGTCACTGTAGTGGCTATATTAATTTCCTAAAGTTCTCTCTTTCTCTTATTTTTAATATAACCACACTACAGACGGACAAGCGCTTGTTTTTATGCGTTGTCGTTAGCAACAACGACGGTAAAACCACCTCGTGTCCGCTTGTTTATTTTCCACATAAACCTTTCACAATAAAGCTCAAGATCCTGTTGAGACTTTTCAAAATAAACTGAATCACGTGAAAGATGCAGACTTGCAGAGTATTTACGGATGAGAAGCAAAAAAGAGCCGTCAGGTGCTAAAAAATAAACCTTAGACTCAAACGTTAGAACAGGCTTTTCCCCGCAGCACGCTGTGTGATAAATACTCACAAAGAAAACAGCGGCTGTTACAACCTATGTCTAAAAATGTATCGTTTCATGCATCAGTTAAAACACTCGACTCCAGGTACATGACGCCCAGCTGGAAACACTTCACGCAAGTCGAGCTGCCCGACATTCACAGAATTTACAGAAAATGTTAAATTTTTGTGATTTATATCGTTATCGGACGATAGATGTCTTAATATCGGGATATGAGATTTTGGTCATATCGCACAGCCCTAGCTCAAGCTCGCCTCAATGCACTTTATATTGTACAGTAGATCGCACAATAATACATACAGAGACAAACCCAACAATCATATGACCCCCTATGAGCAAGCACTTTGGCAACAGTGGGAAGGAAAAACTCCCTTTTAACAGGAAGAAACTTCCGGCAGAATCAGGCTCAGGGAGGGGCGGGGCCATCTGCTGCGACTGGTTGGCAGTGGGGACACAAGCACGCTGTGGGAGAGAGCCAGTGGTTGTTGTAAACAAACTTATAGCAGCATCTGTACATCATGTTTTTATATCCATAGCAGAAATCAAAGAACCACATGAAACAGAAGTAAGATGAAGCAAACAGGTATGGATGTCACTACAAAGGTGTAGGCCCCAGAGTTGGAGCTGCTAACAACTGTGGCTGTGGGAGGGGTTATTAAATTATATCTACCAGTGAGGGGCAGATATAACCCACAAATTCTATCCAATCAGAGCTCCCCCACCATCTGGCAGCATGAAGCTGAACAGCGAACAGGTCACGTTGGTGTAGAGAACCGACTTCGTGTTCATGAATGTGACCGCAGCTCTGAGGTCCTCCTGAGCTCTTCGTACTGAAACTCTTGAGTCATGTTTTTACTTTTGTTTTCACATTTGGGGAATCCCAGGGCAGTTTTTACTTTCATTTGGTGACTGTCCAGGTACGTTCATAACATACAGCTCATTTAGTCAGCCAGTCAAAGACCTGCAGTGTGGTGGTGTGCCATGACTAAAGGTACATTCTATTCTATTCTATTCTATTCTATTCTACAGGCTGCACAGGGTCAGAGCAGATGTTTTTGGAGCAGGTAAGGGGACGTTTTTGTCTTTCTGAAAATTTTCCTTTGTTAGTTTGTCCACATGATGAGCAGGGTGGTGTCCATAACTGCACATTAATACATTATGGTTTAAATGTCATCAACATTTTTACTAGCCGTTGAGAGCAGGTGATGCACATCTATGAGGACACAGGTGTGGAAAGGCTGTTTGTTGCTTAGGAAAAAATAATCTTTAACTGAATTCTGATCAATTTCACTGCAAGCTTTTCAAAATACCGAAGATAAACCAAAAGTCTGTATTTATGTACCTGAGATCTGAAAGACATGTTGTCAATTTTTAACCACAGGAAGCACCTGAAGGACAACGCTAAAGACAGTCAAACTTCTGAGGAGATGGAGAGAGACGAGGAACTGGAGTAAGTCTGGAAACAAAGAGTGAAATGAAACGAGGAGATTTTGGCTTTATTTTGTTTCAGGATCCATCTGTGGACAGATTAAATGTTTGTCATGCTTAAAATGTTTTTTCCATAATTCCTGTTTCAGAAGATTGTTTCAGAGGTTAGCTGTATTTACACCCTGCAGAGCAGACAGACTGAGGAGCTGTGATGAAAGGGAAAGATTGACAAAGCTGGCAATGAGAAGCTGCACAGATGAAGTCACCCTGCAGTGGCTGAGAAAAAACTCTGATGCCTTCACAGACATGTTTGACTTTCTGAAGAAACACATTGATGAAGAGGAGAAGAAGAACCACAGTGATAATGTTCACATCAGCTTCGTGGCTCATGGAGCAATCAAAGACTTCATGATCGCAGCCAGCTGTTACCTGCCTCTGCCCACCATCACTGACGTGCTCCTGTATTCTCCCTGGAACTGCATCACTTCTGGTTTAGTGTACGGTGTCGCTACAGGAAAACTGAGGCCTCAGCACAGAGTTTTTTACTGTAGGAAAGAAAAAGGCTGTATTATTCCTGATGACAAACATCGACCTGTGAACCTGCCAGACCACTGGAACTCACTGAAGAAAGCTGGAGCACAGAAGGTCCCAAACATCACGGTTAGCCCTCTTCGAGATAATGATGGAGTGTGGGAACACTTTGAGTCTCTCTCAGCTAAACACGGCCCACCAGGAAGGAACCGCATCGTCATCCCGTACAACCTCCCAGGACGGGAATATGAAAGCATCCCGTTCTCTGTGGTGACCTTGGCTCTGTCCCTGGTGCTCCTCTCCTCCAGGTTTAAAGGGACTCTTCACTTCTCTGGTTGTCTCGGTGATCACTCTACTGGACAGAGATTTGACAGGAAGTATCTTCAGGAGCAGTACGCCTGCACCATCGACAACAGCATGATGACACATTCACCTGAAGCTTTCAGGGAGACAGATGATGATAAATGCCGCTTGTGTTAGACATGTTTGTGGACGTGTTAGTGTAAAGATGATGATCAAGTTATTTTTCTATATTTGAGGCTCAGATTCATGATGAATGGACTTGAATCATCATTTAGAAATGTTCCAGCACCAGGTTTAAACTGATTTCTTTATTCAGTGTATCAGAAGCATCTTTGGGTTTAAAGTGGTTCAGACACACCTGTTCATAATCTGCTAACCTCTGTGGAGGTTATTAATATAAACAGACTCACCTGTTCTCTGCTTGCTGCTCAGGTGACGTGATACTGATGTCAAACCATCAGCCAGCACACTCAGATCATTGACATGAAGTATATAGATTATTTATGTACATTATGTATTATTTTGATCTTTTATTGCTTCATGTCAGGGTTTTAGATCCGTGTAGAACAATAAGTTATGAGCCACAGCTTTCTAACTCAGACTGAACTGTGTCTGTCACGTACTAAACATAAAAGTAACACAAGTCTACAAGTTGTACGTCGATATTTTCATGCCTACAGACTCATACAGATTATTTCTGATCTTTTGTTATTGTAAAACATTAAAATGTGAAGATGATCTCGTCTAAATGAAGAAGAACAGGATGAAAACTTGAAGCTGCTCATTAAAAACAATATCGTTTATATAAAATGTGCCTTGATCACTGGAAGAACATGTTGATGGCAGATACATGCAGCTCCACATGTGGCGGCTTTAAGAAATCCCAGCAGTGTTTGAAACAAAGACTCCACAGAACAAACCCACAAAATAAGAGGTACATGTCAGGAGCAGGTTGGGCTTCAGTATCTTTCTCAACAACATCTCCACTTGAGGAGTTATAGAGGACTGCAAACCCTACTGACGGCCCAGCCTCAGCCTCGCCTTATGAATTTAATATTCAAATGTGAAGATGTGGTTACTATCAGTAAAGAAGCATTATGTAAGAACACATCATCAAATGAAAACCGTTCAGTAAATCGGGTGTGTGAGGGACCGAGTTGAAAAACAGGAGGAGTCTCAGGAATTATTTGAAAAATAGGGTTGCCATTTATTTAACCCCAAAATATATTTACAAAAGCAATAAACGTTGAGCTCATAAAAGGGGTCAAAGAAACAAAACTGAACTCAGGCTAAGACTACAAACTTAACAAACCAAATGACTGCCCAAACAAACATAATTGACCTCAACATGAAATGACACACAGGGGTATATATAATGGCTGATCAGACCATTGTGACACATGAGGGGTGACAAACGAACACAATCATAAATCACAAAACAATGCAGTACATTCTAATTTGTTAATAAAGTAAACACTAAAGAAGAAAATCAAAACCATCAAACCCTAAACCCAAATATTTAATTAAATACAAATACTTTATTTTTAAAGTAAAGAAAACATATTCTCCCCTTCAATAGGAAGTGGTGGTGTGGTCCAATTAGCCCCCTTTGCATATAATGGTGTCAAACCCTGGCTACCATCTTTTGTCTAGCAACTCCCAGGGATGATAGCAGGTAAGAAATAAAAAGATAAAGGTTAGTCAAAAATGAAGTGGTGTGAATACATAAGTAAACTAAATGTGCGCGCTTACAAATAGAACAAATGTATCCAAACCAATCAATAAAGTTATTGGAAACTAAAGAGTGTTGCTATGTTCAAATGAAGAAATGAAGAGTTACTGACTTTAGAGGGTGGCCACGGGTTTGGCCATCACACACCCCCCCACTTCTGGATCTTCCATCAGGCAGCGAGAGAGGTAATCAGCAGTGGTGTTGTCTTTACCAGGGATGTAGTGAACCTTAAACCGGTATGGCTGCATAGCCAGATACCACCTGGTGATTCTCCCATTGGTGTCTTTCATTCTTTCCAGCCACTGCAGGGCTTTGTGGTCAGTGTGAAGGATGAATTCTCTTCCCAACAAATAATATTTGAAAGAGTCAAGTGCCCATTTAATGGCCAAGGCTTCCTTCTCAACCGTTGCGTAGCGGCTCTCCCTTGGTAGCAGCTTACGGCTGATGTAGGCGACAGGATGTCGATCCCCTGGTGGTCCCTGCAGAAGCACTGCTCCCAGACCCCTTTCAGAAGCATCAGTCTGCAACGTAAAGTCTTTTGTAAAATCTGGTGAGTGCAGAACGGGGTCCTTACTCAGGGACTGGCGAATGTCTTTGAAAGCTGCAATGGCTTCAGCTGTCCACCGAATCTTATTGGGACATCTTGAGCCAGTGCTGTCCGTCAGTGGGGCTGCTCTCGCTGAGAAGTTGGGAATGAATCTGTTATAGAACGCAGCCATGCCAAGGAAGGATCGCAGCTGTTTCCTGGTTTGTGGAAGAGGACATGATGCAATTGCATTAATTTTGTCAACCTGCGCTTTAATTGTCCCACCTCCAACAGTAAACCCGAGGTACTGGACTTCAGTCCTAGCAAGAGCACACTTTGCTGGATTGATGGTAAGGCCTGCGGAACGCAGCCGATCCAACACGACCCTTAGGTGATCCACATGCTCTTCCCAAGTTCCACTGAAAACAACAACATCATCAAGGTACGCACAGGTGAATGCTGAGAGACCACAGAGTACCTTATCCATTAGTCTTTGAAATGTTGCTGGGGCCCCATGCAGACCAAATGGCAGGACTGTGAACTCGAACAATCCCCACGGAGTACGGAATGCTGTCAACTCTTGAGACTGTTTAGTGAGAGGTACTTGCCAGTATCCCTTGGAGAGATCAATGGTCGTCAGATATTTTGCCTTCCCCAAACGCTCAATAAGGTCGTCAATGCGTGGCATTGGGTAAGAGTCAAATTTTGATATGGAATTGAGGTACCTGAAGTCGATGCAAAATCGTATTGTGCTATCCTTTTTCGGAGCCAACACAACAGGGTTGCACCACTCACTTGCTGAAGGTTGGATGATTCCAAGAGACAGCATGAGGTCCACCTCCTCCTTTAACTCCACCAGGAAGCGCTCTGGTATCCTGTAACTCATACGCTTCACAGCTGCATCAGGTTTTAAAACAATGTCATGCTCCACCAGACTGGTGCGACCTGGGTACTTTTGAAATGTGTCTGAATTAATCAGAGGTGTTACCTGAGACTGTTGCTCACTGGTGAGATGGTTCAGGTCCAGGACAGAGGCTGTTACTGAAGGCAAGTAGTCATTAACTTCTTCCTCCTCATCCACGCTGTGAATAAGCAACCCCTCTGTTTTATTCTCAGTGCGTGGAATCCATTCCTTAAGAAGGTTAACATGGAGCACTCTACTCCCTCGCTGGAGACCTGGTGTGGAAACTTTGTAGGTAGTAGGTCCAAGTTTCTTCTGTACTTCGAAGGGTCCCTGCCACTTTGCGAGCAACTTGCTGTCAGAAGTTGGCAACATTACCAAAACCTTCTGGCCAGGGACAAAACTCCTGTGGCGAGCTTTCCTATCAAACAAAGTCTTTTGTTGCTTCTGAGCAGCTGCCATATGGCTCTGTGCCAGTTCACTCATCTGCTGAAGCTTTTCCCTCATATGAATGACATATGAAATAACATTGACTGATTCCTCTTTACCTTGCTCTCCCTCCCATGAGTCCTTCAGCAGGGTCAATGGGCCTCTCACCTCATGGCCATAAAGAAGCTCAAATGGGGAGAAGCCAGTGGAGGCTTGAGGAACTTCCCTGTAGGCAAAAAGGAGGTATGGCAGCCACTGGTCCCAATCAGATCCTGTATTATTGACAAACTTTCGGAGCATTTGTTTGAGAGTTTGGTTGAAGCGCTCCGTCAGTCCATCTGTCTGTGGGTGATAAGGGGTTGTCCGCACACTCCTAATGCCTAACAGCTTATAGACCTGTTTCAACAGTGTAGACATAAAATTAGTGCCTTGGTCAGTCAAAATCTCCTGTGGGAATCCAACCCTTGAGAACAGTTGAATCAATGAGGAAGCTACAGCTTTTGCTTTAACAGTTTTTAATGGAAAGACTTCAGGATACCTCGTAGCATAGTCTGTAATGACTAACATAAAGCGATTTCCAGCTTTACTTTTTTCCACAGGACCAACTACGTCCATGCCAAGGCGCTGAAATGGTATACCAATGATTGGGAGAGGTTGGAGTGGTGCTTTGGTGGGGACCCTAATTGAAGTCTTCTGACATTGAGGACAACTCCTGCAAAACATAGCAACATCTGAGCGCAAGCCAGGCCAGAAAAAGTATCGCTTAATGCGAGCAGTGGTTTTATGCTTCCCCAGGTGGCCAGCCCAGGGAATGGAGTGCCCCAAAGTAAGCACTGTTTCACGAGCCACTTTAGGGACCACTAACTGCTTAACCTGGCCGTGCTGGTGGTATAAAATGCCATCTTGCAGAATGGACTGCTCTTTATTTGTGTCAGATTCAACAGAGTCCTTTTCCTTAGCCCTCAGCAACATGGCAGACAAAGTTAGATCAGCCTGCTGCATTTGTCTGATGTTTGTAGGTACTGAAAAACCTAAAGGCATATCTGGAGCAGCCTGAACTGATGTCTTTCCAACAGTGTGTTGAAATTTTTCACGTCTTCTTTGACTGCGTGGCTTCCGAGACTTCCCGGGTTCTGTCTCTAGTTCAGCCTCAAAGAAGGGTAAAGCACTGAGGGTTGCATAATGGTCATCCTGATTTTTAGTTTGAGCCCTTGTTATAGCAACATTACACTCCTGCACTTCTCTCAACAAATCATAGATGACTGGCAGATCCTCCCCAAGAACTACAGGATAGGGCAGACTATCAGCTACACCAACCTTTAACAGATAGGGTGTCCCCTGCACTTCAATAAACAGATCAGCAGTAGGGTATGGTCTTTCATCACCATGTATACAGCAAACTGATATGGTTACATAGGGGCATGTGCGGTCATTTGACACATATTTCCTGTGTACCAGAGTCTGTGTGCTGCCAGTATCTATTAAAGCATTCATTTCTTGTCCATTAATCTTAACTGTGGTGATTTTATTTGACTGCTTTCTCTCAGATTTAATATCCAAATTCTGATGAGGCACAAAACACATTTGAGATAATTTGCTTTGATTATTAGGACACATGGGCTTAGTGTGACCTTCCTGTCCACAAAGGTAGCACACTGGTGGCCTTTTACCTGGCTTCGAGGTATTTGGAGGCTGGTTTTCCCTTGTAAAGGGCTTACCCACACCCGTCGCTGACCTCTGAGGATGCTGAGGGGGTTGCGACCGACGTGAATCTCGGGCAGCCTTCCATGCACTGTTGCTCCATGGCTGACTCTTACTTCGAGCAGCTACAAACACATCAGCCAGGGTGGCGGCCTCTGCAGCAGACTTTGGATTATGCTCCTTAATCCAAACCTGAAGCTCAGGACACAGCATTCTTAAAAACTGCTCCAAGACAATAATTTCACCAACTTCTTTTATAGTTCTGTTTTAGGCTGAATCCATTTCTCATAAAGTTCTTTCAGTCTTGCATACAGTTCCTTGGGACTCTCATCAAAAACTTCAAGACAGCGAAACCTTTGCCTGTATGTTTCTGGGTTTATATCATATTTTTGCAAAATGGCAGCTTTTACCTTCTCATATTGCAGTGAATCGTCCACATCCATATTAACATAGGCACTTCGAGCCTTACCAGTCAGAAGAGGAATGAGGTGAAAAATCCAGTCTGACTCTGGCCAGCGACAAGCAGCTGCAATTCTCTCAAAAGTAGTGAGAAAATGTTCAACATCATCTTCAACAGCTAGTTTCTCCAGTTTAGGATGATGAATATGCACAGACTGACCTGTTAATATGGAGGCTGAGCCAGAACCCTCATGCTGAGATGTTGCTTGTGTCTGATAATCAGCTGGAGTTTCAACAGGCTCTGGATCAGTTGATGTGGGCTCTGGAAGTGGGGTGGTTCTGGCCTGCACTTCCATTTGCAAAAGCCGAAACTGGTGTTGCAAACTCTTAAAACGCTGTTCTTGCAGTATAGCATCCTCTCTCTGCTTTTTATCTCGAACTTCCTGTTGTCCCATGAAAGACTGAAGAATCCCAGCAATATCAAGCAAAGTTGGCTCCCTGGTATCCTCTCCTTCAGTGTCTCCAGCCACAACTGAAATTCCTTCTTCCATCTCCTTCTCCCTCTCTGGCTGCTGCAAGGCCTCTTTGGCCTCCATTTTATTTCCTCTCTTTGGGCGCACAGCATTCTGCATGGCTCAAAAAGTTTGTCAGGGGAGAAAAAAGGGCAAAAAATGCAAAAAAAAAAATCCTGTCTCCTCAACTGAAGGATCCCACTTCTGACACCACATGTGATGGACCGAGTTGAAAAACAGGAGGAGTCTCAGGAATTATTTGAAAAATAGGGTTGCCATTTATTTAACCCCAAAATATATTTACAAAAGCAATAAACGTTGAGCTCATAAAAGGGGTCAAAGAAACAAAACTGAACTCAGGCTAAGACTACAAACTTAACAAACCAAATGACTGCCCAAACAAACATAATTGACCTCAACATGAAATGACACACAGGGGTATATATAATGGCTGATCAGACCATTGTGACACATGAGGGGTGACAAACGAACACAATCATAAATCACAAAACAATGCAGTACATTCTAATTTGTTAATAAAGTAAACACTAAAGAAGAAAATCAAAACCATCAAACCCTAAACCCAAATATTTAATTAAATACAAATACTTTATTTTTAAAGTAAAGAAAACATATTCTCCCCTTCAATAGGAAGTGGTGGTGTGGTCCAATTAGCCCCCTTTGCATATAATGGTGTCAAACCCTGGCTACCATCTTTTGTCTAGCAACTCCCAGGGATGATAGCAGGTAAGAAATAAAAAGATAAAGGTTAGTCAAAAATGAAGTGGTGTGAATACATAAGTAAACTAAATGTGCGCGCTTACAAATAGAACAAATGTATCCAAACCAATCAATAAAGTTATTGGAAACTAAAGAGTGTTGCTATGTTCAAATGAAGAAATGAAGAGTTACTGACTTTAGAGGGTGGCCACGGGTTTGGCCATCACAGGGTGACTTACAGGAATCGGGATCTGTTCCATGGTCCAAACAGACATGTGACATGAATGTGATAAACTCACACAGCTGCTGTTGCTGAAGGCCGAGGCTTTCCTGTAAATGGTTTGGAAATCACCACCGTGCTTCTGGCAGTGCATGCCGTAGTTTCTCTTTCACTTGGTGACGCTCCAGGTTTTTCCCTCGTGCTACGTCAGACTGAGCCGGCCAATCAGATGAAGGATGCTGCCACAACAGCTGAAAAAGTTCATAAAGATCCTCCAAAGCAAGTATGATGAGGTCTTCTGTTTAGTGGCCTCTCTGACTTTTTCTGCATGCTCTAAATTGTGATGATGCTGATGATGTCATCATTACGATGTAATGGCCCTTTTCCACCTACCTGGAACGACGGCACGGTTTTCAGGGTTTTCCATTTGGCCAAAGTGCGTGGTACCAGGTACTGTTTTAGTACCTTCTCGGCCAGGGTTCCAAGCGATCTGAGCAGGTACTAAAATGTGACGTTGTCCTACTGCATGACAACAGTTGGCTGGTCAGTAGTGTCACTCGATGAGTCATGAGAGCGTCTCATTCACATAAATTAAAACTACCATTTTTGAAATGAGGCAATGAGGAAAATGGCTACAAAAAACAACACGTGTTCCCCAAGTCTGACAAAAAGCAGCAGGTATATGTTCGCTTTCTTATAGCATTTGCATTGCATAATAATTATGTCGTGAGATGCACAGACACGTTGTTATGACAACAAGCATGCACACTGGGTTATAATGGAAAACTAATCGTGGCAAGTTGAGTCGTGGCCAGTAGTAGGTACTAACTCCAAGTAGGTACTAAATAGAAAAGGGGCTTAAGTCAGTGAGCTCATTCCTGAATGATGGCCTCATGAGTGGACTGAGCTCTGCTCTCAACAGGTTTTTGATGGGTCGATGTCAACTTGACGCACCACAGAAGAACGAAGATTTATAGAATCATGTTTTGATTTCTTTCCTAAATTAATTTTTCATCATTTTCCCTTTGTTTTAACCCTTTAAGACCTACCATAGAACCAAGTCCGCCAGACCTTCTCTTTATATTTTTACATGCTGTGGAGCCATTTTTGGGAGCATTTCAAGTTGCTATACATCAATACAACTGTTATTGCCCAAATTTTAATAATATGTATGTATTAAGTCCATAGTAACTACATAAATTGCAAAAAAGTGCAATAAACTACAACTATTCATGTGGACTACACGGTTTCACTGGTTTGGAAAAGTTCTTTTAGTTCTTTGTGTTCTGATATTACTAGTTTGAATACTTTGAAAACCTGCCAGTGTTGAGGTGACTTTCAGAACACATGAGACCTGTTGGGGTTAGAGTTTCAGAAACAACATGTTACATTTCAAACAGGTTTTTGTCATTACACTTTTTCTAACACAAAGTTTTCCATTTGGGTGTTCTGTGTAAGCCGTACTGGGCAGACTGGGATACAGAGGAGGAGGATGGGCAGAGGGAGATCATGTACACAAAAATGTACACGTTTAAAACACAGCGGACCTAACCCAAACCCTCACTTTTGCTGGTACAGTAACTGTTAGCAATATGATGGCAGCTTTTGCCGTAACTATACTTTCTACTGTATTTCTGCTTTAATTCTGGATGACGAGACCACTTCAGTTGTTAAGGCAGAGCAGCAGCTATTTCACACTACAGTCTGAAAACTCTTTAAAACATCACACTATAATGTGTAGGATAAAAAAGTTGTAATGAAAGAAAAATGTGTATCGATCAGAAGAGTGCTATATTAACAGACTCCCAGTTAGAATATAAAACTGACTTATTACAGTAGAGCGAGATCCTAGCCAGCATATATTGTTCAGTGTTACTGGAGACTTCACAGGCAGTGTGTAAGCTTGCACCAGTGCATGCTTTTGAACTCAGTATCTAGATGATCTGCACCTCTCATCTACTGATGTGTTTTGATGTAGTGCATCTTTTATTTTACAAATGTCCAATTTGTAGCACTTGGTGCTTAATTCTAGAAATGAAAGATAAAGTGCCTTGATGCTGTCAGGGTTCCTGGGTCGGTGACCCAGTGTTTTCAGTTTTGTCACATTTAGGTTATGTTTACATTATGTTGCCACGTCAACGTTCTCATTTCCTGCTTTTCCTGTGTCAGCTCGTCTCTTGTGTTATTAGCCAGATTATGTTCAGCTGTGTACTCACCGGTCTCTCATTATCATCCTCATCAGTGTATTTAAGTCCTCTGTTTCCACTCGTTCACTGTTATGTTGTCGTTTCCGCCTGCGTTCAGTCAGCTAGCCATTCAGTCAGTCGTCCAGCCAGCCAGCCAGCCAGCCCTATTCTACTTCTGTTCTGTTTGTTCACTCCGTTGACAATAAACACCAACCTTCACCTACCTACCTGTGAGTCCAGCGTTTGGGTCCTCCTTCTCTCATCCACGACACTATCCTGACAGATGCATGCTCAAGCATCCAGGTAAGTAATTCTCCAAAAGTTGATTCTGTTCATCTGGACGTCTTCAGTGGGAGAAACGTTTCGTCACTCATCCAGGTGACTTCTTCAGTCTCAGCTGACTGCAGGTTTCCCCAATCTTATAAACAGCACATTTGCATAATGACTGAAACCAGCCCACTGAAGGAACAATGGGCAAATTATGCAAATTCTCATGAACACTGATCAATGGCTCATTTCCGCCACTTCTACCCACGATCTCGTTCTTACGGTCACTACCCACAGCTCGTGACCATGAGGGTAGGGACGTAGATCGACTGGTAAATTGGTCCGTCTTCACCACGATGGGCCAGTACAGCAGCAGGCCTGCAAGTATCGGGCCTGTGGTATTCTCCTCGGTCTTATAGTGGACAGAAATTATTTTATGGAGTGGCTGAAATAATTTGAGTGGCATCTTATTTGATGCAGAACACCTGATTGTTCTGTAAATAGTTTTAAATGGTCTTATAAAAAAAACACCTTGGCTGCATTTTTATGTAAATAGCTGCAAATAACTTTGTTGTTTGTAAAACTTGTGCATAGGTGTTTAAAATGTTCAGTTTATATTTGCATTTCAAGTGATGAAAATGATTGGTTAAACATATTTGTGGTTGTTACAGTACAAAATGTAACTTTTTTCTACTCAGATTTTATGTTTTTAGTCTGATTTTAGATCAATTGTGTTAATACGGTATTTTAAAATGAAGAAAAAAAAATTCAGACAAGTGAGTTGTGCTGAAAAGATGATACCAAACAAGGCAAAGAAACAGTTTTTAAAGGTGAAAGAGGTAAAATCAAAAGTAGTTGAAAACGGCCAATCATATCCTGGACCCCAGACGGTTAAATCCTGTGGATTAAGAATGGGATGTGAGATCTGTGTGAAGGCAGATGAACAAATACTTTTTGCAATATAGTGTACTTGACTGAAGGACATATCCTGGTGAAAAATGACACCAGGATTCCTCTCAGTGTTCCTGGACACCAAGATAATACCATCCACAGTAAGCATCGTCTTCAGCTCTCCAGACTGACCTTGCTGTGGGTGGAATAATTTGCAGTGCTAGTTTAGTGGCAGCACACTCAGCATACAAGGATAGAAAAACTCACAGTCAGCAGTTTTACTTCTGCTACACATGTAAGGCTCTCTAAAGAAAGCAGAGACACTGCACACAGAGCAGCACTGAAACAACAGAAATCAGTTTCTCTGACCAAAGAATGGACAAGCTTTTTGGTCTGAAATCTTTGTTGCCTTTGTTGTGAGTTTAATTGTGAGTCATCCTCCACTGTGTCGAGGAGGTGGCTGCACCTCCCAGACCCTGATTCTGATGGAGGTCCTTAAATGTAAACTGGAACAAGTGTGGACCCAGCAGGACCTTCAATGGAGAACCTGGGCAACCAACCAAGATTGCTTACCAAGGAGGAGACTGTCAGCTGCTAGCACCAATAATAGAGCACACTCATAAATCTCAGATATTTGTGGTACATTAGTGACATGATGGGTGGAACAAAGGCACAGAAAAGGCAGCATCTACAGTTTTTGGCATCATGAACATTGATTCAAATACTTTTCTTGTGGAGTGCAGATGCTTTCCTGGTGTCTCCCCTCTCTCTGGGTGAGTGTGGAAAAAATATTTGTTAGGAATGGATGGATTTCTTAATGCTGGTTTTAATTTGAAAGTTTCTTCCAGGGAGCAGACAAATACTCAGTTCTGGGAAGATTCTGCATGTCAGCCCTGATCAGAGCTGAACACAAGGAAAGGTACATCAATACTTCCCTTAGGAAGCACTTAGGAGACAGGATGCTTCAGCCTCCTCTGTCCTGCTTTGGGTTCTTGACATTTTTCACTTGCTGGCTTCAGGAGAACATTGTAGGTTTAAAATCTCTATTTTTTTAAACCTGTCCTGTGGGGCGGTTTTATGGTGTGCATGCTCCAAACACAGCCGCTTTGCCAAGAGGAGTAAAATCTACATTTTGCCTGACGCGCTCTAAAAGAAGTAACATTTGCTAAACATACTGGTGTAGGTAGGTATTTTCATTTATAACATCTGTTAATGCAGAGCATCCCAAATTGTGGGTCCCGACCCCTAGGGGGGGCGCAGAGCCATTGCAGGGGGGGGGGCGCGGTATGAAAAGGGGAAAAAAACCCAAAACGCTTGGACACTGCTAGCACGGGCGCCCACACAAACACAAAGCAGGAGATGAAGCATCGCCAAATATGTTTCCAAACCAACTTCCTTCCAAGCCAAAGACTAGAAAATATGGTGAAGCATATCTTCCCTTTGGCTTCACCTGCACAAGTGCCAAGGTAGGTCTCCTCTGCAAAATTAGTTTCCCTGCGTCGGGAGCAGTGCTGCGCTCTCCAAATCACGGACAAACAGGACAAACAGGATCCCACATTCTTGATTTTCTTTGATTTTTTTTCAGATAGAGACAAAATACTGTTACTGTTAATCTGACTATCTTCAGGTTTTACACGCTTACATACACACACGCAGTTACTGTCCCTCCATTTAGAAAGGCAGAGGCGTCACGCTGTGATTATTTTACGTGTAGTTGTTTTTTCCTGTGTAATAATGTTCAACATTGCTGTCAATACATTTTTCAAAAAATGCCTCTCTGTGCAAAATGGGTTTAAACACATAAACAGCTGTGGGATACTGTTTGTCCGTGATTTGGAGAGCGCAGCACTGCTCCCGACGCAGGGAAACTAATTTTGCAGGGGAGGCCTACCTTGGCACTTGTGCAGGTGAAGCCAAAGGGAAGATATGCTTCACCATATTTTCTAGTCTTTGGCTTGAAGGAAGTTGGTTTGGAAACATATTTGGCGATGCTTCATCTCCTGCTTTGCGTTTGTGTGGGAGCCCCGTCAAAAACCTGTCCACAGTGTCCAAGCGCTCTTTTTTTTTTTTTTTTTTTTCATACCGCGCCCCCCTGCAATGACTCTGCGCCCCCCTAGGGGCGGGCCCCACACTTTGGGAACCTCTGGTTTGGAGGATGTGTTTGTGCGTGCGCGTGGGGGGTGGGCGCGGACATTTTTCTTGTAAAACAAAGGGGGGCCCAGCAAAAAAAGTTTGGGAACCACTGTGTTAATGCAACAACACACAAAACAAATGTTAGAAATGAAAATAAACCTACACCAGTGTAACCAGTGTGTTTGTGTTGTGTTCTAGCATGAAGGTGAGGGGACAGTGCGGGATCTCTGGATTCATTAGTGCTCTCTGATAAAAGAACACGATGTGCACCATTAACAAAGTACAGCAGAGACTTCTTTCACCCGCTGCTAGCGACTAGGCTAACATAGCATGCTAGTGTTGTAGCTGCATCCTCAAAGCTAAAACCTGCTAAAAACTTGAGTTAGTGAACTCTGCCCTCGACAAGACTCACACTGAGCGTGTCAGCTATTAAACTGACCAAAACAGCTCACTCATGTTCGTATTTCAACTAATGGCCTTTTATCATCTGAGAGCTACGTGACAGTGGCTTACCTCTGGCCATGCTGCAAGGAGCTGTGACCGGAGCAGACAAGCACACGCCTACGTCATGAGGTAGTGCACGACCACGCAAACACACAGAGCACACAGGCATGGGATTAAAACACAAAATAAAATATGTAATAAAGAAGTGGTTTTTGGCGAAATTAATAAGCATTTAACACATCTGCTACACTAGGCCATCTTCACTGTCTACACAACAAATTTAAGGACAAGTTATCTTAAACCACACACAGGTCGCACAGATACAGCCACACAGGGATAGTGCACCCATGCCCCGTACTCAGTTACAGCCTGCAGAGGTAAAGGCGTTTTCCTCTTTCTAACAGCTCACCACAACATCTTCAACACATTTCCATTTGTCCTGCAGTGTTTAAGAAAGTCCTGGGCTTAACGTTTAAAACTGGACAGAAGTACCGCTGCACCTGCAGGAGCTGCTCAGCCACGGAAACCCAGGCCATGAAGCTCCCAGCGCACAGTCTGGTGCTGATTTTAGTGCCAGAGGAAGTTTGGAGCTCTGCAGCTTGAAGTCAGTGACCGCTTCAGAGCCAACCAATCAGACTGCATGAAGCACTTGATTTTATACACCTGTGGCCATGAAACCAAAAACAGAGTGTAGACCTGCACAGCTCCAACGTCCGGTCTTCCTCAGTCATGCTGGGTATGTGATTGCTGCAGAAGCACCAACCTGCTGTTAACTGAATAATGAATGTAACCTTGGCAACGATATCTTATCAGAGCTGAGGGTTTTTAAGTCTTTCATTACCAAAACTGTATCAGGTGTATCAGTAGAAATCAGCTGAGGGGCACAGTGACCATTTGGACCTCCTCCGTGCCGAGCCTTCATCTGGAACCGCTGCCAAGGTCAAAGGTCAGCGCACAAAGCAGCTGCTTCACTGTGTTTGGCACAAAGATGCAAAGATTTCAGGAAGAGCTCAGCGGGAAAGGAAGTTATTTCACTGATTCCAATGCCCAAATCAGACGGTTGGTGGTGGCAGTGCAGAGATTTTCGCTGTTTGAATAATGTCACAGAGAATGGCGTTACCCTATTCCCCACATCCGGGATTTTTCTTCCCACCTTGCCGGGACCTCGATTTTTTTTTCTAAAACTGACTTGGTGCGGGTTTATCACCAGGTTCCATGCGTGCCAAAGACGTTCCCAAAACCACCATAATTACCCCTTTCGGCCTGTTTGAGTTGTTGCGCATGTCGTCTGAAAGGCGCCGCCCAGACTTTTCAGCAATTGATGGACTCTGTCTTGCGCAGGCTGCCTTTTGTCTTCGTGTACCTGGACGATATATTGTGGCCAGCTGTTCTGAGAGGCAGCACGCGTCCCATCTCAGGGACACACAAGTATCAATAAACTCA
Organism: Oreochromis niloticus; assembly: GCF_001858045.2. Lineage (NCBI taxonomy): Eukaryota > Metazoa > Chordata > Actinopteri > Cichliformes > Cichlidae > Oreochromis > Oreochromis niloticus. The sequence continues at coordinate 34,887,425 of NC_031969.2, read as the reverse complement.
TACTGTTATTATCATTATAGTATGTATTTATTTATTTCATTACTTTATTTATAAACATGTTTAGTAATGTAAATTTGAACAGACAGAAAACACAGACATGCACGTGTCAGCACATTTTTTTTTCTTGTAAAAAAGGAATGTAGTCTGAGATTATCTGTCATCCTCCATGAGAGCAGCCAGACCTGCAGCTGTCGCTTTCACGATTCCCAGCTCAGCTGAATATGAGAAACCTAAAGGGCCAAAAATAAAAGGACTAAAATAAGAAGAAATAGAAAGTTCTTACCTGATCCTTTGACCTGTTAGAGCAGCGGGTGAGGAACACAGACTAATGTTAGCTTACGTCCAGGTTTTGTTCAGGTTTTTATTGTTTCATGTGTCTTCTGCATTCTTTGTTTTTAGTGATTCTTAGAGGGACATCAGGAAGAATCATTAAGGTAAATACTGTGGTAATAACGAGGTTCAGCTGTGCTTCTGTCCATGTTTCAGCTGCAGTAACAGGATGTGCTTAGCAGGGAAAATGCATCAGTGCAGCACCTCACAGAGTGGTGGTGCAGTCATTTCTAAAGGTGTGATCACAGAGTGGTGCAGTACCATTTCCAGAGCCAAAGATTTCTCCGTTTTCCAGCAGGGATACAGTCAGAGACGCTGATAGAAATTCTGAAGCATTTGAGAAACTAGGAATTTAAAGAATATAAGTGGTACATGCAGAAAGATGACTTCCTGGAAGACTTCCCACCCATCCCGGAGAGCCGACGGTAGAAGGCGGACTGTATGGACACGGTGGACCTGATGCAGACCTACAGCAGTCAGTACCTGGAGGTCACCTGTAAGGTTTTAAAGAAGATGAAAAAGAATGATCTGTTGGAGTCGTCGTCAGACACCGGCTCGAAGCCCAGAGGTGAGTTACACAATGTGATTCACTCGCTCTGGTTTTATGAATGAAACCCACTCAGTCAGGAAGTTCGTTTGCAGCCAGCGAGGCAGCAGTGAACTGCTCGCATCATCACACACACTGCTGCGCGTGTGTGTGGAAGCAGGAACAGTCGGTGATTCCAAGGAGAAAACGGTGAATGTTTGTATTACTGTCAGGTCAGCACGAAGCACTCACACAGCAGCTCACGATGCAGTTATTCCAACAATAACTCCAACAGCTTCTCAGAAACAATCACAGCAGTATGATTAACGTCCTAATAACAGATGATTAAAGCCAGAGCGGTGTATAAACAAACTCAGCGTCTTTGGAATCGGAGAGGATTCATCCGGAAACAAGCAGCAGGTTGCAAAGAGGTTCCGCAAGAGAAAAGACGACGTGGAGAGAAGGTGCAAATTAGTTTTACTGCATTTATTACAGTGTTGGGGTTATTGCACTTGTTCTTTCATGCTTTAGTTTTATCTGAGAAAACTACCGATGAAACTTTTCACAGTCATTAAAATGTAAGAAAACTTAAATCGACTTTCTTTGAAGGTTTAATCCGCAGCAGTTGGCATGTCTGTAACTTTTTAACAAAGTATAAAAAAGATGATCGATGATTTCAAATCTTGTGTTGTTTGCAGACAAAGCTGCTAAATCAAGCCTAACTTTCATTTGTGGGAGATGCTTTCTCAAACTATGGGGCGTTTAAACATTTAAATCAGATGCTTTCTTAACGTGTGCGTCATGTAATGTACTGCTGCTAATTGCACCGAATAAAAGCCTGTATTATTATTTAGGTTTGATACTGAAAAGAAGCGACTGCACCTTTGTTTAGAACAGCACAACTTTTTGTAAATCACCCCAAAACTACCCACGAGGGTCAGTTGGGGATTGTGCTGACACTGTTTAGTAAATCTGACTGTGATGAAAACATAAAATATCATAAGATCCATCGATCTGTATCTCCTTGAAAACATTTTAAGAAAATATGGTGCAACCTAGAAAAGGTCCTGTTGCCATGTTTGTCCAGCAGAGCCGGTTTCTAATGCTCCCAGCGCTCTGCTGCAGCGCTGACGGCCGCAGAGTCAGGATGTTACTGTAATTATCAGGTGATATATACACAGAGTTTACTCCTGAAATCATTTGTATCTGTAACGTCTTCAAATATGAACACTCACTGAGGTGTTTCTCATTTCTCGGAGCAGTGAGTTTATTTTCAGTGGACGCTGCTGATGGTCAGTCTGTGTTTGCCAAGACGCCCCACACAGCGTCGGAGCCTTCACCTACATCACTAACAAATATCCAGTATTGTGAGTGTTTGAGGGACGGAGGGGTTTGGTTTCACACGGTTTACTTCTCTGCTACAAAAGCAACCAATTACTGAGAATTATGTCAAATTCACCTCAATGTGTTCAAAATGACAGTTTCCAGAGGTTTGCACAGTTTTTTTTTTTTTAAAAAGTCAAATGATCATTTACACTTTGGTTAAAATGCTTAGAGTTGTATTTTATAATCAGCATTGGAAACTTTCTGTAGAAATGTATTCCTACATTCAGATGAGATTGTAGGAGATTCAGCAGGCACGAATGTTTCAGATGTGACAATCTTCTCTTTTATATCAGTAGGCACACAAAATGTTCAGGTAAACACAATATTGTAAGTTGAAGGATCCTGAGAAATGGAAGATCTGATTAGTCTGGTTTGGTGTTTGCAGCATTTTAAAGCTGACTGCACAAAATACATTCAATTTCTTACATTTTGATATTTAATATAATATTGAGGTGCAGGTGATAGAGGACGTATTCCCTGGATGTGGGCTGAACCTCTCACACTGATCTCTGCTGCCATCTGCTGTTTCAGCAGCAGGTTTCATGCTGCTGAAACAGCACATCTATATCCATCTATCTACATATATACAGTATGTAGATATAAAACCAGGACAGGTGAATCTTGAAAAAGTTACAAAAGTCTGATCTGAACATTTTGCATGAAGAATAAAGTCACATAACTTTTAAAACACGTCAGAATAAGAAACATTAAAGATGAAAAACGATGGCCGATGACCTTTTTACTTTTTTCTTTTCGACACTACACAGTTTACTGTCAGCTGTTCGGCTCTGCTGATAATTCGTGGCAGTTTCACACTGATATCACACTGATCAAAGATCAAACTGTGAGCTGCTGTATAGAAATATAGGTTAAAACTCAGAAGTGGTTCTGTCTGATTTCAGGCCTTTCAGTCTGAGAGCCTAAAGAATGATTAGCAGGTATGGAAACTTTGAGCACCCCTCCTCAGGTGGACTCTCCATCGATTTATCTTTGTTCTCTGCAGATGGAAAGATGTCAGCTGCACAGCCCGAGCTGCGGTTCCCATTGGCTGTGTGTTAACTATTGTCAGAGGTAGATATGCATTAATATTATGATATATGTTTGAATTCATTTACAGTGAAAATCACAAAATGACAAAATCCAATCCAGCACTTTGGTGCAAAGTGGTCAACAGACTGGTTCTTATATAACGCTTTTCTACTCTCAGCACTCAAAGCACTTTACACAACTTGTACATTCACCCATTCACACACGAACTTTCATCAATGCTGTTTCTTAGTGGTTCCAATCTAACATTCATACACATTCATACACATTCATACTCCGATGGATGCATCAGAGAGCAACACGGGGTTCATATCGTGCCCAAGGATACGTGGCATGCAGGCTGGAGCAGACTGGGATCGAATCACCAACCCTTCGGTTAGTAGGTACCTGCTGTCCGTGCAGTCAAAGATTTATTAATGTTCATTCTTATTATCTATAATAAAAATTCCCACGATGAGTCAGGCTGCAGTTTAAGCTGCAGTAAGAGGATGTGGTTACACCAAACCACTTCATCTGTTAACTTCCTGAAACTAAGTACCCCTCATAGAGCAGCGAGCATCAGTCCAGACTTCCAGCGAATAAACAGGTAAAGCCTTTTTTCACATTTCTTTTAACAATGAAACTGGAGCTACAGATGTTTCTAAACCTGAATCCAACTGAAGTGACATTGGATTTAACATGGGTGTGAAATCTGCAGTCAAAAGGGAAACTGTTGCTGCTTCCTGGAAGTTGCGTGTTTAATTTTTTTTTTTATGAAGCCGTGGTTCGTTCATTGTAATGAAAATGTCAGCTGATAAAAGAACATCTTTCTTTCTTTCTTTCTTTCTTTCTTTCTTTCTTTCTCGCACAAAATCTTCAATCACACAGTAAATTGTTGCAGCGCAGGCTTACTGTGAAAACCACAGTGTACAGGAAACCACTCGTGCAAGCTGTTGTGCGACACGGAGTTATTTCATGTGAATGAGCAACAATTTGGGACTTCAAAGGGATCCCTGGGGTACGCCACAAGTTTAGATAGTATTATTTCGGTATAGTAACATTGGAGCAAACGCTGACAAAAAAATGTAACGGTTTTTGTCAAATGGACAGAGACATGCCGACTATTTTCAGGAAGTATGACTGCAAACGTTTTAAAAATAGCATGAAGCCCTTTCTGTCTGCAGTAGACCTCCTGCATAGGCTGAACAGTGTTCTTAGGTAGGTCTGGTCAAGTTTAAAAGATTCAACAGTCAAATATTTATCAAAGCAGTTACTGATTAATTGTCTGTCAACAGTAAAATATATTACTGTCATCTGCAAACATAAATTAGTATATCTGCCTGGTCATTTCCAAATGCATTAGTGCCTGTCAGGTTTTTTAATGCTGCAGTGCTGTGGACACAGAGGGACTAAAAGTGACTGTCTAACACAACTGCATGTAGTTATCTGAAGGCCAAAAGATGTTTTTGTTCTGATGCAGGTATAAAGTTGCTCTTAGTAGAATGCAACCCCTCTGATAGATCTTTCAAATTAAAAGACCTCTGAGCAGCTGGATGACCTCACCATTTAAATGTCAGATTCAAATAATCATACCTCCTCTTCCTCCTAACAACTTTTCTCTGACTTTGGTAGAAAAGGTCATGAGGTGAAGGACGGGTGTGCCAGAGAATCTGACAGTTCTGATGTTAGACTGTGTGACAGGATTGAATCTGCAATGTCAACAACATGGACTACAAATTCACATTTTATATCACCTCAGTACATTCTAACATTGGTGATTCATGCACATATTGGATCATCGGCCGTTTTGATGTTAAAAATCTTTTCAGTTCAGTTTTAAATCACAACAGTTGCCTCTTTTTATTTTAATCCCTACACTAATGCAGAGAAAACCCCAACAAAACGCAGAGGGATGTATAAACACACAGTGAATTTCTATGTTATTACCATGTGGTAGTTTCTGTGTAATAAGCAGGAAACAGCGCAGCAGTGCTCAGTGTTGAAAGGAAGATTAAGGGCAGTCAGCACTCCTCCCATTCACTCTGCAGTAAAAACAAAAAGAAACACACAGATCTTTTTGGTTTATTATGGATGAAAATGAACTTGATTAGGACAATAGTGAGTGTGCATCACTTTAAATTGCCATGCCATAATTTCCTCAGAGATTAATAATGTATCCTGATTCTGACTGATTCTAATTCAACACTGACAGAACTGACAGCTACTTGCTGCAGGAGAGGCTGAATCTTTGGGTGGTTAGAGGTCAGTCAGTGATGAAGGCAGTGCAGGACAGTGGTGGACAAGCGGAAGAACATGGACGGCATCTTATTCATGTGTACTGGACATTTTAAATGTGTTCTCCACTTTCTTTGCTACCAGGAATATTTTTACCATATCATGCACTGTCATCCAGGTATAAACTATACTGTGAAAGAATATACTCTGCACTCAAATCTAATGTATTATTATTCTTTTAAACCTCATTGTTAGCATTTTGTATCTTGATGCTTGTTTTATTCAGTTATCATTACCATGGTATTACATTCCTGCTTATCTCACAGGAACTTCCACAGGTGTGTTTGGTAGTCATCATTGTTCCGTAAGGTTGTTTTAAAGGGTTATTAAAGCAAGTGCTTTGTAGCATTTGTAGCATATGTGTGGGTTTAGTCAGAATTTAAAGAGCAAGTAGTTACAACACGTGGTGGTAAAATATACAGAATATGTAATTGTTTATATTGTATGAAGCTGTGTTATGTTGTGTATAAATGTACAAATTTGCAAATTTACAGGTTAACCCTTTAAGACCTACCATAGAACCAAGTCCGCCAGAGCTTACTTTATATTTTTACATGCTGTGGAGCCATTTTTGGGAGCATTTCAAGTTGCTATACATCAATACAACCGTTATAGCCCAAATTTTAATAATATGTATGCATTAAGTCCATAGTAACTGCATAAATTGCAAAAAAAACCTTTTTTTTTTTTTTTACATATATTTCTACTTAGAGAAATTTAAGAGGTTTATCCCTCAAAACTTTAAATACAAAAAAGTTGCAAAAAATAGTTTACAACAACAGGAAATTTATAGTTTTATTTTTGAGATACACCAATTTTTATATACTGCAGAAAAAACGAAAAACAATCCTATAATGCAAATTTGCAGAGAAAACAGCATATGCATCAAAATAAACTATTTAAAGCAGTGCAATTTGAGTTCTAAGCATCCTAGAAACTATTCAGAAAAGCATAAAGTCAAACATGACTTTTAAAAACACCAGTACAGGCTTATAAGGCCTACAAGTAAAAACTACATTTTCCACGAAAATGACGTCACTTCCGGTTCCGGCCAGGTAATGGCGGACACGCGATAGTTTCCTGCTGACATCTATTTCAATGTAGGAAGTGTTATGAACAGCTGATCGATCGGCAAAGCGTGTTTCTGGAATATTATGTTCTTGTTCCTGCAAGCGCTTTTTATGCAATTTTTGCAAAGCTGTATGTGGAAGGAAACCTGACCTAGGACAAGCTGATGGCATAAGATGCAAGTACAACTCCTCCGGTTTCATATGCAATAAAAAATGATTGCGCTCACCTGTTTCCTTCCCTGCAGAAAGCCATGTTTCGCTTACTGTGGGGGAGCCAACATGAAAGATTGAAGAGAGACATTATGTATAGACCAATAAAAATGGGGGGAAGAGCCGACCCAGAAGTTGCATCTAAGCTTAATGCAATGTTTATTGCTCCAGTCCTTAAGGCTTGCTTTAGTGACTTTAATGATTTGATTTGGCCATATTTTAAAAGATTTTGGATTGGTCGGAGAGTCTTGAAGGCATGGGGCAGGAGATGCCCCCTTAGTACACCTTTCTCTGAGCATTATCCTGCTGTCTACGACATAGTGATTAAATCATTAAAGTGTTTTTCATCCCAGATCATGCCCCAGGCTATAACCAGGGCCAATTTAGAAGAATTATTATTTCCAACAGATAGAATGACTCCAGTAGGGAAACTTCTGGAAAACCTCTGTAAATGGCATGGCTTAATGTTAACAACAAGATTTTGTTAAATATTCATAAAGACTTAACTTGGCAAGCAGTTCTGGAATGCTTACCTACCTACAAGAGCGTTTTTGAAGGCAAGAGAGTGCACGAGGAGTGCGCAGTGCCCAAGATTGAGATGTGGGAATGACGAGACTGTTAGGCATTTGTTTTGGGTCCTTTTGCTAGGAGGTGTGGTGTTTATTGCGGCACCGGTTGAAAGAACTATATAAAGGGGATTTTGAAAGGTAAGGGGCGGAGAGAGGAAGATCGTTGGTGGATAACTGTGAACTGTGTTAAAGATGCATTATGGAGCATTAAATATTTGTGTTTTTAAAAAATATGAAATTTCTGCACGAGTTGTGGTAAATAGTACCTTTAATTTGTTGAATGATTATTTTTTAGGTGAAAATATCCTTTTGCTGAAGGGAGCAAAATAAAATGTATGGATGTTAGTTGAAAAAATTGGAATGTGGGATCCCTTATAGAAACTTTTATTTTTCCTTTGAATGTTTAATTTTTATTCCTTTTTTTACTCGTCTTTGGGGTGTTTGTAGTTTATTTTTGTAATTCCAGGTTTGTTTTGTCCAAAGTTAAGAATTTGTATATTTTTATGTGATGAACAATAAAAAATTTTGAAAATTGAAAATTGAATTGGTTCTACCGGGATTTAAAAAATAGTTACGCAAAACGGAGTGTGCCCGCTCCGACCGGCTTTAAAGGGTTAAAGATAATCACAGTTTGACAATAAGTCAGTGATTCAGTGGCCTGATGGCCTGTGGACTGTCCTTGCTTCACACTCCTGTAGTGTCTGCCAGATGGCAGTGGTGTGGGATCTCCGGTCCCTGTGTCAACTTCATGCGTCTTAGTCTGGGTTACAGTGTGTGTGTGTTTTATTTTGAAAATCCCACATCTTGCATGTGATGTCCAGTTTTGCTTCCTCTGTCTTGTTAGTTAGATTCTGTTCAGCTGTGCTCCCAGGTGTGTCCACTCTACCCTCATCTCCTCCTGTGTGCTGTCAGTCTGTTTGGCATTCGATTGGTTCCTGCCCGCCTCTGTTTTGCCAGGACTAACAAACAATATGATTTTAGGTTTGGGTCCATTCTGGGTCCTCATTGCCTGCCTCTTCTCTCTGGTGTCAGATCTGTTATGAACCAAAGGGAAATTTCTGACAAACTGCAGTTATTACTGGGAGCATGTTAGCGTGTTGGATTGATGTCTGAGTGTTACACGTGAGTGCTGAAAAAAAGACTCATTTATCAGGACCTCACAGAGTCCAGGCAATGTCTAACACAGGAGTTATCCTTTATTCTAAAAGCACATTGATTCTCCTTCAGCCTGCTGCCGCTGAGCTGAACTGCCTCACCGAGAGAAACTCTTCTCCTTCATCACGTCTCCTCGTGAATGAGCTGCCTGTGGCAGAATGCTGGCTATTGTTCAAATTAACTAATAATTCCAACAACTGTAAAACAACAACAGTCATTACTGATGCAGACTGAATTATAAAGAACCTCAGACACACATTCATTTAAGATGATTTGGGTTTGGAGACCTAACAAGTTACTGTCATTTCTTACAGCGCTGCGATGTTCACATTCAGTGACTCAACAACAGGTCACAGCATGAAATAGAAAACGCAGTGTTTGTCATGGTCCTGGGTCCGTTACCCAGTGTTTCTGTGTTATTAATAGGCTTTGATTTCATTATTTATCCGTTTTAGTCTCCTGGTTTCTGTTTCTGTGCTCCTCCTGTGCTCCGTGTACCATGTTTCCTGTGTCTCCTCAGTCAGTCTCTGTCTGTGTCTTTCTGGGTGTCTCCTGCTTTACTTTGATAGTCTCGTTTCCTGTGTTCAGTGTTTTCCTGTCCCACCGTCTCACTATGTCTGATTAGTCCCAGTTGTGTTTCCACCTGTTCCCCTGTTCGTACCCTCTCTGTGCTGGATGTTTCCTCCATGCTGCCGGTCTCAGTGTTTGTTTTCTCATCGGTTCCTAGTTTTCTAGTTTCTGGTCTCTTGAGTTCCTGGTTTCCGGGCTCCTGCCTGCCACACAGCATAACATGACACTGTTATTGAACATTTACATGATTAACATCACTTTGTCAGTTATGTTGAAATTCTTTTTTTTTTTTTTTTTTTTTTGTACAAATGATGATATATCAAATTGTGTCAGAACATTAGGGACAGCAGTGTATCCCTACTAATGGAGGTAATAAAGGAAGCACCTTTCCTTAGCTGTTATTATCACGACTCCCACGCACCTCCAGGTTATTTCTCTCTCATGTCTCCGTTAGTAACCTTCTGAAAGTGCAATAGTCTATTTGATCATATCCTCAAATTAAACCGAAAACACGGGCAGATAAGAAAAGGTCATATTTTGCCGCTTCTTTAAAGAACTTATTAAGTTGATGTTTAACTGACAAAAAAATGAATGCAAGAAAAGATTTCATGTAATGTGGCATTAATCTGTCAGGATTACTAAGCGTCTGAAGGAGACATTGACAGAGGTGAAACTATTCATTTCTTCTGTGAAACTGACACTAAAACCACATGTGAGACACACATGTGGTTTGGAAGGATTGTTCATTATTACACTGAAAACAGTCCAGTTAAAAAACCAAACAAACAGTTTAAACCGTAAAGCCGTAAAGTAAAATCCATCTGCAGTGGATTGTGTCTAACTCATGGGTTTATTTTATTCTTGTTGATCCACATGTCCACAGGTACAGATGTGCTGAATCTGGAGCTAAAGACATCTCCTGATTCCTGAGAGGACCAAGGATGGCAACACCAACAGAGTTGGAGGAAGTGCTGGAGGAGCTGGGAGACAGGGAGCGAAAAGATTTTAATGAGATGGAAACAAAGGATCAGGTGGAAAGTTTATCAAGCACTGACTTAGGACCTGAAGGTGAGTCATGGAAGCAGGTCAGTCAGCTGAAGCAGCTTCTGAAGCAGTTGAGGCAAAGTGAACTCCACAGTAAAATATCTCATACACTCACACATATATACATACATACTTAGTCCAGACCTATTGGAGCATAACTAAGGGAGGATTCAGGGTCACCTGATCCACTCCTAACTATATGCTGTGGAACCAGAAGAGGAGCTTCCAGTTTGAAAAGCTGAAGACTCTAGAACCCAGTAGACAGTACTATGGGATCTTTACAGTATGAAACAACCCTCTGAACCATCGGGGGGAAAAAACAGAATACAGACAGCAAGCTGGGAGGAAATGAGTATTTGCACCTGTGCCCTGCACCTCTCGCAGAGTCCAGCCCGTCTTCAGGAGTATCTTCTAGAGTATCTTTCAGCTCAGGCTCCCATCCCACCACAGAGATGATGCTTTTACAGGGAATTATACAATTTTAAAAAAATATCTGAATCAGAACTCTTTAGTGAGGCCAAGAGGAAATCGTGTGGTCTCAGTTGCTCTAAGACAGTAAGAAGAGTAGCTAGCTAAGCTAAATTAAACATTAATATTTATTACAAAGTTACAAAATTTAACTAAATGGTGCAAACAGATGAAACACAAAGAAAGTAAAAAAGTTACGCTTAAAAAGTTTAAAGGATGGAGGAAAAACAGGAGCAACTGCAACAGACTGCATGCAGGTTGTGCGCACAAACAGGTTGTTGTGTTGGTGTTTCACACAGCAGACTTTTCATGGGTGTGTCTTTGCTCCCCACAGATGTGAGATGCATGCCAGCAGCTCCGCCTCCACAACCTGAAACATCGTACCAAGTCACACTGCAGTCTGAACTCCAGAACATCTTCAGGTGTGCTCAGGAGGGACTCGAGAAGCAGACTGAGGAACGTTTGTATGACGTGACCCCAGAGCTGTTTATTACAGAGAGACGGACCACAGACTCCTGTTCACAACAAGAGGTCAGGCTGGCTGACCTCGAGTCAGAGAGGGCGGTTAAACCCAGTGACCTCTTCCAACAGTTTTCTAGTGAGGGCACTGCTGTGAGGACAGTGCTGACCAGCGGGATAGCAGGAATTGGCAAATCATCCATTGTTAAGAAGTTTTTGTTGGACTGGGCTGAAAAAAGAACCAATCAAGACTTACATCTGATCTTCCCCTTTGACTGTCAGCAGATGAGTTTATGGAAAGGAGAAACATTTAGCCTGGCAGAGCTCATCCATACATGTATCCCATATTATTCAGCCAGTGGTATCAAAGAAGAGACTTTAAATGACATTTTCACAAGTTTACAGAACTCAGGGGACACAAGTGAGTTCAGACTTCTGTTCGTGTTTGATGGATTGGATCAAAGTCGCCTTCAGCTCGACTTCACAGGAAAAACAGAGAAGTCTATTGATGTGACAAAGTCAGCCGGAGTAGAAGTGCTGCTAACCAACCTCATCAGGGGGAAACTGCTTCCCTCTGCTCGCCTCTGGATAACCACACAACCTGCAGCAGCCAATCGAATTCCCCCTCAGTATGTTCACAGAGTGACGGAGGTCAGAGGGTTCACTGACCCTCAGAAGGAGGACTACTTCAGAAAGAGATTCCAAGATGCGGAGCAGGCCAACAGGATGGTCGCCCACATCAACACATCCCAAGGACTACACATCATGTGCCACATCCCAGTCTTCTGCTGGATCACGGCTGCAGTTCTGGAGGATGTGCTGAAAACCAGCAAGGGAGGAGAGCTGCCCAAGACCCTGACTGAGTTGTACATCCACTTCCTGACGGTTCAGATTAACCACACAAAGCAGAAGGATGTCCCAGAAAAGTGCATTCGGTACATAATGTCATTGGCTGAACTAGCTTTTCACCAGCTGCTGAGAGGAAACGCCATCTTTACTGAGGAGGAGCTGAGCTGCAGTGGCATTCATGTCAGAGCAGCATCAAAGTACGCAGGACTGTTCACAAAGATCTTCAAGCAGGTTTGTGGACAAAGGAAGGAACAGGACCAGAAGAATATCTTCAGCTTTACTCACCAAAGCATTCATCAGTTTCTAGCTGCAGTTCATGTGACCATATCACTGTTTAGCTACAACAGAAATGTGATGCCTGTCCCCCGACTCACCGTGCAAAGTCTGTTCATGTGTTTCAGTAAATCGAACTCTTCTACAGCTCTGAATATCCAAAAAAATGCAGTGAAGACAGCGTTAAAGAGCCCAAACGGTCACCTGGATTTGTTTGCCCGCTTTCTCCTCGGTCTGTCACTGCAGACCAATCAGACTCTCTTACAAGACCTGCTGACACAAACAAGAAGTAGCTCACATAACAATCAGAAAGCAATCCTGTATGTGAAGAAAAGGATCAGGAAGAATCCTGGTCCAGAACAATGCATCCTTCTGTTCCACTGCCTGAATGAACTGAATGATCGTTCTCTAGTGGAGGAGATCCAACGATACCTGAGTTCAGGAAGTCTCTGCATAGATAAACTGTCTCCCACTCAGTGGTCGACACTGCTCTTCATCTTACTGTCATCAGAAAAAAATCTGGATGTGTTTGACCTGAAGAAATACTGCGCTTCAGAGGAGGCTCTTCTGAGGCTGCTGCCAGTGGTCAGAACCTCTAGAAAAATTCTGTAAGTTCATAGATAATTGAGTCATCCACAAAACCAAATATAATATAACTCCTCCTAAGCAAATCGCCTTACAGAGCTTACAGAGTTGACATTGCGAGACATAGCAAGCAAGATGATGTTATTTACTAGTCCAATAACAAAAAGGCCAAGCCACACATATGTTTCTGGCCTCTATTTTGCTCTCTTCTGCGCTTTCTCTATTATCATGCTTTTGGTATATTTGCCGCTGCTGTAAATACAGAATATGTCAGTGTCATAGCTTGCTGAAAACCTACAGTGGGTGTTCTCTCACATAAAGTAATTGTGACAGCTCAGCCAAATGCAACAGCTGGTGCGAACAGGATACAATGGTTCCTGACAGAAAGGCCAATTTTCCTCTTACAAGTCAGGTGCCATCAAGAAGATTTTACAGCTGTAATTCTAAGTAAGAATAGTTGCATAACATTGCTTTAGAGTATAAAAGTATTTGTATATGATAATGTTAACAAAAGGTTCATACACCCGCTTATTTCCCAAGAAGTCACCACAGCAGAGTGAGAGGGGAAAGACAGGATAAAGACATGCTGTGGAAGAGAGACAGAGATTAATAACAAGTACGATTCAGTGCAGAGAGGTCTGTTAACACACAGTGAGTGAAGAAGAAAAACTTACTGAATCATGGGAATCTTTAAAATTTTAAAGATTTTGAATTCAATTCTGGATTTAACAGGAAGCCAATGAAGGGAAGCCAAAACAGGAGAAATCTGCTCTCTCTTTCTAGTCCCTGTCAGGACTCTTGCTGCAGCATTTTGGATCAGCTGAAGGCTTTTCAGGGAGTTTTTAGGACATCCTGATAATAATGAATTACAGTAGTCCAGCCTGGAAGTAATAAATGCATGAACTAGTTTTTCAGCATCACTCTGAGACAGGATATTTCTAACTTTAGAGATGTTGCACAAATGGAAGAAAGCAGTCTTACATATTTGTTTAATATGTGCGTTGAAGGACATGTCCTGGTCAAAAATGACTCCAAGGTTCCTCACAGCATTACTGGAGGCCAAGGTAATGCCATCCAGAGTAAGAATCTGCTTAGATACCATATTTCTAAGATTTTCAGGGCCGAGTACAATAACCTCAGTTTTATCTGAATTAAGAAGCAGAAAGTTAGCGGCCATCCAGGTCTTTATGTCTTTAAGACATTCCTGCAGTTTAACTAATTGGTGTATGTTACCTGGCTTCATGGACAGATAGAGCTGCGTGTCATCTGCATAGCAGTGAAAATGTATGCTATGTCTTCTAATGATGCTGCCTAAGGGAAGCATGTATAATGTAAACAGAATTGGTCCTAGCACTGAACCCTGTGGAACTCCATAATAGACCTTAGTGTGTGAAGAGGACTCTCCATTTACATGTACAAATTGGAGTCTATTAGATAGATATGATACAAACCACTGCAGTGCAGTACCTGTAATACCTACAGCATGTTCTAATCGCTCTAATAGGATATTATGGTCGACAGTATCGAACGCAGCACTGAGGTCTAGCAGGACAAGCACAGAGATGAGTCCACTGTCAGAGGCCATAAGAAGATCATTTGTAACCTTCACTAAAGCTGTTTCTGTGCTGTGATGAGCTCTGAAACCTGACTGAAACGCTTCAAATAAGCCATTCCTCTGCAGATGATCAGTTAGCTGTTTGACAACTACTCTTTCAAGGATGTTTGATATGAAAGGAAGGTTGGAGATATGTCGGTCATGGACTTACATGTTTGATTTGGCTCAGATTTTATGCTGAAGGTTCTTCCAGATTGAACATTCCCATTTGGGAACAGAGTAACACTAGGAGTGTGCTAGCTTGTGACTCGGTGAGGCTGGATTTGTGTCTTGAATCATCAGCAGTGCAGATATCTAGCTACTGCTTTAAAATGAAGCGAGGTGACCAGTGGTCACTAAAGCAGTAATTATTTGAATGTTTCAAGTGTTTAAGTTTTGTCTCTTTTTCATCATAGGCTGAGTGGCTGCAAGCTGTCATGGAGAAGCTGTGAAGCTTTGTCTTCAGTTCTCAGCTCCCAGTCCTCCAGTTTGAGAGAGCTGGATATGAGCAACAACGATCTTCAGGATTCAGGAGTGACGTTGCTGTCCACTGGACTGCAGAGTCCACACTGTATACTGGAGATTCTTAAGTTAGTCATTATCAGTAAAAAAAAAAAAAAAAAAAAATGAAGCATAGTATTCTTTGCAGATTTTTGATAATACAGACTTTTTTATTCTTCAGCTTAAATATTGAAGCTTTTTCATGATTTCCATGTAGGCTGTCAGGCTGCATGGTCACAAAGGAAGGCTGTGCTTCTCTGGTCTCGGCTCTGAGCTCCAACCCTTCACATATGAGAGAGCTGGACCTGAGCTACAATCATCCAGGTGACATGGGAGCAGATATGCTGTCTGCTCGACTGGATGATCCAAACTGGAGACTGGATACTCTCAGGTATGCTCTGAAAGAACGAGAAGCATACGTGTTCTGATGTAATTTTCACATACGGTGGATGCCAAAGGTCCCTAGTATAACAAATGTCAGTGACAGTGCTGCTATTAATGAATTCATGTTACCGTGTACCGTGCTGTTAGATTTAATATTGCATATTGCAATATTAAATCTAACAGCAATCTCTACATTTGCAATTGTGGTAACATAGCAGTAACAGGACCGCTGTTTTTTCTTCTTCTGCACATCATACAGGTCAGCTGTTTGACACATATTTCACGTTGCACTAATGCAGCTCTCCTCTGAATAAATCATGAGCTCCACCTGAGTCTCAATCCTCAGGACCCTTTGCACAGTGCTGGGGAGTTCTGCCAGAAGCATAACTTAAAAAGCATACTGATTCTCCTTCAGCTTCCTCTGATTTATCTAAATTACTGCACTGTTTTTGAGAAAAACACAAAATAATAACCTGAGTTATTATTTTGATTGATGGGCCCAAAACTCTCCCTGCTCTGGTTTGTGCATTTTTGAGCCATTAAATTGCACTGCTCTTAGCAAACGTTCATCCAGTTCACCTCAGGTTTTTACTAAAGTGAATGTGTAAATAAATGATTGCACATTGTTAGAATAGAATAGAAATATTCTTTAGTGTCCCTCACTGGGGAAATTCAGGAGAAATTTAGTAGATCACCTGTGGCATCACAATAATTTCCCCTGCTTAGTAAATCTGCTGCAGCCAATAAAATTAAATCCATGTTATTTTCTTATATTTAGCTGCTGTGATCCCGTAGAACTTTCCTTCTCCCTATTTACCATTCCCGTGACTGCTCCATTCCACGTTTATCCCAGCTCACCTGAAGTAAACATGAATCCATGATAATCTTAAAGGCTGTAATACTGCAAAAGACATTAATAATGCAAACTGATTCCACAGAAATATAAACACACTTTTGTCAGTTAATATACCTTATTTTTTTTGGGGGGGGGGGGGCTGTCCCGTTTGGCTCTTTTGCCATCAGAATTATTGTCTAAAGGTGAAGAAAGATGCCCAATGGATTTACTTTACCAAATGGACCATCCCAGCCTTGCCGTAATAGTCTATTTGATTCCCCTTTTATTGTTTATTTTATTTTATTTTCACTTGCTAAATACGGGACAGACTTGACTGGGGGAAAGAAAGAGGGAAAGAAAAACAGCGGGGAAGAGGGACGGGGATAAAGGGCAAAAAACAAAAACCAACAAAATAAGCAGACAAAAAATACATCTATCAATCACCTGGATCACCTGTTGAGAAAGAAAAAAGAGAAAAAAAGCAGAAGAAAAAAAAGAGCAACATAATAAACAACATCACGATGATCTATGGGAATGTAACAGTAAATACTAAATATTAAACATTATTGTGCAGCACGTAAGATCGACAGCGCACAGTGTGCTTTGAGGTAGGAGCCAAAAAGGGTGTAGTTTGTGTGTGTGAGCACCCGTGTGTACACCTGTGAGCATGGACGCGCTTGTTTTTAAAAGGTTCCTTCATGTAATGATCTGCTAGAGGGTGTGGGGGGGCCACAGCCCCGTCCTCCAGGGCATGAAGCAGGTATGGAGGAGATCAAGACTCCAGACATCCAGAGGCCCTCAGAGCACAAGAGACCAAGGAAGACCAACAGAGGGGCAGCTGCGCCACTATCCCAGAAAGAGCTGAGGAGATACCTTATAATAGAGATGGACCAATCCGGTATTATGTATCGGTATCGGTCCGATACTGACCTAAATTACTGGATCGGATATCGGAGAGAAATAAAAAATGTAATCCGATCCAAAGTATCACAAAATCACCCCACAAAACGTGCTACTTGGCGTAACCCAGCTCAGCGCATCGGAGCAGTATGTGTCACGTGATAGAGCGGCTGCTGTCTGGAGACCTGTCGGCGGTCTGGTTGAGCATTTGGAGCCTTGCTGTGCTTCCAAACCGCGGAGAAAACTATCCCAGAGAAGTAAAGCAAGTGTGTAAGTTCATCTCTGAATTTTTGCATAGAATTTCCACGTTAAGCTTAACAACTGATATATGGAACCACAGCTGGGCTGGCCATCGGAGTTCCATATTGAGGTGAAAAGGAAGCGATTTGTCCCGTACTTCAGCTAGAATGAAAACAAACAAACAAACAAAAAAACAAAGCTGGACTTCTGTCTTTACGCTGTCAGCTGCCTCTTCTTCTCTCACTCTCCCCCTCCCTCTCCTGTTGCTACTTCAGTCATGAAACTGATCAATGATCAGCTGATCGGCTTTTCTGTCGCAAGTCAGCGGATAAACAACAGCAGCACGTTTAAGCTTGATCAGCTGTTGTTAGAATTGATTTAATATTAATTTCTAGTATCAGCTGATGTTTGCTGGAGCCACAGCTGTAAAGCTGCTGGTCATGATGTCGGTTTGGATATGTAGTGAGAGGGAAACATGAAGATGAAACCAGGAGATGTCCTTACTGAATCATCAGAGCTGAACAGGTGATGGAGAAACAGGTTTACCTTTTAGGTGACATGAATGAGTTGAAGTTATGAACTGTTTCTGAGAGACAAATAACATCAGGATCCTTTTCTAAGTAGCTGACAGCTGGTAACTGTGCAGGGGCGGGTCTAGTAAAGTGTTGCCAGGGGGCCAGGTAGGGCATTAACAGGGAAAGGGGGGCACAAAGACATACTTTTCTTTCTTATTCTCATTTAAAATATCTAACTTTTAATAAATAATTATCTGAATCTTACAACCAAAGTGGTCATCTGATTAAATGTATAGAAATCCATTATTGTATATATTAACTATTAAGTCTAATAGTAAGCTATAGTACTTTTTCCTTTGGGAAGGTACCGTCTGTGCAATCTGCAATTCTGTTGAAGAAAGATGTTGAATCTATTTAATTATTGTAGAAAAATAATTCATTTCTGTGCATTTTTTTTTTTTTTTTTTTTTTTTTTACATGTGCATTAAATTAAAGTTGATTACATCGATTAAGCATCGCGAGGCGGAGGGTGGGGGGTGGTTCCCTAACATTTTTGCAGGGAGTTGGCAACCCTGTTAGTTAGGTTGTTTAATTTCTGCTAAGTACTCTTTATGGAGGATGGTGCAGGTTTAAGTTTAGGCTGAAGTATGAAATATTTTGGGTGCAGTGTATTTTTTGCATACAGGTATAACAGAATAGCTTTAGTGTTGTGTTTTTTAAAACTTGAGTATGAACTTATACAAAATGCAGCAAGATGTTTATAAAAAACAGTTTTATTGATTACAAAATACACTGTATTGGATTCATATCGGTATCAGCAGATATCCAAATTTATGATATCGGTATTGGACATAAAAAAGTGGTATCGTGCCATCTCTATTTTATAATCTGGAGAACTTTGTTCTTCATGCAGCAACAGCTCAAAGAAAAGTAGTTTTTGTTCCAGCAGTGTGATGTTCAGAGTTCAGCTGTGAGTTTATCAAACTGTTTTTAAAAAAATTCAAAATATTTCACCATAATAAACATCCAATTACAGTTAATATATATACGAGCTGCACCACTTTCTTAAATGATTTTTTCATGAATGGTCAGATGGTCCATCGCAAAGGATGGTCCAGCGTACTGATTCAGCTGTTTTCATCTAGTAAAAGAGTGAAGGCTTTGAAACTCAGAGAGAGAAATGAAAAGTAGTTTCTTTGGAGGATGTTTCTATTTTTGTGCAAAGCTCACTGAACCCTGTGTTATATTAACATAAAAATAAAGTCATATCAGTCAAGGGGAATTCAAACTTTAGTCTGACTTTAGTTTAAAGAAGGACAAAAATTCTTTATTTTATATATTGACAGGAAAATGTGCACAGTCAGGGGTTAAAGTGGATTCAGCAGGTGGGGGAACCTAAAATCAGCTGTAAGGTTCAGGGAAAATAATCATAACTCTCCAGTAGATTTTCTTAGTGTACAGGCTGTGATCAGCTGACCTGCAGTTTGTTTAGCAGCAGGTTTGACAATATGAACAAATGTAGAAATGCGAGGAATAAAAGTAAAACTAGTCAGAAAAAACTACTCAAGTAAAGAACAGATAGCTGAAAATTGTACTTAAGTACACTAATAAATTATTTGTACTTCGTTACTTTTTTTTCTTTTGCCTGTCCCATTCAGCACTGTAGCAATCAGCATTGTTGTGTGAAGGCCAAGAGAAATGCCCAGTGGATTTATTTTTCCAAGTGGATCATTACAGCTTTGCCCTACTGGTCCACTTAATTGATCTTTATTATTATTGTTTAATTATATTATTATTTTTTTAGTTAGTTGTATAGTTAATTAGTTATTACAATTGGACCAGACATGACTGTGGGAAAAATAGGAAAAGGAAAGATGTAGACAAGACAAGTTTGAGAAAAAAAGGAGGGAAGAGGGACAGAGAGAAAATCCACTGGATCACCTGCTGGAAGAAAAAAAAAGAAAACAAGCAAAAAGAGAACAACACAGTAGGGAGACCACAGCAACACCTAGATAAGTATAAGTAATAATAAATAATAAATATTGAATGTTATTGAGCAGCACACAAGACTGACAACGCATGATATGCTTTGAGGCAGCAGCCAAGGAAGACAGTGTGTGTCTGTGTACACCTGTGCACACCTGTGTACGTGAGCACGCTTGTATTCAAAAGGTTTCTCCATGTAACGATCTGATAGTAGGTTTGGAGAGTTTACTTCTCACTTCTGAAACCCAGAGATAGTCTTTAGAGAGAATGAGAGAGGAAAGAATCAGAAAGGGTTTTATTACCAAATGTTGAGCAGGTTTACAACATTAGGAAATTGCTGCAATACTTAGTGCAAACATACTGTAAAACAACACTTAAATAAACATAAAACTAAAAAAAAAAGTGCTGAGCAGATAGATATATACATGAATGGAGGTGATGATGGAACAGATAGGGTCATGTGTTAGTGGTGGGAACAGTCATGTGGTTATTGTTCATGAGTCCAACAGCAGAGGGGAAGAAACTGTTCTCATGGCGAGAGGTTCTGGTGCCAATGGACCGGAGCCTCCTGCCTGAGGGGAGCAGGTCAAACAGACTGTGTCCAGGGTGAGAAGGGTCAGCTGTGATCCGAGCTGCACGCCCCAGTGTCCTGGAGGTGTACAGGTCCTGCAGAGATGGGAGACCGCAGCCAATCACCTTCTCAGCAGAGCGCACAACACGCTGCAGTCTCTGTTTGTCCCTGATAGTGGCTCCAGCGTACCACGCGGTGATGGAGGAGGTGAGGATGGACTCGATGACTGCAGTGTAGAATTGCATCATCGTCCATGTTGGCAGATTGAATTTCTTCAGCTGCCTCAGGAAGTACATCCTCTGCTGGGCCTTCTTTATGACGGAGGTGATGGTGGGCTCCCATTTGAGGTCCTGGGTGATGGTGGTACCCAGGAAGCGGAATGAGTCCACAGAGGTGATGGGGGTGTCAGTCAGGATTCCAAAGCCACCAGCCTGCCCACACCAGGGCAGATTACAAGAACTTACTCAGCCATGCACTAAAAACCCGGTAAAGAGATAATGTTGCATTTAGATTGGCTTTTAATTAGATTTGTGATGAACGTTTGATTGTGCTGTTTTATGTAAATCTGTTTGTATATCACTGTGAAGCACTTTGTGGTTTTTATCCTGTGAAGACTGCTATATAAATAAATTGAAATTTGAAATTGAAACCAAAAGTTTAACTTTTCTGATACGTTATCATCAAGTAGACAATGCAGTCAATGAATCTGACAAACTGTGCACATATACATGGAACAGTAATGTAGCAAAACACTGCATAATGCTTGAGTTTTGCATTTTTATGGTAAATTTTCATTTTCAGTTACACGATTATTCAAAAGTATCATGCATGTTGTGATAGTGTTATTTTGTGAGTTACTCTTTGATTCCCAGCCTTAATCATTTCAATCGATTAAAGTGTGAAGCAGTTCATAACTGCACCAGTAAATGGCTGTTTTGTAATGCAGATTGGACCATGGTGGAGAGCAGAGGCTGAAACCCGGCTTAAAGAAGTGTAAGTGATTTTACTCAGTTTATTCTGACACGTCACAGAAAAAAGAAACTAAAAAACAATTCAATTCAATTTTATCTATCTAGCAGCAAATCACTAAGGTGCTTTATATTGTAAGGTAAAAAAGACCCTACAATAATACAAAGAAAACAGAAAACCCCAACCAACACAGAGCAAGCACTCGGTGACAGTGGGAAGGAAAAACTCCCTTTTAACAGGAAAAAACCTCCGGCAGAACCAGGCTCAGGGAGGGGAGGGGCCATCTGCTGTGATTGGTTGGGGTGAGAGAAGGAAGACAGGATAAAGACATGCTGTGGAAGAGAGACAGAGATTAATAACAGACATGATTCAGTGCAGAGAGGTCTATTAACACATAGTGAGTGAAGAAGAAACACCCAGTGCATCATGGGAATCCCCAGCAGCCTACGTCTATTGCAGGAAAAGGATCCATTCATATGAATCTGGACTTGCGGGTGTCTTTGAGAACTCCCAAATAACACAATTTAATGATGTTTTGATTCAATGATACTTTGTTCCTGGCACACCAGTTTGATGCACATTTCTGAAGCCACCATCTCCAGCAGCTCCATTAGATTTTTATTTGTGCCATCTGCAAATAAAACTAATTTTGATATTTCAGACACCTAAAGAGTAGTTTTGGACCCAGTACAGAACCTAGTGGAATACCTCATGCAATGTCCAAGTATAATGACTAATATTCTCCCAACCTCACAAACCGTTTCCTGTCACTTGAATACGTATTTGCCCAGTGCAGTACAACCCCCTCCGGATCCCGTGCCATTCAGGTTCATTAATGAACAGTTCATGATCAACTGTATCAAATGTTTTTTTTAGATCTAGGAATATTTGCCTGCATACTGTTAACAGGAATGAAACCCGCTAACGTGATTTGCTGTGTGCTTTGTCTCCATCAGATGCCTGCGAGCTGCAGATAGACCCAAACACAGTAAGCCGAGCCCTCAGATTGTCCAACAACAACATGACGGTGACAGCGTCAGACTTTCAGTCATATCCGAATCATCCAGACAGATTCGACAGTTGGCCCCAGCTTCTGTGTAAAAATGAACTGAGCGGTCGCTGTTACTGGGAGGTGGAGTGGAGGGGACTAGTGGACATATGTGTGAGTTACAGAGGAATCAAAAGAAAAGGGAACAGCCCTCGAAGCAGGTTTGGAGGAAACGATCAGTCTTGGAGTCTGAGCTGCTTTCTTGACCGCTACGCTGTCTGCCACAACAACCAAGGGAAAGAGATGTACTTCCCTTCCTCATCCTCATCCTCATCCTCTTTCTCTAAGAGAATAGCAGTGTATGTAGACTATCCTGCCGGCATTGTGTCTTTCTACAGAGTCTCCTGTGACACTCTGATCCACCTTCACACCTTCAACACCACCTTCACCGAGCCTTTGTATGCAGGCTTTGGCTGTGACTCCAGGCTGGGCTTTAACCTGATGTTTAACATCCAGTCCTCAGTGTCTCTGTGCAAGCTGTAGGAGGATGAGTGTAAATGATGAGTATGAATCAGTCAAGTTTGTGCACTTTAAACAGAACAAATAACACTTTATCATAGTGATGTGTTTTTGTTTTTTGTTTTTTTACTGATTAACAAGAGTTGGAAAAACTGGCACTTCTTCTCAGAGTAATGCTCAATAGTGGGAATAGAGAGTATACAGCTGTGTTATTAGCCCTTTGGCAAGGATGGCCAAAGGGCTAATAACACAGCTGTATAAAACCGAGGAAACATCCTAGGAATCACAGGAAACAGCAAAATCCATTAAAACTGTGGAAACAAACTGAAAACTGAATGTGGGGCAAAGGGCTTGTTTGTATGGTAATAAAATGTAGAGGTCCATCAAGCATAGAAATAAGTATACTGCAATTGTTACAGGTTCAGCATTGGTCATGTGTTATTACTTCTCCTGCTAAATACACACAACAAGCATACAAGCTGGTTTTATGGACTTCATATGTATTTGTTTCATAATCTTCAGTAAGTATGGATCCATGAAGCGTCCCATGGACATCCGCCATGTCACCATGACTACGCTCCGCCCAGCGGGAAACTTTCAGACCAGGTCACAACCTGTGCAGAATTTAATGACCACAAAGAACAAAAGCAAAAGATTCATAGCTGGGAGAAAATGCTCACGCACACACACACACACATATATATACTTAGGTGTGTACTGACTTTTGTTCCCAGTGGTTTAGACTTAATGGCTTTGTGTTGAGTTATTTAGAGGGGACAGCAAATTCACACTGTTATACAAGTTGCACACTTTACATTGTATCAAAGTGTCATATCTTCAATGTTGTCCAATGAAAACATTTACAAAAATGTGAGGGGTGTACTGACTTTTGTGAGACACTGTGTATATATATATATTTTTTTCTGTGAGATTTGATGATGGATGGATATGAAGCCTGGAGATGGAGCTGTGATGGTTAGGATGAACGGTCATGGTGATGCTTACACTCTGAGCTTAGGGGGAGCACAGACTTAAAGTCACAAGGAATAGAGAGCAAGACAGCGATGTTCCCATCAGCTTGCTTTGTCGATTGGTTGTGCACCACTGATGATATGCGCACTGGTCAGAGAACCAGTGGAAAAGTCTTGAATAATTAAACCCATCTGAAGGCAAACATGGACTTGTGCAGAATAAATTCAGGAAATATTTTTAACTGGAAGGAAATAAGCAGAAGGAAAACAGGTCATACTTATTAAAAGTAACGTCTACACTACAAATACAGTGAAAGCCAAAAGCATGCAGTCACCTGTGGTTGCACAGTGTAGATGCTCTGATTCACGATCTCGATGGTGCACTGGCGATGTGTTAGTGACTGCAGCACACAAAGAGAAGAGCATAGAAGCAAGCCCACCCCAGTCTGAAGAGAAACATTAAAAAGACTTTGATAAAAAGCTTGGTGGGGAGAATATCTGAGGCGCTTGAAGACTGCTTCATTTTATCTGTTAATCCCACCATATCATCAAATGTCGCAGGTGTAAAAGTAGACCAAGAGTGAGAAGGGGGCACCTCGCTAGCAGAAAGCTTTAGGGGGAGATGTTGGCATTGATATCTTTGATCTTATCAACAAAAAATTGAAGACATTTTTTTCTGTCTGCTTTGCACATTTAGAGGTACCATATCTGGGGACACAGTAGCACTGATTTTGTCAAGCAAAGTCTGGGGATTTCTCTTGTTTTTAATATGAGTCGAAAAAATATTCTGATCTGACATTTTTCATTTAAGGATGAGATTTCTAAGACAGAGCCTGTGTAGTTTGGTTTTCTTCCACTGTCATTCTGTTTTGTGGCATGTTCTCCTTAAGTTTGAAATAGACTGATTTATCCATGAGCATGCCTTTTCCTGTGAGATACACCGTGCTTTCATAGGAGTCACTTCATCCAAAATGTGTGAGCATCGAAGCACTGGATAAGAGTGTTTACATCATTTCCATTAGAAAGCAGAGAACTGTCAGACAGAGAACCTCTCGGCAGTAGTCTCAGTCATTATGGCTCTATGAGTTTTTAATGTGAAGAGTATTTGTTTAGAGCTAAAGTTAAGGTCAAAAAAGACACAATTATGATCACGTACAGGTACGTCCTCGACAAACACAAGGTCCAAGGTACGGCCTTTCAGATGTTTGGTCCAGAAACAAAGTTAAAGGAATCAGATACAGATCAAAGTTCAGCTGTTGAGTTTGATGTGGCATCATCAACAAGTTAAAATCCCCATGAATCAGAACCTTCTCCAACTTAATAATAGAAGATAAAAAGTTTGTAAAATCCTTTAAGAAGACAGCAGCAGGGCCAGCAGGGGGAGAACTGAAAACACAATAAAATATGTTCGTAGAGCCAACCTTAATCGTTTGCACACTCCCAGACTCTCCCCAGCAAGTGATGCAGGTAACATATGGAGTGCAGACAAACATGGTGTGCTAAGGAAACAACCACTCAAACCGCCACTACCCAGCATGCTTCGGATTATCACACAGGTCTGGCTACATCGTTTTATCCCGGATGCTACAGTGTAGCTAGTGGGCCGTACAACTCACCGCCATGATTGAAATGAAGACTTGGGTTGGAGCGTGTGGGATGGACTGTGTGTCTATATTCACAACAACTGGTGCATAAATAGTGAGACCACAGACAATTTTCCATCAGAGGAGGAAACACACTGGATCGGGTCTATTGCAACTTGAAGCACGCTCACCGCATAGTCCCCCTCCAACACCCAGGAACATCTGACCACCACTTATCCTGATCCCAGCCTATACTCCCCTCAGAAGAAGAATCAAGCTAATCAGATATGACTCAAGAGAGTTGAAGCCTGGACAGAAAGATCAGTCACTCATTTGCAGGACTGCTTTGGTGCCACAGAGTATAGAATACCTAAGACTCCAGGACCTGCAGGACCACACAGACACTGTAGTATCATGCATCAAGTTCTGTATGGACACCGTCACAGCTGATAAACACATATGTGTTTTATCCAAACGAGAAGCCATGGATGACATGTGAAGTTCAGCCAGCAACTCTGCCTTCAGGGCAGAAGACAAAACACTTCATACTGCGTCATACTTCCATACCGCTATAAACTCCCAGGGACCCTAGTTAGACTGCTCTTCATAAACTAGAGCTCTGCTTTCAAGATTCTTACAAACCTTTGTTGGGATTTCTTGTGAAAGACAAAAGAGCCTGACAAAAGGAGGGCACCTTTGTTAAACACTAAAACACATGGGTATTGATGTGCCCTGAACTGCAAAACATCTGCTATTTACTCCGAAGGACTAGAGCGAGATTTGAATGAAAAAAACAAGCAGCCTTTAGCACAGTCATATAATCAAAAAAAAAGCTGCATCACAGATCCCTCTCAGATCACCGCTTTAGCTTGCTGCATTGTGTAAGAAGCTACAGGAGCATAAAAAGCAGGACCAATGCATTAAAGAATAGCTTCATTGGCATCAGGCTACTCAACAATCACAAAGCAGTCACTGAACATCACTGATCCCTGTGCAATATCCCTCCTATAGTGCAAAGTGCAATAATAATATACTAATAATAGATGGATATTTTATATCTATTCCACTGCTTACCTGTACCACTGTTAAAGGAGCTATCATTAGGATTATTACATATTTATTATTTTATTTATGATTATACAGAAGATATTCTTATTACTATGTGTGACTGTTTGTCTGTATACACACAAGTTCAGCAGTTCTTCCAATTTCATTATGTGCTTTGGTATGGTTACAATAATAGAGCTTAGTTTATTTCATCATATTTTTATGTTTAAGCCATTTTTTGCTGGTTTTTAGTTTGTTTTTTGTCTGCTTGGGAGCTGACACAGTCTCTATGGAGATGGGGTTTGGAGGGTAAAAGGAGGAGAGAAGCTGCAGAGAGGCGTGTAAGACTGCAACTCTGCTTCCTGGTCCCAACTCTGGATAGTCATATTTTGGGGGGTGTTAGGGTTGAAAAAATTTTTTTTCAGTATAAATGAAGCTGGTTTAATTATTTGTATATACACACTGCAAATGTGCTCATATGAGTTGGCACTCAGTCTTTCGAAGGTCGAAAGCTTTGTTCGGTGTGACTGTCCGGGCTGATATATTGTAGGAATGAGTGCAGAGGGTTGATTGCAACACGCTTGCACACAGATAATGGTTACAATAAGTCTCTGGGTTAGAGAGTCTGAACATGATATCCTGAACCAGAACTTAGAATCAGTAGAAGAACAATGGATGATAACATTAGATTATCAAGGCTAGGCAGGAAGTGTTTTCCTTTTTCTGTCTCTGACAGAGGAGGGAGCAGATACCAGACGAGGTTGGACATGAACGGGGAGGATTCGCAGGGAGACAGCAAGACTGCCACGTCCGTGTGGGAGCCAAAGAGCCATGATAATCTTTGTTTTGTCTATTTCACTAGCAGGGACTACATCCTTGGTAACAATGGGCGATGAGGGATGAGGAAGTGTGAATAGTGCTGCGGTTTGGGGAAGGCCTTGAAGGGGACTGGCGACGGCTCTCGGGCCGGGCAGATCCCCCAAGAAAGCATCCCCTACAGGAGCGAACACTGGGCATTACGGAGTTCTTGGAGATTGTTGTGAATGTTTAACAGGTAGGCTTGTTATGACCATCAATCCAGGAGCTTGATTAAGTGGTCGGAGATTCCTTTGCGGGAGGTGGAAGTCGCGGCGCCGATGTGGAAGGAATGGCCAGAGAAGAGATTTGGAGGAATCCCGGAGGATGAGAGCACTTGACGAAAGTGTGAGAGGAACCATGTCCTGGTTGGGGCGTGGCCAGATTAGGTGATGAACAGAGGATCTGAAGGTAAGGCGTGCTGAGACTTTCTGAGGTCGAGGTAATGGGTTAGTGATTCGAAGGGACTTAAAGGTGAGTTTATTTTGAAGTAGTATATAGGCGTGGGGCCGCCCGATTGATTGGTTTTGCTTCGTTTGAGGAAGAAAATGAGGCAGTCTTCGGAGACTGGGTGGATGTCGCTCAAGCACGGGTGAAAAGTCGGATGGAACTTCGAATGAGGAGGATGAGGAGGTGAACTCGGAACAGCTTAAGAAGCCGAAGAAGGCGAGCAGGAACATGGCCTTGAGTGTGCGTGCCAGGAAGTAGTCGCTATACTTCAGCCGGAGGGTAGAGATGCAGCGATGTAGAAGATCTGAAGTTTGGGTTAAGCAGTGTAGGGTCGTGGCAGGTGACTGACGCTGGAGACCTTTGATAAGTAGTGATATCTGGGAAGACGTAATGGTTGGGCATGGTGAACCTGTGAGCAGTTTGGCAAAGAAATTGATGCCGCTGAGGTATGTCTTTATGGTGGGAATTTTGATGCTCAGAAACCGGAAGGCATGAGATATGAAGCTGGAAACTGTTGCGATGTCAAATGACGGGAAGGGCAGGTTGAAGTTATTATGGAACAAACGGAACGTGTTTCAAGCGGTCCAATAGGAGGACAATGTGCTTGCTGCAAGGCTATTTATAATCGCTTCTTGGGAGATGCTGATGAGTTCTGCGATGCTGGGGTTTAGATCTCAAACGTCATGGCTGAAAATGAAGGAACTGGGATCGGAGCTGCCTCTGCGTGGGGCGCCAAGGCTGTGAATGTCTGGAGGGAGAGACGAGACAGGGAGTCAGCAATGGAATTGAAGTGGCCTGGAATGTGTTTTGCTCTGATTAGGAACTGATGGGTGACTGATAGCCACGTGAGCTGCCACATGAAGGGCATGATGGAAGGGGAATTGCTTCGGCCTTTGTTGATTATGTCGACTACGGCGAAGTTGTCGGACCGAATGAGGATGGATTTTTTTGACCATTCATGGCCCCACAGTGAGGCTGCAATGACTACCGGGTAGATTTCGTAAACGGCTGATGAAGGCAGGAACCGATCGTGGATATATTTACGGAACTCGGGAGGCCAAGCTGAAGAGAACCACCTTCAGCTGTAATAGCCCACAAAGCCGGCAGAAGGGGCGGCAACTGTGAAGAGCTGAACGTCATCGGGGTGGGACAGCTGATCGTCGTAGAAGAAGGTGATGCCATTCCAGTTAGCGAGCAGAAGTTGCCAGAGACACAGTTCGGCCCTGGA
Source organism: Oreochromis niloticus (assembly GCF_001858045.2). Taxonomy (NCBI): domain Eukaryota; kingdom Metazoa; phylum Chordata; class Actinopteri; order Cichliformes; family Cichlidae; genus Oreochromis; species Oreochromis niloticus. The sequence continues at coordinate 34,858,474 of NC_031969.2, read as the reverse complement.
AGAGCTATCCAGCCTGATGGAGTCAAGGAGTGACGGTTTAGACGCAGTGAGTGAAAGCAAGTGAGAGATAAAGGAGCGGCCTTGAGGGATTATGCATAGAGCAAAGTTTAAGTGTCCCAACAGGGAGAGCAGCTGTCGTTTGGAGCAAGTGGGAGCGAGGAGAAAGTTTTGGAGAAGGGTGATGCAATTGAGCTTTTTGTTGGGCAGGGAGGCCTGGAAACGTTCAGTGTCGAGGGTTATCCCGAGGAACTCCAGGGATGTTGAAGGTCCCTCTGTTTTCTCTTCCGACAAAGGAATGCCGAGTTCGGAGAAGACAGACCTGAGAGTGGATAACCCGTGAGCTGGTGGTGACGTGGGAGGGGAGAGTCGTCGAGGAGGTGAACCAAAAAAGGCAGCTTATGGTTGTTAGAGAGGATCCAACATAGGGCTTCGGAGAGTGAATCGAAGAGCTTGGGGCTGCTTTTGCAACCGAAGGTCAGTCTGACAGCGAAATAATAGGCATCCCTTCACTTGACTCCGAACAAGTGCCAGAAGTCGGGGTGAATCGGCAAGACCTCAAAGGCACTTGTGATGTCGGCTTTACAAAGCCATGCGCCTCTACCGGCGAGTTTAATAAGAGAAATGGCATGGTTCACTGTTGAGTATTTGAGAGAGTAGTCGTCGCTGGGAATGAGGCTATTTATGCTTGGAATCTGACTGCCGTGGGGAGCAGAAAGTTCGATGATGATGCACTTTTTTCCTGAATATTTCCTGATAGTGATGCCCAGAGGATTGATGTGAAAGAGGGGGAAGGGAGGTTCAGGGAAGAGTCCGATCATGAAACCCTCCCTGACTTCCTTGGCGAGCAGGCTGTCGATGGTTTCTGGGTCTTTGAGTGCTGACTGCAGGTTTTTGCAAGTGCAAGAAAGCGATGGCTGGGAGACGATCCCTGGGTGGAAGCCTTCCGAGAAACCTTTTATTAAGAAGTTGACGAAGTCTGGGTTAGGGTGATTTTTTAAGGCATCTTTTAGTGCCGAAATGTGGATGGGTGTGGAGGCTGACAGAGCTTGTCATGGCTTGGTGGGGTTGTGGGGGTATGCGGGGCGGGAATGGCCGCCGGCAGACGTGGCAGTAGATTTCCCGATCGAGACTGCCCCAGAAGGTGTCTTGGTTAAACTGCTGAAGGCAAGCAGCTGCCTGAGAAGCAAACTGGATGTGGTACTGATAGAATCCGGTGCCGCCAAATCGTAACGCGAGGTTGAGAATAATGGTCAGATAGGAGTCGAACTCTTGTTTTCGGGAGGGAAAAGCAGTGCAAAGGACGTCTCTGTATAAGGAGAAGGCTAGAGCAAACTCGACCGGAGTGAGCTCTTTCGACCGAGAAGGGGCCGCACCAAGCATAATAATGTAACTGTCATGGACATCGATCACCCTAGGAAGAGCAGGTTGCGTGAGAGGAGGAAGGATGAGCTCAGCTAAATCTACATATTTACCGATCATTTGTTGGCGAAGGTTAGCAGATAAAGGAGAAGGCTTTGGGGCCGGTGGGTTGGGAGGAGGAATTGCCGTGGCCAGCGAAAACTGGGCAGTGTTAGCTTGAAGAAATGGAGCCTGGGCAAAAAGACTAAGCCAGGTGCAGCTCTGAACTTCGCAGATGGGAGGAAGAAAGGCTGCTGGGTAGGAGGGATGAACAGTCAGACGGCTGGTTGCTGGAATGTTAGCTGAAATACGGTGGGAAGGAGCGAGGGTGAGAGGACCTGGCAACCCTGTGCCGAGGTTAGCTGCGGTGTTTAACAGAGAAGGAATAAGTGGCTGAGGACCTAGCATCCCGGTGCTGAGGTTACCTGTAGTGTTTAGCAGAGGAGGAAAAGGTGGCTGAAAACCTGGCATCCCGGTGCCGAGGTTGGTGGCAGGGTTTAGCAATGGAGGAATATGTGGTTGAGGGCCTGGCAACTCGGTGCCGAGAGAGTTTGTTGGGGCGAGCTGCGAAGGGGGGATTGGGGCATGCAGAACTGGCAACCCTGGACGAGTGTCACGCTGAGTGGGAGGAGCAGCTCAGGAGGGAGCATGCGGAGTGGTGGTGAGCTGCGGCTGTAGCTGGCTGGGTGAGGCTGAAAGGAGCGAGGAAGCATTGTTAATGGAGGCGCTAGCTTCATTTGTGCCCGGAAGAGGATTAACTCTGTTCGGCGAATGAGAGTGGGAGCGCTGAGATGTTAAGAAGAAACGGAATAATGTAGCCTTGTTATCGGATCGACGAAAGCGGATGCCTCTCTCTTTCAGAACACGTTGGATACGGGCGATGGTCCAGTCGGAGATCTTCGTGGGCAGAGAATCTTCGGGAGACCTCACCGGAGCGTGGGAATGGCGGCGTGACCTCGGAGTTGAAGGCTGAGATCGATCGTGTTTCCGGGAAGGTCCACGGGGCTGGAGACGCGCCTCGGGGTGATCCGGAGTGGAGCTCTGCCGAGCACTTTTACTGGGAGGGGATTGTCCTCTAGTAGCAGATCAGAGGTTGTAGTTTTGCGGGGAAGGGGATCGACCGGAGCTGCTGTATTGTTGAATGGAGCGGAGAGAGGAGTTCCGGGGAATGCGAATGGCAGACCTGACGGCTGCGCGGCGAGGACGGCTTCCGGCGCCCCCCGTGTGCGGCAGCCTGTTACAGCAGCTCTGCTCATTCTGAGTTTCTTTCCTTCTTATCTTTTTCTTCTAGTAATTTTTATAACTAACGTATTAGTAATTAGACTCTGCAACCATGTTCTACCGTTTTGTGCTAGTTCTGGTTGTTTTTCTTAGTTTTTTTCTATTTTTTCACCCGTGTCTGGGGACCCAGAGCAGGGATCCTTTGTTTACAGTAGGGATCAGCTGTTAGCGCTGCGTCCCGCAGCGGTACTGCCGGCGGACAGACTCGACATTCCCAGTGAACTGAGGAAGAAAAGACGGGGGTGTCGTGCTGGGAAGGAGCGCCGTCGCCCGAGAAGGAGACGTTATCGACCATCTCTTCCTTCTGTAATTATTGGAAATGTACGATCTTTGCCCAATAAGATGGATGAGCTAACGTCGCTAACCTGGTCACAGAGGGAGTACCGGCAATGTAGCATCATGATGCTAACGGAGTCGTGGCTAACACCGCTAACTCCGGACACGAGCGTGACACTACCGGGATTCCAGATGCTGCGAGCGGACAGGACAAGAGAGAGCGGTAAGAGGAAAGGAGGGGACTGGCAGTGTTTGTGAATGACAGATGGTGTAACCCTGGGCACATCACTGTAAAAGAACAACTCTGCAGCAGAGACATTGAGCTGTTAGCCGTTAGCATGCGTCCATACTACCTGCCCCGGGAATTCTCGCATGTTATCGCGATAACAGCGTATGTCCCCCCCTCGGCCAACGCGGATGCAGCCTGTGACTCTCTCCACTCTGTGGTCAGCAGACTGCAAACACAATCTCCGAGAGCCCTTCTCATAATATCAGGGGACTTCAATCATGCCTCACTGGACTCCACACTGCCCACCTTCACCCAGTATGTGACCTGCCCAACCAGAGACAATAAAACACTGGACTTACTGTATGCCAATGCAGAAGAGGCATACAGTTCATCACCTCTCCCTCCCCTAGGCAGATCTGATCACAACCTGGTGCACCTTGTCCCTGTGTATGAGCCCTTAGTGCGCAGGGAGCCACCAGCCACCCGCACAGTGCAGAGATGGTCGGAGGAGAGCGAGGAGGCTCTTAAGGATTGTTTTGAGTCGACTGTGTGGGAGGTGATCTGTGACGACCACGGAGAGGACATCGACAGCCTTACTACATGCATTACTGACTATATTAATTTCTGTGTGGATAACACCGTACCTACCAGGACTGTACGGTGTTTCTCCAACAACAAACCCTGGATTACCCCAGAAATTAAAGCTGTCCTCAAGCAGAAGAGGAGGGCCTTCAAATCCAGAGACAAAGAGGAGTTGAAAAGGGTGCAGAGAGAGCTTAGGGGACTGATAAGGAATGGGAAGGACAGCTACAGGCAGAAGATGGAGAACCAGCTTCAGCAAAACAATGTTGGTGAAGTCTGGAGAGGCCTCAGAACCATCTCAGGCCACAAACATCAGAACTCTCTGCCTGGGAGGGATGTGAGGTGGGCAAATGAACTGAATCATTTCTTCAACAGATTTGATTCAGCCATGAGGCAGTCTCCAACATCGGCTGCAGACTCACCCACCCCCACTGCTGCTGTTCCACCTCTGACACCTCAGACACTTCACACCTCCTCTATTCACCCTGCTCACTCCTCCCCACCCCCAACAACAGCATCCAATACACACTCAACACAAGGCTCCAGCCTGTCTCTCTCAACCACCCAGGTTAGGAGGGAACTGAGGAGGATTAAAGCCAAGAAGGCAGCGGGTCCAGATGGCATCAGCTCGAGGGTCGTCAGGTCCTGCGCGGACCAACTGTGTGGTGTGATGGAGCACCTCTTCAACCTGAGCCTGAGGCTGGGGAGAGTCCCACAGCTCTGGAAAACCTCCTGTGTTGTTCCAGTGCCAAAGACTTCACGCCCCAAGGACCTCAACAGCTACAGGCCGGTGGCTCTGACATCCCACCTGATGAAGACCCTGGAGCGGCTGGTCCTGGCTCAGCTTCGGCGCCTTGTGAGCTCATCACTGGACCCACTTCAGTTTGCCTATCAGCCTGGCATTGGAGCGGATGATGCCATCATTCACCTCCTACATCGTTCCCTCGCTCACCTGGAGACCGCTGGGAGCACTGTGAGAATCATGTTCTTTGATTTCTCCAGTGCCTTCAACACCATTCTTCCCTCGGTTCTGAAGGACAAGCTGGAGAACTCTGGAGTGGACCATCACCTCACTACCTGGATTTTGGACTACCTCACCGACCGACCACAGTATGTGAGGACTCAGGGCTGTGTGTCGGACAGGGTCGTCTGCAGTACGGGGGCCCCACAGGGAACGGTTCTGGCTCCGTTCCTCTTCACCATCTACACTGCAGACTTCTCCCACAACTCCACCCAGTGCTTCCTGCAGAAGTTCTCTGATGACTCTGCAATAGTCGGCCTGATCACTGATGGGGACGACAAGGAGTACAGAGGACTGACTCAGGACTTTGTGGACTGGTGCCAGCTGAACTACCTCCAGATCAACGCCAGTAAAACCAAGGAGCTGGTGGTAGACTTCCGCAGGCACAAACATCCTCCACTGCAACCACTGAACATCCAAGGTATGGACATCGAGGCTGTGGACAGCTACAGGTACCTTGGTGTTCATCTGAACAACAAACTGGACTGGACTCATAACTCAGACGCCCTCTACAGGAAAGGGCAGAGCAGGCTGTACCTGCTTCGGAGACTCAGGTCGTTTGGAGTGGAGGGCCCACTCCTGAAGACCTTCTATGACTCTGTGGTGGCCTCAGCCATCTTTTATGGTGTGGTCTGCTGGGGGGGCAGCATCTCTGCTGGGGACAGGAAGAGACTGAACAGGCTGATCCGAAGGGCCAGCTCTGTTCTAGGATGCCCTCTGGACCCAGTGGAGGTGGTGAGTGACAGGAGAATGGTGGCTAAGCTGTCATCCCTGTTGGACAACATCTCCCACCCCATGCATGAGACTGTGAAGGCACTGAGCAGCTCCTTCAGTGGGAGACTGCGGCACCCACGGTGTGGGACGGAGAGATTTCGCAGGTCTTTCCTCCCCACTGCTGTCAGACTCTACAATAAAGACTTTTGCAGCTGATCAAACACACAAACCCACACATGTGCAATAAGACTGCTATACGTGCAATTCTTCTTCTGACGAAGTTGTGTTTTTGTATTTTCCTACTCAGTTGTATATAGTATTTGTATTTCTATTTTATTCTATTGTATATATTATTCTATTCTATTTTATTCTATTGTATATAGTATTTTATTTATTTATTTTATTGTATTTTATTGCATTCCAGTGTTTTCTAATTTCTGCTACATAACTTTGCACTTTTGCTGTAACAAAACAAATTTCCCACCTGTGGGACTAATAAAGGCCATCTTATCTTATCTTATCTTATCTTGGAAGGCGCGCCGGATGGGCCGGCTGTAATAGGGCACTCCGCGGCGGCTCCACTAGGGAGATCAGTTTGCAGATCCCGAACTGCCCGGGGAAGATCAGGTGGAGAAAGAGTGAGGTCTTGCTCCGATGGGCTGAGTGACGAGGATTCCATGGTAATGGGCCGAAGGGTGAGTAGGAATCAAGCTCTTAGAATTGCGAGGCGTCTGACGACGAGGGGGGTTCGCATGAAAATGAGAACAGCAGGTATTGGAGAGGGTTTTTTTTTTTATAGCCTTAGGCCGGAGGGGGCGTGAAGGAGGAGTGGTCCCACTCCTGAAATTCAGATGATATCTCCACAAAGTTGTACAGCCCATTTGAGCGTTATTCTTTCTGTGAACCAGATGCCTGATTTCACACAGAGGTTCACAGAGCTGTGTAAACTTGTAATTTCAACTGCCAACGCAAATTCAGCCTTTTAACTGACAGAACTTTCTCCTGAAATTCATTCTGAAAAATTTGAACATGACAGAGGTTTAATAAATTTGTCCTTATTTCTAGAAATGAGAGCTGCTCCATCCAAAGTGGGATGGATGCCGTCTCTCCTAACAAGACCAGGTTTCCTCCAGAAAGTTTCCCTATGAAGCCCACATCGTTTCTGGGACACCACTCAGACAGCCAGCAATTTAAGGAGAACATGCAGCTAAACATGTCACTCCTGGTCTGATTGGGGAGGGGACCAGAGAAAACTACAGAGTCCAACATTGTTTTGGTAAAGTTACACACCGATTCAATATTGATTTTTATATTTATTATTTATGTAGTGCCAACTCACACACAGAAGACACGCAGAGCAAACTGCAGCCATCACCTCTGCTTCTTTGTTGTTTTTCAGGTCTGTTCGTCTTTATGGTGAACATACCAACCACATACTGTATTGGACAGATGACGGCTTATTACAGGAGTGCTAGCCACTGCGCTAGCTGTGTAGCATACTACTCAATTCCATTTTTTTTAAATGTAGCATCAAATGAGAACAGCAGTCCCCTCAAGGTGCTTTATATTGTAAGGTAAAGACCCTACAATAATGCAAAGTCAGGAGTGTACCAAGGGATTCCTCCTGGCCACTCGGGAGGATCCACTGTGGGAGAGCTAATTGGAGCTAAGCTACTTCAGCCTTTACAGACTACAAGGGTTTGGCTAGTCAGGGTTATTTTCAACAGTGCAAAGCCTGTCCTCCAAACCCAGACACAGGCTACATTTATTAAAAAAAACCATTAATGCTAAAAGAGGCATAGGTCATGTTGCTAGGTTACAGTATGATATTAGCTGCTATGTAAAACTTTGTAATTAATTCAGAGCTACACAAAACACCACTGTGTGTAACAGGAAGTGGCACAATACCGCGGTGATAGCCAACAACAATTGAGATAAAGAAGTGAAAGCAGCAGGAATGAAAGCACACACAGAAGCCTTTAAAGAGTCCTCTTTCTGCTCATGACGAAAGTGAAACTGCTCAACTGCTAATAAATTAACCCTTGGTGTGCGGGAATGACAAAACAGAAGGACAGAAGAAAATGGAAATGGACATTTAAAAGAATGTGGAAGCATTTCACAGAAAATCAAGTTAAATGCAGACTCTGCAACGCACAACAGCACTGCTGCCATGCACGAGCATTTAAAAGGGCGGCACCCCGCAGCTGTGACGTCAACTCTGAATGGGTCTAATAGGTGAGGGGGTGGGAGGTGTGGCGTTTACACACCAGTAAAGTTTTTAGTGGTTTATTCCTAATAATAGACACTAAATATTCCAATATGGTATTTTGGGCAAAAAATGAAAAAGATGAATTCCTGTATTTGATAAACAAATTATAAGAGTCCATATCTGTGAAGTTGTTGCTCAAAGAACTGACAGTTACATCGCGCTTGCTTTAAGGTTTTGCTTTCAAAACCTTTCTCAGTGTGCAAGAGGACAGCTTGTTGCTACTTGCTGCAGGAGGGGCCGGATCTTTGGGTGGTTAGAGGTCAGTCATGTGTTGTCATCCAGGTATAAACTATATTTTGAAAGAGTATACTCTGCACTCGAATCTAATGTATTCATATTTATTATTCTTTTAAACTTCATTGTTAGCATTATGTATAGGTTATCATTACCATGGTATTACATTCCTGCTTATCACACAGGAACTGCCACAGGTGTGTTTTGGTAGTCATCACTATTCTGTAAGGTTCTTTTAAAGGGTTATTAACATCCTATGTTATTAAATGGAAAGTTTTGCATTTTGCATTACCTTGTAATATAAAGCACCCTGATGGAACTGCTATTGTGATTTGGTGCTTTAAGTAAAACTGAAACTGAATTGAATTGAACATTACACAGTTAGTGCAGTGGCTAGCACTCCTGTAATAAGCCATCACCTGACCAATACAATATGTTCAGTTGAATGCTGATTGGTTGAAAAGTTGTCTCAATCAGCAAAGGTGGTGACCACAATAAAGTTCACCGCAAACGAGGTGATGGCTGCAGTTTGCTCTGCATCCATCTTCTCTGTGGCAGGGACTGAGCTGAAGGATCAATGACACATCGTCAGATGTTCCTTTAGGTCTCGGGTGGGGAACTCCAGGCCTCAAGGGCCGGTGTCCTGCAGGTTGTAGATGTGTCCTGATTTAAATGGCTAAATGACCTCCTGAACATGTCTTACAATTCTCCAGAGGCCTGGTAATGAACTAATCATTTGACTTAGGTGTGTTGACCCAGGGTGAGATGTAAAACCTGCAGGACACCGGCCCTCGAGGCCTGGAGTTGAACACCCCTGCTGCCAATAAACAAGCATCTACATAGCACCAATGCAGTACCACACAGAAGCCTCTAGATGCCACTGTCTAACTGCAATCTGCTATCTTCTTTACACTCATTTCATGTTTGACCAGAAGTTTTTCTCAGTCTTTTTTCTCACTTTCTTTCTCTCCGTCACTCCAGTGTATCAGGCTGCCGCATTCCTCACATAGTTCTTGACTTTCTTTGACTTTATGATTACTGTTTATTGGTGTTAGAAGCTTCCCTCTCTGCATCATTCTTCTGTCCATTGTTGTTCCTGATAACATCTTGGCCCCTGAACGACACTGTTAATAAATTCAAAATTCATAACTCAGATGACCTTTTCCTTGGACAAATCTGAGAGCAGTGCTGAGACAGACATGACACTCGGAGACAGTGACAGTGAAAGCGGTAAAACTTGTTGAACTTGAAGCATATTTTTATCAGATTTAGCCATTACATGTATGTACATATATGTACATGTGTGTGTAGATATATATGTATGTATGTATATGTATGATGCTTTGCAACGATGGGCGTAGCTGCGGGAAGCTTATTGTTTTTGTTGATGAGTGAGTATAGGGGTGGGATTTAATAAGTTTTCTTCGTCCCACTCCTTTTCAGGTAATTTTTTTTTGTTTGTTTGTTTTGTGCACTTTATGTTCAATATATGTTTTTTGTTGTGCCTGAAATGAACTAATAAATGAATGAAAAAAAAATGATTTGACTGAAAAATCTTACCTGTGCAGGTGTGCAGGTACATTACTTTGTTCACATTGTGAGATATCTCTTTCTATACTTACGCAGAGTGCATCTGTGTGCTAATTTTTAGCTCAGACGTGTGAGTCACTGAAGCTAGCAGTGCTCCATGAGAAAGTGTTCATGGGAGTTTGGATCTCTGGCAAGCAGAGCGAGGGATGTGATGTCATATTTGATTTAACTGAAATGTGAACCACCTTGATCCAGTTTTAAAACATTTTTTGTTGTAATTAATCAGCGACTGAATTTATATGCCAGGATTAGTGATGGTAAATTCAATTCTTTTTACTGAATCGAGTTTGAATCGGTCACCAAAATGAATCAGGTTTTTTGAGTCATTTGAGTCACTGAGTCAGTTGCCCAGAGAGTGCCAAAAATGTACATTTTCACTCAAACCTTATTTGTTTCTCTTTTCATGTAAATCCTACGGCTAAGATGAGTGATTGAAAAAGAAAAACAACAACAGCAAAAAAGTAAAGGGAACTTTTATTTTTTATTTTTATTTTATAGGATTTTGGAACGTGATGTCACTGGGGTGGGCGTGGAAAGGATTTTGGCCTGATGCGCCATTTTCCGGGGCCAAACAAAGCGCAAGCGAAAAAGGAGCGAAAGCACACACAACAGCCATGGTTCGTACTTGCCGTGTGGTCGGCTGCAATGTTCGATCGCACGACCGGCAAGAGAATAAGCTTGAGAATGGTTTGTCTTTTTATTCTTTCCCAACCTGGAAGCAACATGAGGGAGCTCATATAGCGGACCTTACCAAAAGAAGGCATCTAGCCTGGATAGCAGCCGTGAGACGAGCTGATATCCAGTTCTCTTCCATCTCCAGATATCGGTTGGTGTACTCCAGACATTTTCATTCTGGTAAGTTCTATATATGTTCATATCACTCTTTATAGCTTAATAATATTATCGTTGGTGGTCTCGGAGGTTATAGAAATTGCGAACAAACATCGAATGGAGACATACGTGCTATGTAACGATTCGCTCATTCTTTCGCACAACTGTAGGGAAGCCTGCCTATGAAATGTATGTAATATCTTGCCCGATTATCAATGTGGTAGCTTGCATCAACTTTACAATTATGGACACATAATATGACAACGAGATTTTAGCAGTTCATTGATAAATGTATAACATAAATTTGGGGTGCGGGGTGAACCATGGCTATTACACTCGATGCACTCCAGCTGACTTGCCTTGGTTTGAATGATGACGTACTCACAGTTTGGCGGCTTGAAAATAGCCAAATCTTGCACCCAGCCGTTAGTAAATTGGATGTGCGCCTCCAGCGACTAATAATTACGAAACTGGTTCGCAGTGTAAGCGCTTACTCCACAAACAAGACACTTAAAGATATCGGGGTAGGACAATGGCGTTAAGTCGTCGGGGTCTTTACTCCACAGCTGTATTTCATATGGGTCCACATTTGCAATGCACTCTATTTTTTTGCAAGTACCGCTGCTTCGCCTCTGGACGCAATCGGTCTCTATGCCGTCCATTTTCTTTTGAGCTGCTTTTAAGCATGTTTCTTGTAGTCGTCGTTCCAACACAGTGTGTTTGTTTTGATTCGTGGCCCCGGAAGATGGCGCCGCGCTCCCACAATACATTGCGGTGTGACGTCTCCAAACTCCAAAGCCCTATAAATATTTTCCTCAAATGTGTCAAATATATATTTTCTCATCTAAATAATTTAGTGAAATACTGAATTTTTGATTATTTTACTTACATTATTGCAGCAGCAGAATGCAACTCAGCCACTGTATTTTTTTAATAGTGGTGGAACTGAGTTCATATATTTTTTCCTTTATTCTGCTTATTATCTTTGCAAAACAAACAAAGTGTAGACTGAATGATATATTGTGTCAGTCAGAGCAGCAGACTTCATCTCAGGTGAAGGAGCGACTCTTCCACTGTAACACACTGAGTTTCAGCAGCTGAGAGCCGGGAGGGAGGAGTGAGTGAGTCGTATGTAGCGCGAGTGTCCACTGAGCTGTGAGCCAGGGGGCGGTAATGCAGCTTAACGTTGGTTGCCAACCAAGAAGAAGAAGAAGAAGAAGTAGCTGTGAGCCAGGAGGGAGGGGGTGAGTGAGTGAGTGATACGTTCATGCTACGATTCCACACAGGAAGGGAGGGGGTGAGTAACTCAAATGTGCTGTTAGCATGTTAGCAGAGCGATGCTACTGTGAACCGAGGAGCTATTGTGTTGATGTGAGCTTCTACTCAGGCTTTTTTCTTCCAGTCCAGAGCAGAAATGTTTTTGTTAAGAAACTGGCTGTTGTTGTTTTTTTCCCACAATTTTAATTATAAGCTAGATATGTTTCTACTAATGAAAATAGGTTTCCAACAGTAACAGGAATGAGTCAGTGAATGAGTCAGTTGGACTTGTGAACCATGATTCATGAGTCAGTAAAGTGACTCTCGAGTATTGAACGATTCGTTCATGACTCGCACATCACTCAGTGATGGGTGTCCACAAAGAAGAGCAGTTTGTTCACTGACCACACACACCCATATTTTGTTTTCAAATTCCATTGCAGTTTATTTCACACCTCAAACATTTAGTAAAAAATTAAACAAATAAAAGTAAACTGCAATAAATTACAGGTAACAATAAAATACACTACTAACTCTTTTACACTACATCCACACCTACACGCGTATTTTGAAAATGCAGCTTTTTCTATGCTTTTGGTCCTTTCGTCCAAACGTAAACGGTGTTTTGAATCATAGAAAAAATTAGCTTTTTAAAAACTCCTGTCAGGTTGGAGATTTTCGAAAACTCAATTTTTGCGTCTACGTGTGGACGAGGAATACAGAGTTCGTCACACAGCGTCAAAGGTATGTGCCTTTTTTTACGTCACGCTGTGTGCCACAATATTGTTTACATGAGATGAATTTCTACAATCGCGGATAGAGACAAAATACTGTTACTGTTAATCTGAACACACGCAGTTACTGTCCCTCCATTTAGAAAGGCAGAGGCATCACGGTGTAATTATTTTACGTGTAGTTGTTTTTTTTAATAATATTCAACATTGCTATAAATACATTTAAAAAAAAAATACCTCTCTGTGCAAAATGGATTCAAAAACATAAACAACTGTGGGATGTTTGTCCGTGATTTGAACCGGGGGAACAAATAGATATTATTTGTATCCCACTGTAACTTTACTATATGAAGAGCTAACATGTCCAAAATGTCAGGAGCAGTTAGTCATTACAAGAAGTGTTTGTGAACTAAAACATATACACAGTTACACCGTGTGAACAAAAACATTAAACTTAAATTTGTGCGTGTGTCTGTTCTTTTGGTTTTGTTTTATTTTTTGTTTTTTTAGGGACGTAAAGCCAAACTACCTGCGATGGGTCTTGACAGGACCAAGAAGGCCAAAACTGAACTGACTGTGTTCAGTATCCTGAGTTAAGAAGAGGCTGGGGAGCAAAATTTTATCTTCCTAATCCACACAGTATTACATAAGTGATATCACATATTGCACAAATGTTAAAAAACGAATCACATATGTGTTAATACAAATGTATTTGTGTCACACTCTTGGGTTTTCAGTCAATTTCCTGTTTTCTTTTGTAAGTCATTTTTATTTGCTCTTTGTTTGTCTTCCCTTATTAGTGTTACTTTATATTTTGCCTTTGTCTCACCTGCACAAGTGCCAAGGTAGGTCTCCCTGACAGAATTTCCCCTGCATCGGGAGCAGTGCTGGGCTCTCCAAATCACGGACAAACAGTATCCCACATTCTTGAGTTTTAGTTCACAAACACTTATTATAATGACTAACTACTCCTGACATTTTGGAGATGTTAGCTCTTTACACAGTAAAGTTACCCTAATTCTTCCTTCCTATTTCCTTGGCAAAAAGTTAAGGCAGATATTAAGCCTTAGTTTTCAATAAAGGGAGGCACTCAAGCAGTCCCTTTGAAATGTCTACACAAGATGCAGAGTCTACTTGTACTTGTGCATAGACTTGGCTTTAACCCTTCTCTTTTTTGCTTTGTATTCCTTTTCATTTTCTCAAAGTTGATAAAGGTTTTAAACAAAGTTTTTTATTTGTTTAAAATGGCTACAAGCCACCTTCAGGCAAGCACAGTATGCTTAGTGCTTAGTGTTATAGTAAGAGAACGTACAACAAGTGCACTGAAGTCTTTCAGCTGATGCAAAAAGACACAGATTTCCAAACAAACTTGGCATTTTTATCACTTTCAAGTCCTCACAGTGTACAGAGTAATGCTTTTCTTTTACTGCAATTCTTGCCAAGGCAGAAATGTCTGTTTCCATGTTTGGATAGTTCTCATTGTCGAGCTCTGCTAGTTTTGCAAGTAACACTAGTTGCTTGCAAAGAAGTCCTCTTAAGCCATATGAACAGTTGCAGTAGGACTCAACAGGGCAGACATCATACACAATGTCTTCTCTAGACTCAGATGGGACTTGATATTTATTAAGTCCATGGCCTACTTGTATTAAATTCAATCTGAAGCCAGGATGGCCGGTGAACCATTCTGGTCTTTCTTTTTTTTTGCCTGTCCTGTTCGGCACTGTAGGAATCAGAATTGTTGTCTGGAGGTCAAGAGAAGTGCACAACAGATTTATTTTTCCAAGTGGAAAATATTTATTTATTTTTATATAGAGAGAGGAGAATGAATATATATAAATATATAAATATTTATTTACATATTTATTTTAACGTTTAAGTTATTACAAATGGAACGGACATGACTGGGGTAGTGAAAAGGAAAAGACATAGACAAGAGAAGTTCAAGAAAAGGAGAGGGAAAGAAAAGCAGAGGGGAAGAAGGACAGAGAGAAAAGACACTAAAACTCTGCTGGATCACCTGCTGGAAGAAAAAGAAGAAAACAAGCAAAAAGAGAACAACACAGCAGGGAGACCACAGCAACACCTAGATAAGCATAAGTAACAGTAAATAATAAATATTGAATGTTACTGAACAGCACACAAGGCTGACAATGCATGGTATGCTTTGAGGCAACAGCAAAGGAAGATAGTGTGGGGATAGAGGAGGAATGCCTCCCCCACTGAACCCAGTAGGCACCCCTGTTCCCTGGTACCCACCAAGGGCAGGGGGCCCAGGTCCATCCTGACCGGGGCCACAGTAGCAGCACTGCCAAGCTCCACAGAGCCCGGGCGGCCCACCCAACCCCACTGCAGAGGAAACTACACTGACCCTATCATACAGTCATCTCTCAGTCTAAATAAGACAATAGACACCCAGGTTGAGTTCATTCTCCACCTCTGCTAGATCTTTCCCCCACCTGCAGAGTGAACACCTGGAAAGCAGAGACCTGCAAAGGATGTAACAACTTCCCCGCCATCTGAAGAAGCCCCCAGTTCCATCGATGCACCAGAGCCCCTCCCGCACCAGGGTTGGGCCCCCATGCATGCACCCACCCACAACCCCGGCGACAAACCAACCAGAACCCCAAGCCCGTCCCGAGCCCACCCAGGGGCATTTAGGCAAGGCCGACAATGTATGATATGGTTTAAAGTAACAGCCAAGGTAGATATAGTGTGTGTCTGTGAACACACACTATATCACGCACACAGGTGTGAACACCTGTGTGCACACCTTTGTGCGTGAGTGCGCTTGTATTCAAAGGTTTTTCCATGTAACTATCTAATGGAGGGTGTGGGGAGTCATAGGCCCACCCCCCAGGACATGAACCAGGCATGGAGGAGATCCAGGCCCCAGACATCTAGAGGCCACCCCAGAGCACGAGAGCCCAAGTAGGACCACCAGAGGGGTAGCCGCACCACCCTCCTAGAAAAGAGCTACGGGGAGCCCCAGACAGGGGCACACCCAGCAGCCATGGTGCAGAAGCTACAGGGGACTGCGGTAATGTGCCTGCAGGCCCTGCCGACTAGCTGCGCCATAGTCCAACCGAGCCACAGGCACTAGGTCCCGCCAAGCAGCCACAGGGACTGAGTCAGTGCATACCCAAGCACCCAGCCCCGGACACCAACAGTCACTATTGCACCGACGGCTGGGGGCATCAGCCACCGGCGGGGAGTGTGATTGG
Organism: Oreochromis niloticus; assembly: GCF_001858045.2. Taxonomy (NCBI): domain Eukaryota; kingdom Metazoa; phylum Chordata; class Actinopteri; order Cichliformes; family Cichlidae; genus Oreochromis; species Oreochromis niloticus. The sequence goes on along the minus strand of NC_031969.2, from coordinate 34,842,837 downwards.
TGGAGATACAGGAGCATGATCGCTGACAGCTATAGGGGGAATCTCAATGTCTGAAATATCACTCAGCAGTGAGCTGCTGATAGGAAATAATCCAGATGAGAGTAGGAGTGATGGACATCTGAGAAGAAAGTATATTCCTTATGGTTGGGGTGAAGGGAGCGACATGCATCGCAAAGACCAAAGTTGCTCATATACTGTTTGATTATATTTGTGGACTGCCAGTTGTGCTGAGTTCCTGCTGTGTTGAGCCTGTTCATTTCTTCATTTAGTCCAAAGAACAACTATGCAATTTAGGTGTTCAGAGAGTGCAGTAAAAAAACATGGAAGAAAGAAGGGGTCACCAATGTTTGGACCATATATACCTACAATACATAGCTTTATGTTAAGTTTAGATAATTTATGATTAGGAATCTACCCTCTGGATCTATAACTGTGTCGGGTACTGTGAAATTAATATTTTTATTTATTAAAACTGCTACCCCCCTTTGTCTAGAGTTATGGCAGGCTGAGAACACATTAGTAAACTCAGGTGTTTTAAATCCATTTATACCTGTGACAGGTCTGTGAGTCTCTTGTAATAGGACAACGTCTCCCTGTAGTTTTTTGAGTTGGCTAAATATCTTTAACCCCTTTTGTCTGGTGCCAGCTCCATTCACATTCCATGTGACAAACCTCAGTGTGCCCAAAATTGTGTGTGTATGGCTAATGATGCACGCGGTGTGTGACACTTAGACACGTGAAAATGGAAATACATCATGCATTTGTAAATAGAGAGAGGCAAAATGTGTGGCGAGAATGATGTTATTTTATGACATCACCTTAAATTAGCAAATATATATTATAAGTTAAAGAGATGTTAATAAAAGAGTTCAATTTTATTTATATAGCGCCAAATCACAACAAAAGTCGCCTCAAGGCACTTTATATTGTACAGTATACCCTATAATAATAGATAGAGAGAAAAACCCAACAATCATATGACCCCCTATGAGCAAGCACTTTGGCGACAGTGGGAAGGAAAAACTCCCTTTTAACAGGAAGAAACCTCCGGCAGAACCAGGCTCAGGGAGGGGCGGGGCCATCTGCTGCGACCGGTTGGGGTGAAAGAAGGAAAACAGGATAAAGACATGCTGTGGAAGAGAGACAGAGATTAATAACAGATATGATTCGATGCAGAGAGGTCTGTTAACACATAGTGAGTGAGAAAGGCGACTCGAAAGGAAAAACTCAATGCATCATGGGAATCCCCGGCAGCCTACGTCTATTGCAGCATAACTAAGGGAGGATTGAACCTAATGAAGAAGAAAGCTTTGTTTTCATACATGAGGCTCGACTGTATAATATGAAACCACCAGTTTCATAGCAAGGTTATTATCGTTAACGAAAACTAACGAAATAACGAATAAAACACATTTTCGTTAACGGAAATAAAAATAAAAACGAGACTTTGCAATAAAAGGAAAACTAACTAAAACTGAAATGACCGTTCACAAAACTAACTAAAATTAACTGAATTTATAGAGAAAATGTGTTTAGTTTTCGTTGATGTGTATGTGTCCAACACCATACGTTAGTCTAGGGTGAGAATGAAGTGTATTTTCCAGGTTATGTTCTTGCTGTGCCTTATTATGCCAGCAGGTGGCAAGTACCTCAGTCGGGTCGTCTGTGTCGCTGCTCCGTCCACGCGTAGCATCATGTCAACAAAAGTCTGGAGAAAGCGTCAGAGTCCAATTTGGGATTACTTTGAATATGACTGTGTTTTGGATAAAGCAAGTGTCTTGTAGTGGAAAGAGACAAATTATGAGGGACATTTCTAAAAGGAAAAAAATCCCACAAACCTTAAAGTGCACTTGAAAAGCTCACACAAGAAGGCTAACCTAGCTTACCTGGAGAAGGTAAGGGAGCACGCCCAACCCTCATCCCCAGAAACAGAAGCTAACCCCAGGCAAGGCAGCGTGATGCATCCCGAGACAACAGGACTGGGATATCTACATAACTGTGTGAGTCAATTGCCTTAACACCCGGTGCTGCAAGAGTTAATAGTCTCATTGGGGCCAAGATATACATTTTATAGTTGCCTGGTATCAATGGTTGTTCATCTGCCTTTATTTATTTATTTAAAGAACCCATAGGTGGGAATGTGAGTTGTCTGTCTCTGCGTGTTAGCCCTGCGACAGACAGGTGACCTGTGCAGGGTATGGTAGCTGGAATAGCAACATACCCAAGGATAAGCAGAAGAGAATGACTGATATGATGAAACTGGGATTTTGTTACACTTAATTATTGCAAACACAACTAAAACTATAACTGAAACTAATCAAAACTAAACTGAAACTAAGGATTTTCAAAAAAATAAAAACTAAACTAAACTAGCAAACAATTGGTAAAAACTAATTAAAACTAATATAAAATTGAAAATCTGAAGTCAAAACGAAATAAAAATAAAAACTAATGAAAATTGCAAAACTATTAAAACCCAGTTTCATAGTTAACCTGTGGGATGGGCTTAGGTCTAAGACAGCTTTTAAACTCACGATAGCTTCAGCTAAGACGACGACCGACACAGTGAGTCACGCAGCTCGACATGAATAAAAGTGCTGGTGGTTTGATCCACTTTCTGCTTCACTTCACTGCAATGTTTACAGACCGGGTTCACTTTGGCATTTGGAACCACACTCCATAAGAACATATTTGGTTTCATGCTGTTTTACATCACTGATCCCTTTGAAGTTCAACAAATATTAAACAACCTCACATGTTCTTTCAGACAGAGGCTCATCTTGGATATAATGTTGGTACAGTACTTGTACTGTACAGTACAGGACAGTGCTGTTCCAATGCATTGTTCATTGAATTAGCTGTTCTGACAACATCTGAATGTGACATCTAAAGACACTGAGCTGCCTTATTGTAGCACGATGTCAAGAGTTTCATGTCTTATTGTAAGTGTCATGGCCCTGGGTCATGTGACCCAGTATTCTGAGTTTCTTGGTGTTTTGTTATTCTTTTTAGTCTAGTTTCATTTCAGCTTATCTAGTTACATTCTGCCATGTTTTCTGTCCAAGTTTTCTTTGTTTGTCAAGTTCAAGTCATGGCTGTGTCTCCTTATGTTTCCTGTTTTATTTTGAAAGAGCTTTGTGTTTTCTGTTTATTGTATTTAGTTTCACGTGTCCTGTCATTATGTTAATTGTTATCAGCTGTTTTCCCCATGTGATTGTACTCCCTTTAAATACACACAAGGAATGATCAGTCTGTGTGTTTCCACTCAGTCAGATCGTCTGTTAACCTCACCACAGTTTTCATAGGCTTACTCCATTGTTTCTCTGTGTTTCCTAGTTTACTCAGTGTTCATAGTTTGTCATAGTTCTTCACTGAGTGTCACAGCCTTCTGTTAACACAGTGTTCATAGCCTCCTTAGTTTCCCTAGTTCCATGTTTTTCTTCTGCAATCAGCCAATAAAGGCTCGCTTTATTTTTGAAACTACGTTTTTGTCTCCACCGTGTCTGCATCTGGGTCTACCTCTTTCCTCACACCGGCGCACCCGCCGTGACAGTAAGTATGTGAAGTTGCCATTATGATTAGCAGTGCAAACTGACAAACATATAGGAAAAGCTGTGTAATTAAAACACACACACACACACACAATATGTACATTATCCTAATGAACTATTTCACATTGGATTTCAGTAAACACTGCACGGGTGACTTCATCACTTTCACATTTATGTCGCCCACCTCCACCCAACACTTTTCCAAGGTCTCCTGTGTGCTACTTCATGAATAGCTGATATTAAAACAAAAGCTTGTGTTGTGAATGGGGTCATGTTCATTCAAAAGGCAAAAAAGGATTGGCACAATTTGACAGCAACTAGAATTAAAATAAACAAAAAGAACAAGCTATATCTCTTATTGGGCATCTAAAGCAATAGAAAAACACCATTCAGCTGCTCAGGACAGAACAGAAAATACCCTTCGTGTTAACCCAAGGACAAAACCTTTAAAGCACTCGCTTCAACAAAGTAACAAGACCCGTACAGCCCTTCAAATCTCTAGCTGCCCCAATACCACGTATCAAGGTCATTGAATTCCTTGTATTCTTTGTGCCTACGTAAATAATCACAAGTCAGGCATGCATATTCTGCTGGAAAGTGGAACTTCTTTACTTTAAAATGTTGCTTCCACTCAAAGTACCTGAGGTACATTTCCTCATTCTTGTCCAGAAGCAGCAGGTAATCAGCCAGGTCCTTGGGTGAGCTGAAGTCATCGACATGAATGAAGGCGTCACTCTGGACAATCTTCTCATAGTTCTGCCTGGTCGGGCCCAGAACCACTGGCACTGTTCCTACTGAGAGTGGGTTGAATAGTTTCTCAGTAATGTAATCCTTGTGGACGGAGTTCTCAAAGGACAGATAGAACTTGCAGCTGGTGATGGTTGGCATGAAGTCATTGTCAGAAATGTGCTTTCCAAATGCTCGTCCATATGCATGGACCTTAACATGTTTCTGCAGCTCATTGAAATATTTCACCCGCACATGCTGTGGGTTCCAGTGGCTCACTATCCAGCAGACCAGCTTGTTTTTACTGGGTGGTACAAAATTCTCCTCGCCCTCTGCTGGTACGATGGACCCATAAGGCGCTCCGATGCTTGAATCCAGGTGATAGCTGAGAGTCAGATTGAACAGCTTCTCTATCCCAGACAGCTTGGATGAATGTGTTGGCGACTCAAGGTTAAACCATATCCACTTCTGGAACAATGGTCGCTGCAACTGCGGCAGATTGGACAGGTCACCACTGATGTCTCGGTGATGGATGATGACTCCATGTGACTTATTGTAGAAGTTCCTGTCTGCTGTGAGGAAGCAGTTATCAATTTCAAAGAGAGAGCTGCAGACGCTCAGGTCAAACTTACTGCCAAAGGGCCAGAGCCAGATCAGCACAATGGTGGCATTCTTATCACTCTTGGTGGAGATGAGGTTCTTCACATGTTCTGACACTGACTCTACAGGACCTGATAACCAGCCTTCATAAGGTTTAAAATACATCAGAAACACAGTCACGAAGACTCCCAGTACAAGTATACCGAGGAGAAGGGGTCGCAGGACTCCGTTAGAAGATCCAGATGCCATACTGTGTTCTAAAAAGGACAGACCACAGAGAACAAACTCAGTAATGTCATGGTCAGCAGGACACAACATCAAGACTGATCACCTTATCATGTTTAGGTTCTCATGACACCAGCTTGTAATAATATCTAATGGATCATTGACTCTGAACAGAATATGTGCCTTTAAATACGTAGTGGTATGAATATATACAGTTGTGTGCTTAATGAAGTAGTTTACATCACAAATGAAAGTGTGAAGCCTTCTGAACAATATTGCAATACAAATCTGGTGGATTTTACTGAATGCTGAAATCCAAGCAAGAGAAGAGTTTGTTGGGATTTGAGGAAATTGCCCCTACACCAGATCCAAGTGGTATCAACCTCCTCTGTGACTCCATGCTCATAAGAAAAGGAGGTAGCAGCTATCCTTCTTTGCTCTTGGCAAAATAATGATGGTTTTTAATTTAAACTCATCCCTCAGTTCTCTTCTGCTTGTCTATGTCAGGGTCACATGGGGGTTGGTGGGTGGTTGGTAGAGGGGCTGGATTCTATCCCAGCTACTACCTATTTGTCACAGGGCTAACAAAGAAAGACAGAAAACCATTTGCACTCACATTCACACCTATGGGTAATTGAGATTCACCAATAACTCCATGTCTTTGGACTGTGGGAGGAAGCCAGACTACCCAGAGAGAACCCACACAAACCCAGGGAGAGCATGCAAACTCTACAAAGAAAGTGGTAGAATCAAACTCAGGACCATTTTTTTCTGTGAAAGAAAAACTCCCTTTTAACAGGAAGAAACCTCCGGCAGAACCAGGCTCAGGGAGGGGCGGGGCCATCTGCTGCGACCGGTTGGGGTGAGAGAAGGAAAACAGGATAAAGACATGCTGTGGAAGAGAGACAGAGATTACTAACAGATATGATTCAGCAGAGAGGTCTATTAGCACATATAGGTGTAGGCTGCTGGGGCATTCCCATGATGCATTGTCACTTTTTTCACTCACTATGTGTTAATAGACCTCTCTGTATTGAATCATACTTAATCTCTTCCACCGCATGTCTTTATCCTGTCTTCCTTTTCTCTCCCCACCAACCGGTCGCAGCAGATGGCCCCTCCCCTCCCTGATGCTGGTCCTACTGAAGGTTTCTTCCTGTTAAAAGGGAGTTGCACACTCGAACAATGATGTACGAGTGTGCGACATCCTTGGCAGCAACAGACGTGTTCAGATCAACAATGGATAACATATAGAGTGCAGGAGAGAGTATGAGTGTGCAGTGTTTAAAGTGTGGATGTACCTAGATTACTTTAAGTTTTAATCCGCAAAAAGTGACAAAAACCTTAGCATTCACTGTACATTCTGCGTGGGAAGAAAACTTCTTCTACAGTGAAAAGTTAAACTTCAAATCTGGGTGAGCAGCTAACACGCTGCAACGGGAATGCGAAATTCACAGAGAAACCCCCGGATCCCCCCACTGACATGACCGCTGTGGGCAAACCTCCACCCACCCCATTCCTGCTAAACAGGTGACAACTGATTTAAGAGCGATGGGACTCAGTGCTGCTGAGTTTTGATTTTATTTATTTTTTGCTGTTTTTTATCTGCATCTATTTGAAAGAGTGAGTGTAAACACAAAACATGATTTTATTTTATATGCTGGAATATGCAGAAAATGTTAAACAATTTCTTCAAGTCAAAGACTGTTACATATAATTACATTTTTGCTTGATGCAATGTGCATGAAGTTGAACGAAAGAAAACTAATAAAACAATTTTTTAAAAGAGATTTTCCATTTGATTCAATTTTATATGAAGGATTATGCAGAAAAAATAAAATTGGGCTGAAAGATCTATTGCTTCATTACAAATTCAGGTTGTGTATCTTACTTTTTAAAAGTAACCAAGTAACTAGGTAATAAGTAACTGAGTACTTTTGAAAATAAGCAATCAGTAAAGTAACAGGATAACTTTTTTGAAGAAGTAGTCACCCCAACCGGTTGCAGCAGATGGCCCCACCCCTCCCTGAGCCTGGTTCTGCTGGAGGTTTCTTCCTGTTAAAAGGGAGTTTTTCCTTCCCACTGTCGCCAAAGTGCTTGCTCATAGGGGGTCATATGATTGTTGGGTTTTTCTCTGTATGTATTATTGTAGGGTCTACCTTACAATATAAAGCACCTTGAGGCGACTGTTGTTGTGATTTTGTGCTGTATGTATGTGCCTATAATTAGCTTGGACAGCTGGGTCTAGAGATGGCTTTTTATTTTTTTATTTCTCCAGGCTAAATGATGATCCTCTAAATTTGTGACACACCATTTCCTCTCCAGCTTACGAGTTATCTGCTTTAGGCTACGTGTTTGAGAATTATACCACGGAGTCAGGTACTTCTGATTTGAGGCCTTAGTTTTCACAGGAGCTACAGTATCCAGAGTCGTACGTAGTGAGGAGGTAAAATTATTAACAAGATAATCGACCTCTGTTGGAGTAGCGTTCAGATAGCTGCTCTGCTCTATGTTGGTACAGGGCATTGAAGATGATAACAGTGGGTGGATTATATTCTTAAACTTAGTTACAGCACTTTCAGAAAGGCATCTACTGTGATAAAGTCTACTCTCCACTGCTGTGTAATCAATTATTGTAAATGTAAATGTTATCAGGAAATGATCAGACAGCAGAGGGTTTTCAGGAAACACTGTTAAATGTTCAGTTTCTATGCCATATGTTAAAACAAGATCTAGAGTGTGATTAAAGTGGTGGGTGGGTTCTTTTACATTTTGAGAGAAGCCAATTGAGTCTAATAACAGATTAAATGCCATGTTGAGGCTGTCATTTTTAGCATCTACATGGATGTTAAAATCACCCACAATAATTATTTTATCTGAGCTGAGCACTAAATCAGATTAAAAAGTCTGAGAAATCAGAGAGAAACTCTGTGTAAGGCCCAGGTGGACGATAGATGATAACAAGTAAGACTGGTTTCTGAGTTTTACAGCTGGGGTGGACGAGGCTAAGCATCAGGCTTTCAAATGAATTAAAAGTCTGTCTGGGTCTTTGGTTGATTAATAGGCTGGTGTGAAAAATTGCTGCCACACCGCCCCCTCGGCCTGTGCTTCGAGGTTTCTGGTAGTTAGAATGACTCAGGGGTGTTGATTCATTTAAACTAACATAATCATCCGGCTGCAACCAGGTTTCTGTAAGGCAGAGTAAATCGATTTGTTGATCAATTATTAAGTCATGTACTAACAGAGACTTGGAGGAGAGAGACCTAATATTTAATAATCCACATTTCACTGTTTTACTCTTTGGTTCAGATGTGGATACTGTATTGTTCTTTCTTTGGGATTTTTTATGTTTAAGTCCTTTTTTTTCTGACAAAAGTTGATGTGAGGGATGGATGATCACCACGCTGTTTAAGTTTTCGGTTTACCACCATTTCATGAAATAGGGCATAGTATCTGACAGGGAGAAGACAGAGACCTCTGTCTGCTAGGCTGGCCTGATAGACTGGCCTGGATACCCAGCTAGTAGAGATTACATGATAATAACACCAATTGACTAATTTTTAATTTCTGTGTTATTGATTAAGTGCTCAGCTGTAGTTTTGGTTCTCTGGTCATCCATCTCTCTGACCAGCCTACCCGTGATATAGGAACCAATCACAGTAGAGTATTCCTCTGCAGGCAACCTGGCATGAGCACTATAAGCTGTCCGTGGTGACCAGTCAACAAATCAGATTCAGCAACGTGCAGGATTTCAGCAGCTGTGTTGCAGAGTAAGTCTATCTGGTGGGGCTAGTGAACGCACTTTAACAATGGACAGAAGAAGCTTTCTTGAAAAAATTGTGGAAATGAAAAGGTCTAGATAAAGTGAGAGCGGGTGGAGAAGAATTTTCCATCTGCATGAGAAGGTCGCTGCCTCAGAATCAGGTCTCCCATCTCTGTTTTCTTTCTCTTATCCAATTCAGGGTGGAGTGGGGCTCCTAACCAGAGCTGGGCTTTAGGATCTCTTTTTATTTTAATTGATTTAACCCTTCTTTGTACACGTAGTCCCATTCAGACTTAGTCATTTCCTCTTTTAGACATTTTATGATCTAAAGACTATAAAATATGCGTATAACAGCAAAATGCAAGCTTCAAATAAGACGAGAGTTTAATGTGAAGCTACTGATTTTGAGCACAGAGCAGTAAATAAACATTTGATGTGGCCTTTTTAACTGAAATGAAAGATTCTATTACTCACCGTGTTTCTGACTTCGTTTTCTCTAAAACATCCACCTGCGCTCAGCTTTGCTTCCTCCTGCACCCGGAATATTGTCAGGCTCCACCTTTACCTGGAAAAACCTGAGTGATACCAGCACTGAGTAAATAAGCCTGTGATCATTTCAAAGCAACAGCTGGAAAATCAGAATTAGTGCTGTGTGTCATGATTATATGTAACAGCAGTAATAGGTTTAAATCTGGGGTGTGATGATAAAGTGCTCAGCTGTAGTCATTAAGACTTCATGATAAGCAGTTTGTGACCTTTGTATCATACGGCACCATATCAACACTCACACTATTGTTAGTAAAAGCAGTCAGGGTGGGGTGAGTGAGGCCACATTCAGTGAGTTTAACACATGTGACCAAACTGGTTTTGTGCTGGAAATTTATGGATCACAGAATTTATTACAGACAACCAGGAGTGCAGTGTGCCCTCACTGACTGAGCTGAACCTCTTCACCCCAGATCGCTGCCATTAGTTTGTACATTAATACAGGGTGAACATATTGTTCTGTATCCTTGTATTCAGACATCAAAGACAGTTTATTTACTTACAGTATCCACGTGTCTTATTGTAAATAATAAAATAAACACCAGGAACTTTGATAAACATGCAGATACTTCAGTCAGTGATGCATTTAAAATGACACCAATGTAAAAGCATTATTAATGTTTTAAATATCAACTGTTGGATTCCTCCCTTTCTGTCTGCTCCTCTCATCTCTTCACACACCGAACAAACTTTAACTCCAAATTTAGATTTGTGAACTCACCGAGTCTCAGCTGAGCTCCTCACAGCATCACCACCAAATCAAAAACGAAATTTTTAAAAATCTTTTGTACTTTCAGACTCCTCCCCTTCTATTTCTTCTGGAAAAACCTGTTACCAGACTGGATGACATCATCTCACCTGTTGAACAGGAAGTAAGTCAACGGTTTAAACCCCAGACAGGTAATCATTTACACAATCTTTATTGTAAAAATGTCATTGGTCAAATTTGATAAATCTATACAGGAAATAAAACCTACATGTGCAGGTATGAATCAGCACTTCTTTTCTGCTTTGCAAACTCACCTGTCGAGTTCCTGTCACACCTGAATGTGGCCCAACCCACCGACTGACAGGCTCTGCTGAAGTATTGTCCTTTTCTCTGACAGAGGTCAAAAGCGCCTGCTGTGGTGATTAAATATTTAACTAAAGGTCATCAGAAAGTAAAGCCTGGTGTGGTTCCTGCTGTCACGTGTGGTCCTGAAACACACACTTGTTCTTATTATTCAGCTGCTGATCTTCAAATGATCTCTGAATAGTTTCTGAGATGTTTAAATGTTTGTTCTTTATTTATGATATAGAAGTCATGTTGGTTGTGACTGGTGTGATACTGGTACGACAATGTCTCTTGTACTCAGCGTGGTTCCTCCCCTGAGGGTAGCAGCAGAGCAGGTTTTCTTTTAGTGAGTGTGTTTGTCTCTGCTGAATCGGAGTGTAACTAAAGCTGGGGATTTTCACTCTCTGAAAACTTGTCCAGAAGGTGCATCACATCAGCTGCAGGACTGTTTTGAAACATCAGTGCTCTCATATATTAACTTCTGTGTCAACAGGGTCACTGTGGACAAACGTCTCCGGGTGTATTCCAACCAGAAACCGTGGATGACCAAACAGGTCCAGGCCCTGCTGAAGCAACGTCACACCGCTTCCAGATCCGGTGATGGTATGTAATACCGTGGTGGGGCTCATCTCTGTGGGAGACGAGACGGCATACAGAGCTGAGGTTCAGAGGCTGTCGGATTGGTGGGCAGACAACAACCTGGACCTCAACACCACCAAGACAAAAGAGCTGGTAGTCGACTCCAGAAGGAGGAAGTCTGTGCTACAGCCCATCAGCATGAGTGGGGAGTGCGTGGAAAGGGTTTCTCGTTTCAAGTTCCTGGCTGTGCACATAGACGCAGACCACTTTCTGACAATCCTCAGAAAAATGGACCTGAAGAAGGAGCTGCTGATCATCTTCTACCGCTGCTCCATTGAAAGTGTGCTGACATACTGCATCGGTGTGTGGTTCTCCAGTTGCACCGTGGCACCCATAAAGGCACTTCAGAGGGTCATCAATATGGCCCAGAAAAGTCATTGGACATCCTCTTCCCTCCCTGAAGGACCTGTACAGCACATGCTGGCTCCAGAGGCCAGGCAGCATCCTACAGGACGGTACACACCCAGGACACGGGGTGTTTAAGCTGCTGCTGTCTGGCAGGAGGTTCAGGCTGCTGAGGTCGTGGACAGACAGACTCAAGGACAGTTTTACAACAGGACAACAGACCTACTCAATACTAACAGCTGACCTGATTGGCTACCTCCATACACTTTTGTGTTGTGTGTAACGCAGACCGGTGTGTAAAAAATATTCTTCATTAGAAAGAAGGAAGAGAAGACAGGCTCAGACTTGCTAAGGTCTGCAGCTCAGGTTCAGTTCCATCTGAATGATATAGTTGTGATTGTATTTGACAGTAAAGACTTCCTGTGATGTTAAAAAGCTGCTGGATTTACTGAAGAGGCTCGGAGTCAGTTTGTGCCTGAAAGCTGTGAACAGGAGGGTTTTTGTGGCCGGCCTCAGGCCATGAAAGGCTCTCTCGTTCAGAAGGAGAATATTTAAATTAGTTACACAAATGTAAATGACAGCGTGTGCGGCACAGCATTTACTTTGCAAATTCACATGAACAGTGAAACGATCGAGTTTTTTGCCTGTTGGGCTGTGATAGCTGCTGCTGGGAGATATTAATCGTGTGTGTGGGGGGGGGGGGTGTCTGGAACGAGTGTGCGATCATGTCAAAGCTATGTGCAGCACCACACCGTCTGTCCTAAAAATCTAAACAATGCTGGGTTACTGCTCCTCAGTGATGCTGGACTTTACTGAAACACAGCAGAACTGAACTCAGAGCCAAACCGGAAAAAACCTGTCACAGACTTTGGTCTGAGGAGTGTGATCTAGAAGTTTTTTATAATAACTATGTACAATTAGATCCACGTATAGTTTTCAAGTCAGACATAATCAGAATCCTGTGAATTTTACAAGTGATTTTATTGTTAGGTTAAATTTCTCACCTTAAAAATGATGTTTTCTTGGTTGCTGGTGTAGCTCAGTGCGTTGGTGACCACATGCCGTAGGGCTGAGCGCAGCCGGCTCGGGTTTGAATCCGACCCATGGCCCTCCTCCTACGTCTCTCTCTCTGCTTTCCTTACTTCACTGTGTCTGTCAAAAAAGCTGAAAAAGGCCAAAAACCCAATATATATATATTCTTTGGCTGTGAGACCAAAAGTAACCTGATATAGATTAATATATGATGTGTTTCTACATTGTTACAATGTAAAATATAAACAGAAGCTAAATTACATTATAAAGTAGAATTTTCCACAACAGAGACAAAAACTTTATTCCAGCTTCTTCAGTTTATCTGCTGTTAATAAGAAAACAGCAATATTCTCTTCAAATATTCTTTTTTTTTGTGATGGCTGCAACACTTTTTGGACATGTAGTAAAGACACATAAATGCAACTTTACTCCAGCAAGAAAAACCTTTACACATGTTCAATAAATCAAAAACACAATAGGCATGAAATTAGAAATATGAAAGTCTTGTAAACAGCAGCAGTTTCTGAACCGTAAACACTGACAAAAATTAAAAATCAACGCTGACGAATGAAAGTCAGTAAAATGTAAGTTTGGATATCCTCTAAACGATGATACTGTAGGAGAAACCATGAACCAATATAAATACCTGTGCATAAATCTTTTGTTCACATCAGACAAAAGCATAACCCATCATGTCCCAGTATTTATAGCACAGTAAACTACAGCCAAGAGCTGTCGTGTCTCTCATAGTTAGTCATGAACACAAGCTGCAGAGCAGAAGAGCTCTGAACTGTAATCACGTTTATAGCCCGACACACTCCTTTGTTTCTCGTTTATCTCTGCGAATATTTCCTGTCTTACTGTTAATGATTTAAACACCTTTGCTAGTGATGTACGTGTCACATGATGGCTGCAGGGATGCTCCGCCCTGATGACAAACGCCTCTCCAGGTAGTTTCTGCTTACTCCTAAAACATCACATTAATGATCTACACGTCTGCCTTCATGAACCAGCCGTACAACAGTTAATAGCAGAATGTCCCTGTGTGCTCAGCTCCTCTCTGTTTGGGTTTAGCATCCTGTCTCCACTTATTCCATATCACAGGAACAGAATCCCACCTCCAGCCTTTGGACTGCAGCTGGCTGCAGGTCTGTGCCTGTTCTGGGGCTGGAGGAGCGCTCTGAGCAGAGCCTGCAGCAGCTGAACGACTCTTCCTGGTGTCAGTGACACCCTGAGACTGCACAGCTGGACATGGACCAGCTGCAGTCCAATACGTGGGGTTATAGTGACTCTGTGGGACGGCAGACTCACTATCAGTAGTTATCTTTTATAATCACTATGACTGCCTGCCTCTTCGGGAACCGTACTTCAACTGCTCTTCATAATAATGTTAAAGTGAGAAGTTCCCTGTGTTTGAAAGTTTACATAATTCACTGTCACTGGATACTTCTCTACATCTTTCCCAACACACCACGTCAGAACACTGCGTTCAGATCTGGGTGGAGGTGATAATAAATACACTTCAATAACAAAATCAGAGCTCTTCAAATACTGTCACTCAATAACAAATGAGAGCTGTGCACAGCCGGCCACCCGCTTGACTGTGGCTGCATAGATTTTTGCTGGCTGTTACAAACAATGCTATGATTGGCTGTCAGAAAATTCTCTCGTTTTAAATGAGAAAAAAACTGAAGTTATGGTGTTCGACAGCCATATTCCTCGAGACCAGCTTGTTGCCCTGCTGGGGCCCCTAGCTAACTCTCTCTCTGATTCTATGCGTAACCTGGGTGTCTATTTGGACAGCTCCTTTAAGCTCAATAAGCAAGTATCATCTGTAGTTAAATCTGTTTTTTTTTTTCAACTGCGCCAGATTTCTAAAGCTAAGCATTATATACCACACAGGGACCTGGAAAAACTTATCCACGCTTTTGTAACCTCCAGGTTAGACTATTGTAATTCTCTCTACTGTGGTCTCCGAGCCTTCTCTCTTCGAAGGCTGCAGCTCGTTCAGAATGCTGCGGCTCGCCTTCTTACTGGAACTAGAAAATTTGACCCTATTACTCTGGCTCTTGTTGATCTACACTGGTTACCAATCAAATATCGTATTGAGTTTAAAATCTTGCTACTCACTTTTAAAATCCTGAATAACATTGCGCCCAGCTACCTCACTGACCTCCTCAATTTGTACGCTCCTTGTCGTGCATTAAGATCATCAGGTCAGTTACTCCTGGCCCAACCTAAGTTTAGACTGAAGACCAGAGGCGATCGTGCCTTCGCTTCAGCTGCACCCAACCTTTGGAAAAGCCTCCCTGCTTCTATTCGAGTCTCGGACTCTATCCAGTCCTTTAAATCAAGATTAAAAGCATATCTATTTGACTTGGCTTTCCTGACCAGTTAATACCCTTTTAATCTTTTAAATTTTAAACTTTTAAATCTTTTATTAGATTTTATTAAATTTATTATTTTTTATTAATTTTAGAATAGAATAGAATAGAATAGAATTCAACTTTATTGTCATTGCACATGTCACAGGTACAGGGCAACAAAATGCAGTTTGCATCCATCCAGAAGTGCTTTAGCCGTGATATAGATATATTACAATATATATTAGCAACAATATAGATATGTAAGTATATTACAGAAATGGGTCTATTATGGTTGTTATAATGTACACGGTATGAAGTATGTTATGAATATGCTATAACTATAAGTATGTACAGGCTGTAGTGAGTACAAGCTATGTACAGGATATGAACAGGATATAAATATGAAATTAAAAAAAACAAAACTATACAGAAATATGAGATATACAGTTATACAGAAATGTGAACTATGCAAGTTATGAACAGTTGTAGGATTAAAAATTATTGTATGTACAGAATGATTATTTACACAGAACTGTACAGTAGTGCAGTTAAGATAAGTGAGATATGTGGATAATTTCTACAGAGGCTGTATAAAGTGCTGGTGGTTGTGAGTGGTGGTTCAGTCCATGTTATTATTGTGTGTCTGAGGGTGCAGTTGTCCATTGTGTGTGTGTGTGGGTGGTTGTGGGTGTGTGTATGTTCAGTCCATGAGTTTAACGTGGGTCAGATGTCAGGAGGCAGAGTTCAGGAGTCTGACAGCTGTGGGGAAGAAGCTGTTCCGGTACCTGGTGGTCTTAGTCCGGAGGCTCCTGTAGCGCCTCCCAGAGGGCAGGAGGGTGAAGAGTCCATGTGATGGGTGACTGGGGTCTTTGATGATTTTCCCAGCCCTTTTCAGACACCGCTTCCTGTAGATGTCCTTTATGGCAGGAAGTGGTGCTCCGGCGATGCGCTGGGCAGTTTTCACGACCCTCTGCAACGCCTTCCGGTCTGAGGCAGAGCAGTTCCCGTACCAGACTGTTATACAGTTGGTCAGGATGCTCTCGATGATGCAGCGGTAGAAGTTCACCAGGATGTCTGAGGACAGGTGGTTCTTCCTCAGAGTCCTCAAGAAGAAGAGGTGCTGGTGAGCCTTCTTGACCAGCTTGGAGCAGTTGGTCGTCTAGATGAGATCCTCGGAGATGTGGACTCCCAGGAACTTGAAGCTGTTCACACGCTCCACAGCCGTCCCCTTAATGTGGATGGGTGACGGCTGTTACTGCTGTTTTTGTCTTAGCAGATTTTGTATTTATCTAACTCCCCTGGTCTGTTAGTGCCTCTATCCTGTCTGTGCTAGTGCCTGATTTGTACCCTGTTATTGACTTATGTTGACTCTCCATATTACCGTGAAGCACTTTGGTGTGCCTTCGGGTTTTTAAATGTGCTTATAAATAAAATTGTATTGTATTGTATTATTGTAATGCATGCTTCAGGCAACGTGACACTACAAAGCATTGGGACACACATCTGAATCTCAATCAGGCATGCTGCCTGCTTTACACACATTTGTAAAGAACTCCGTGAGAGTGGTGCTGTAACAGGACACCGCTGCTGCAACAAGTTCATCTGTTCCTTTGCCTCTGACAGAATGCACGATCAAAGTACGAGGTTTTATGGGCAACATTGTTCCTGCATGTAGTGCAGGACACCCGCCAACGCTCTGCAGTGACACACATGTAATTCTACCAAGCTCATTATTTAAAAGAAGAAAAAAGAAGCTGTTATTCCATGTCACATTAATACTGTGTAAGATCTTATTTTCCTATATCGAGAGTTAAACTAGAAATTATCTTGACCATGTGACCTGTGAGTATATTTATTAAAGCAGTCCACTAATATGCTAACATGTAAGATCACGTTTGTGCTCTAACTCAGCTCTAAACTACAGTCCTGTAAACGATGTGTGGCTGTGACGTCATCACGTGTCACAGGCAGACTGCCACACCCCTGACAAGCTCTTTGCTGTACTTCCTGCTTCAGTGCGTGTCTATAGCACCACAACAAAACCTGATACTGATTATAGAAATGTATTCTCACTCCATCTTTCTAAGTGTTTTTAACAGGTTTGACATGATACAGGAGACTTCACCGTTCCCGACAGCCTCAACTAAAAGTGCTGAACTATATAAGGCATTCATCACTCATAGCTGTGTTACTGAACACAACACAGATGTTTTACAAACACACACAGGTGTAAAGTGTTTCTGTGAACTGTTGGGCTTTAAGCTCTGCTCTGTTTTTGCCCTCTGGTGTCATGTCCAGCTCTCTTCTATTGAAAACTGTTCCAGTAAAATCATTTTTGGGTGTTAAACTGTACTGGATGGTTAAATCTTACTGATTAAATTTGAAATTGATAAAGACGTTAATCACAGCTATGAAAACCTCTTAGAAGCAGCATTCAGACAGTAGGCGTAGCTGTCGCCTGCAGACACTCTGTGCAGCCACACCCTCAAACTGCTCCATCACTGTTTTTCGGTTTTGCTCCACAAGCTCAGGAAGAGAAAAAACAGTCGGTATTTACTGAAGGTGGTTCTGGTACAAGTCATATATTATTATTATATATATCTTGCTTTAGTCACGCTGACATGCTAACTTTCATGTTTCATGCTGAAGCCAACCGTGTTCTTGTCTGATCGCTGTAATAATCTGTAAATTATGATGATTAAATATTTGAATACAGTTCACCTGCACACACCTGTTCACCTGGTTCAGGAAACACGCCCACATTACCTCCTGATGGTGGGTGGCTGTAGCTCAGGAGGTAGAGCAGGTCAGCTGCTGATCGGAAGGTTGGTGGTTCAATCCCTGGCTCCCCCAGTTTGCATACCAAATATCCTAACTGAATATACTAACCCCGACTTGCTCTCCGATGCATCCATCGGAGTATTAATGATAGTTAGAAGCACTCACCGTATAGATAATAGTGCTTGCGTGTATGGGGTGAATGCGGTGTGTTGTACAGAGCGCTTTGAGTACTCCAGAAAAGTAGAAAAGTGCTATATAAGAACCGGTCCATTTACCATTTACTATGATAGTCAAAGACGAACAGCTGCTCTGTGAAACCAGCTAATCTGCACTTCATGCCTTACTTAACTTTTAGATGTGTATTTTTAACTTCTTCTTCTTTTATGGTAAAACCACACCTGCAACTTATCAGCATAGTAGTACATCCCTTTTCTAATTTCCCTCTAAAGATGAGCGGTTCTTTGCAAGGTGAGCAAATAAATAGACAGATTATAGAAATCAGTGACGATACCCAGCCCTACTTTACACTATAAATAGCCCGTACACGGAGGTCCTATGGACATCCTGTGGTGATCAGCGACACTAGGTGACAAATCGCTGGTATATTACACTTCCAACATGTTACTTATATCACTTTGGAAAACACTATCTAATGTCATCAAAGTCATGGTTAGGGTTAGGGCTGGAATACATGGCTGGAATGTGTGTTACTGCGGGAGTGTCATTCTGCTGGATTTCCATAACGCGGTGCGTAGCATAAGAACGCGGACGGTCACCTTTCGCGTTCCTCAGAAACTCTGCAGGACTTTACAAATCATCAGTATATTATGCCTCGGGAGTGAGGATGGGCAGGGGCCCCACAAGGGACTGTCCTCTCCCCTTTCCTTTTCACCCTGTACACCACAGGCTTCAGCCCCTGCACAGAGACCTCCATCTTTAGAGGTTTTCTAATGACTCCACGGTGGTTGGATGCATCAGTGAGGGTGATGAGACAGAGTACCGGGCTGTGGTCGACTCCTTTGTCACATGATGCGAGCAGAACCATCTGCAGCTCAACATGACAAAGACCAAGGAATTGATTGTGGACTTCAGGAAGACCAGGAAACCTGTGACCCCTGTTTCAATCCAGGGTGAGGATGTTGTGGATGACTATAAATACCTTGGAGTACACATAGACAATAAACTGGACTGGGTTAAAAACACCACAGCACTTTACAGGAAGGGCCAGAGTCGTCTCTATTTTCTGAGGCAGCTGAGGTCCGTCAACATCTGACGAACAATACTCAGGATTTTCTATGAGTCTGTTGTGGCCAGTGTGATCCTCTATGCTGTTGCATGCTGGGGCAGCAGGTTGAGGGTCGCAGATGCCAACACTCGATAAACTGATTCGCGAGGCCAGTAATGTTGTGGGGATGGAGCTGGACTCTCTTAAGGGGGTGTCTGTCAACCCTTGATATTTATTAATGACGGATTTGTATATACTGTGCTATTTCTTAAATTTTCCACATAATTTCCTTAGAGATTAATAAAGTATGCTGATTCTGATTCTGATCATTAGGTAACACACACACACTTTCAGTAACATTAATTTGTATAAAAATCTTTTTTAAATTAAAATCAAAATTCAGGAATCCTCTTAAGCCCACTGGTACCTGAGATTCAGCCAGTGCTCTATTACAGTGAAAGCACTAATCTTATTGTCGCATGGGTTCCTGACCACGTCCGAGGCAGGAAATCCAAAAGTCCTTTCCTCCAGAGAACCAAAATAGGTCAGCCCTGAAAAAAGTATCAGAGAGGCGTTAAACCTATTCATAATGTTTGTTATTTATTATGCAATGCATGTCACCTAACTGTGTGTGAGACATGTAATTACCCTCCTTTGGCGGATAGACAGGTGGTGTGGTCGTGTTGGGTGCCACTGAAAACAAAGAGCTCACAACATAACAGTTACCGTTGTTATGGTTGATATGCAAAGTAATCAAACAGTGTAAACCTTTGGATTCTTTAAATATCTAGTTTTCAATCAGTAACACTGTAATAGCAGTTACTGAAGACGTTCAGCAACAGTCTGGCAGCATCAGTGAGACAGTCATGTTGCTATACTGTGCTAAACCAATGCTATAAATGATTGAGGTAAAAAGTAATATAACAAGATAAGACCTAATAAATACACTGGTCATTAACAGAACTGATATTCATTCCCTGTAGCAAAGTTCATCCGTAAAGAAATACACAAGTTCAAGTTATTTATTATTCAAGAATTGAAATTCACTTCCTTAAGGTAAAAGCACAGGACTGCATTCTCTGGTTTCAAAGAAAAAAATAAATCAAATAAAAATAGTATTTCTGCATTTACTACCCCTAATAAGGCACTATTTAAACACTATTAATAGTGACTTAGCTCTCTTCATTTACAGGATTTTGTTTATTTACTATCACTACCTTTCCCTTAGATTTTTAACATTTATGTAAAACAGTGATTCAGGAACTTTAGATCTAAATGTCCCTATGAGAGGCTGTCATTGGCTCACAAGTGAATGACAACATCTGGTCTGCATAAGATTCTTAGGAGCTCATCAGTAGGGTCCCTGGTTCTGGTGTCCTTCCAACGTAGATTGTGGCATCTAAGATGAGTTTGGAATTCTGCCATCTGGGGCCTTGAAGTCCAACTCGCCCCCCTTGTGGTGCCATTTTGGATTCTGCTATCCAGTAATGTATGCCTCCTCGTCTTCTTGGATGCTCCTTCTGCCGATAAAGGTCCTCTTTCTCCACAGTTGTAACAGGCCCAGTGCATCCTGTTATTTGAGACTGGTTGACTCCTTGGTCCCCCATTTCACGCCCAGTAGTGGTCCTTAACTAAAATCTCCATAGTGTTTTAATTTCATCTGAAGTATCTGGCCTCCCTCCCAAAGCTTTTCTGCCCTCTTTAGATATTCTGGAATCAACTCTGTTAAAAGGTCAGCCCTCTCAATACCCATATCTTTAGTTCCCGGATGTGAGTCTCTGAGATGTAGCCAAAGTCCATTTCTGAATTGAAGTGGTGGCTGTCCCGCACTCTGGGCTCAATGCCTCCATCTAAGAGGCATTGAGCTACTTCAGCTCCTTCAATGCGCGACAACATTGCACAAATGTCTCCTACAGCAAGTGTTTCTTCAGTTGTATTATCCTCTAACGTTGAAATCCCAGGACTGGGACGTTTGCATCTAGGCCTTAAACGTCTCGATTGGCAAATGGCTCGTAATGTCTGTTGCTTGATGCCTTGTGCGATATCGGGGTTTTGTGGTACGCTCTACCTTCTCTTCATCATCTTATCCCACTTGCGAGAGAAACAGCCTTCACTTTCAAAATGTCCATCTCACAAATTTTTTCTTTTTTTTTCTTTAAGCATTTCCTTTAATGTTCCATTAAATCTCCCTCTTATTGATTGTTTGAGTGTTTCACTGTTCCCCCTCCTTGCTTGCTCTTTCTCCTTTTGTTTTCTTCCCTCATGTGGGAGGGTCTAGTATTTTTCTGCTTCATCTTCTGTTTGTTTCCTTGATTGTAGCCAACTTAGAAATAACAGTTCTTCCTCCATCTGTCATAGCAGGAATGTCTGTTAATAATAATACTCCTGATGATAAGGGTGCAGCAGTAGTACAGTATTGTCTTTGTCTGTCACTTATTTCTAGCCTTTGGCTTTCATCCTCTTCTTCTTGGTGTCTCAGTTGTTCAAGTTCTTTTCATTGAATGACTGACATCTCCTGTATATCTTCCAAGAGAGCCAGTATTCTCTTACTTCCATCCTGGTTTCTTAGACGGTCTACTTCTATAACTCCACTCCTCACCGCCATTAGTGGAGCTTGTATGGGCAGTTGCTCAAGACCTTTCTATGGTGGAAGTGAGCTTGCCGACAAAGATGGACATAAAAATGGAGCCATATGTTCGGTCTCAGTTGCTTATCCAACACAAAGCCAGAGTGTCAGATTTTGCCTCTTCCATTTAACTGTCATTTGACACATTGCTTTTTTTTGTCACCAGAAGATCTATCTTTTTATCCATGAACCCCAAGTTTTTCTTCCTAGTCCTTTTCATCCCACACGTGCCTTATTATGTGTGTTGATTTAGGGTTTTTATTGTGTCATTAGTTGGGAGTTGTGCTCCTAGATATTTGGAGACAAAGCTTACTTTTTCTCACATCATCCAATCTGTTTTCCAATCTTGCCCTTTTCTTCTTCTTTGTTTCTCCTTCCAACATTTAGTATTTTTAGAACAGGGATGTCATAGTCAGAATCAGTCAGAGAGACTTTATTTATCCCCAAGGGGCAATTAAGATGATGATACCTTGCCGACCATACATACAATACACAAACATCACATTGGGGAGACAGGTCAGGCTAGGTAGCACTGGCAGGTCAACCGCACAAGCAGAAACAATGGAAAATGCACAACATGAGGAAAGACGAGGAGAAAAAAGAACTCCCCCCAGACTGAGCTCCAACAGGGAGATCAGTTTGAGAACAGAAAAAACCACCTCAGCACATGAATCATCACATCTCACAACATAGAAGACATAAGCTTTGAAGGTGTTTGGAGAGGGTGGGGGGTGAGTGTAGGTCAGTGTCAGTGCACATGCGTACGTGTGTGTGTGTTCCGTGTTCAGCCGAGAAAAAGTGTCCCTTCACCCGATTGGGCAAAAGTCAACAACAGTGCCCCCCACACCCCCATTGCCAAGCTTAAAAACTGTCACCTTTCGCACGTACGAGGACGCGCACATGCACTCTCATGCACGCGCGTTCACTCGTCCGAAAAAGGGGCACTTCCGGGCCATGCGGTTCCACTGTGCACACTCTGTCTTCTCCTAGCAGGGGGTGTGTTTTAATTAGGCTCATCATCCGCTGTGTGCATTTTGGCTTTTCATGGTAAATTTATACAAACAGGAATTACTTTGTCTTTTTATCCTGACACTATAGAAAGACTTTTGTTGTTAGACAGTCGAGCTGAAACGGCAAATTGTGTGTGTGTGTGTCTTTTACAAGCAGATTTTCCACGGTTAGTTAAGCGACTGTCCAACCGTGTTGCATTGTCACTTGTTTTTAACAACTGCGCATTGTTGACTGTTTCAGACTTTAAGACGCCGTGTATCTCAAGAAATGGTGAATTGAGAGACGAGTGCTTAGAGACCAAACTTTATGATATCCCTTTCATCAAATATTTGCATCCCCAAAAAGCCTTTCACCTAACAACAGTGCTGTTAGCTCGCATAAATTTCCAGTTAAATTTGAAATTATAAAAACAAAAATAGGCGTTGACTTCCCATGCCTTCTTTAAAACACAGATGTGCAATGCATTATTTAATTTATGTTTATCGATCGCTGTTAGCGTTTTTGTTTTCAGTGTGATTTTATACAAACAGGAGTTACTTTTGTAAATGCAGAATCAAAATTTTTTAATCGTACTTTTTAGACACTCGAACTGAAACGGCAGATTGTGTGTTTTAGAAGCAGATTTTCCCTAATTTGCGCTGCCACCGACCGAGCATTGTCACATTGTTTCTAACAACTGCGCATTGTTGACTGTTTCAGACTTTAAAACGGCGTGTATCTCAAGAAATGGGGAGATAAACTGCTTTTTTTCTCTGTTTTGAGGGTGGAGGGAAGAGGCATAAAGTCTAAAACGAGCCTCGGAACTCTTTCCGACTGGAGATCAAAAAATGTGTGAACAACTTTTGAAAGGTTTTTATTTGGCAAAGTACTCTCTTCAGTTTGCTCGCGGGGGGTTTATTCCGTCTGTTCTGCGCGATGTTTATCGCTATTTATTATATGTGGGGAAAAATCACATCAAACATCTGCTTGTCTAAATTTCAAATTGTTTAGCCAAAATACGCATTCACTTTTCATGCCGTCTTTCAAACATAGATATGCAATACTGTTAAGTATTTCACTATAAGCAAAGTCATGTCCAAGTGACGAGATGACGTCAGAGAGGTGCGTGCCTGCGTGCACGAGATTGTTATTGTTTTCTCTTGTGAGCATGCGCAATAAATGGCCTGTGTGGTTCCCGGGCCAAATGGAAGATGGCTATCGTTATTTTCTCTCCGTGAATATTAAGCCACTAAAGAGTGCAAGCTAGCCACTTTGGAAGAGGTTTACACGCAAGACTGCTGTAGTAATGTCTAGCGCTACAGGTTATGGGCCCAGTCATACCAGCCAAAGGTGGTTTAAGCTTTTATTCGACGGCGATGAGAAAAACTACGAGCTCTGGGAAACGCGGTTCCTCGCGCACATGGAGTTGCGCGGCCTCGGTGCTGTCCTGCAGCAGGAAGCAGAGGACGACGAGGATGCCCGCGCCGAAGACGAAGCGAAGAACGGGGAAGCATACGCAGAGCTGGTACAGTGCTTGGATGACAAGAGTTTGTCACTGGTCATGAGAGATGCAAGAAATAACGGAAGAAAAGCGCTGGAGATTCTCCGCGAGCACTATGCAGGAAAAGACAAACCACGTGTCGTAAGTTTATACTGTGAACTGTCCTCCCTCCAGATGACTAGTAAAGAAACAGTAACTGACTATATTATCAGAGCAGAGACTATATTCACGTCATTAAGAAGGGCTGATGAAAATATAAGTGATGGACTCCAGATAGCCATGGTAGTAAAAGGGCTACCTGATTCATATAAACCCTTTGTCGTGCACATCACTCAGACAAATGACACGGTAACGTTCAGCGAGTTTAAAACAAAACTGCGGAGTTACGAGAGTACCGAAAGATACGGGAGGAGTGACGTGAGTGTAGAGGAGGACAACGTGATGAAGACCATCGGCGGGACAAGGTCGCGGGGAAGACAGAGAGGAAAGAAAGTGGACATGGCTACTATCGAGTGCTACACCTGTGGTAAAAAGGGACACATGGCCAGGACTTGTCTTGCAGATCCCCAGTTAAAGAGAGAGGAGCAAAACTGGGGCACACCACAACGAGGAAGAGGACGCGGTCGTGGACGAGGACGTGACTACATGAATAAAGCAGAGGAAGAGGCTACATCCTTTTGTTTCTTTAAAATGAGTGACTGTCCTATGCAACAAGAAAAGAAAAGTCTTTTAGTAGACTGCGGTGCCACCACACACATGATTAACGACGCCACAAAGTTCAAGACAGTGGACAAGAACTTCAAACCAGAGAACCACGTGATCGAACTTGCAGATGGAACCAAGGTGAAAGGAATGGCGAAGATGAGGGGCGACGCAGAGATCTACATCCTGGACAGCGAGGGACGGCAGGTGAAAACAAGGCTGAAGCAAGCACTCTTCGTCCCATCGTTTCCTCAGAACATTTTCTCAGTTAAAGCAGCAACAGCCAACGGAGCCGAACTCCATTTCAAGAATGGGGATAACTGGTTATTCCACAAAAATGGAACCAAATTTGAGGTGAAGGTGTACGGTAGGCTGTATTACCTGAACACTGTAGAAAATGAAAATGTTGATGAGATATATGGTTGTCATGATATTCAGACCTGGCACAGAATACTTGGTCATTGTAACCTAGATGATGTTGCAAAACTTGAAAAGGTGGTTAAAGGCATGACCATAAAAGGAAAACAGGAAGGGTCCAACCAAAACTGTGAAGTTTGCATACAGGGAAAATTCACACAAAACAGAAACAGACAGGCAGATGCTAAAGCTAAAACTATACTGGAGCTAGTACACACAGATTTATGTGGCCCTATAGAGCCAGTAGGCAAAGATGGGTACAAGTATGCGATAACATTTACTGATGATTACAGTGGAATGATTTTTCCGTACTTTATAAAAGCAAAGAGTGGCACAACAAAAGCTACAGAAAAGTTCATTGCAGATGTAGCTCCATATGGAAAGATAAAATGTATAAGATCCGACAATGGTACAGAGTTTACCGGGCAACCGTTCCAAACTTTACTCAGGAGTAATGGGATAAGGCACGAGACTAGTGCACCCTACTCACCACACCAGAACGGAACTGCAGAAAGAGGTTGGAGAACCTTATTTGAGATGTCACGATGCATGCTGTTGGAGAGCAAACTCCCAAAGCATTTATGGACGTATGCTGTGCAAACAGCTGCCCAAATCCGCAACAGATGTTACAGTAGGCGACTGGAACAGACTCCTTACTGTGTATTCACTGGAAAAACACCTGACCTATCAAACATGAAGGTATTCGGTTCTGAGTGCTACGTGTACAAACAGGATAAAAAGAAACTGGACTCTAGATGTGAAAAGGGATTTTTCTTAGGCTATGACAAATATAGCCCAGCCTACAATGTCTACTATCCTGAAGTAGGAAAGATCCAAAAACACAGGCTGATAAAATGTCTTACTAAAAGTAGTGCAGACAGTCAGACGCAAACAGATTTTGACGTCAGAAATGTTTTTGAGATCCACAAAAATACACCACCAAACATGGTTGACCAAAATGAAGTAGAACCAAAGGCGAGTGTAGAACCAAACCTAGATGAGTTTACAGGGGCAGATTCAACAGAAAGTACTCAGGAAGGAGAAGAAGTGAGATATCCTACAAGACAGAGAAAAGCTCCAGAGTATTTAAAGGATTATCAATGCAAAACTGAGTGTGACAATGATGATGATGAAGGTGTAGACTATTTCTATAAAGTGGCTTATGGGGTGCCAATAACATTCAAAGAAGCCATGGACTCTAAAAAATCAAAAATGTGGAAAAATGCCATGAGAGAGGAAATGAACTCTTTAAAGGAAAATGAGACTTTTATTTTGATGCCACTGCCAGAAGGTAAACAAGCAGTGGGAGGCCGTTGGGTGTATGCAGTAAAGGAAAGCCCAGATGGATCTGAGACTTACAAAGCAAGGTATGTTGCAAAAGGATATGGACAAAAAGAAGGGATTGACTATAAAGAGACTTTTTCACCAACAGCGAGTATGACGTCTGTTCGAGCTTTGATGCAGGTGGCGGTGCAGGAAGACCTCACACTGCACCAAATGGACGTAAAGACTGCTTATCTCCACGCTCCGATGGACTGTGAAGTTTATGTGGAGCAACCAGAAGGTTTTGAGGTAAAATCCAAGACAGGAGAACACTTAGTGTGTAAACTGAACAAGTCACTGTATGGTTTAAAACAGTCGGGACGTAACTGGAACTTGTTACTGCACGATTACCTTGAAGAGAATGGTTTTGTCCAGAATGATGCTGATCATTGTGTCTACAACAGAGGTTCTGAGAGTGGGAAGGTCATTCTATTAGTGTGGGTAGATGACTTGATCATAGCAGCAAGTGACAACACCTTACTCAGGGATGTGAAAGAGGTGTTAAAGAAAAGGTTCAAGATGAAAGACATGGGTCCACTTAAACATTTTCTAGGCATCGATTTTTCACAGGGTGAGGGAGAGATTAAAATGACTCAAAAAAGACATATTGAAAAGGTGCTGACAAAATTGGGGATGTCCGATTGTAAACCGAGATTCACGCCAGGCGAGCAAAAGTTAAGTTTTGACAGTGAAGGAGAGATCATTGATCCTACAGGGTACAGAGAGATGGTGGGAAGCTTGATTTACATTATGACATGCACCAGACCCGATCTAAGCTGGATCGTTAGTAAATTATCACAACATCTTGCGGAACCAAAACAACAGCACTGGTCTGCAGCAAAACATCTATTGAGATATTTGAAGGGTACTAGAGACCAAGAGCTTCACTATCACAAAAGTGAGAAAGGTCTAAAGCTTGAAGGGTACAGTGATGCTGACTGGGCGTCAGATAAAGATGACAGGAGGAGCACAACTGGATACTGTTTTAGTCTAACTGAAAATGGTCCAGTTATATCCTGGAAAAGCAGAAAACAGTCAACAGTAGCTCTATCTACGTGTGAGGCAGAGTATATGGCGCTGGCTGCTGCTACCCAAGAAAGTATGTATCTTGTACAACTACTTAGAGGAGTAGATAGTAGAGAGCATGTACCTGTTAAGATATATGAAGACAACCAGGGGGCGATAGCTTTATCAAAGAACCCGGTATGCACACAGAGGAGCAAACACATAGATATAAAGTTTCACTTTGTTCGATCTGCGCACACTGAGGGAAAGATATCTATTGAGTACTGCCCTACTGAAAATATGATAGCTGATGTTCTTACTAAGTCAGTGACAAAGGTCAAGTTCGAGAGTTTCAAAGGGTATCTATTTGGAAAATAAAATGGATCAGCACAGAGAATCCTAAAAAAAAAAAAAAAAATGAACAAAGGAGCGATGCAAAGTTTTTTTGAGTATGGCCAGTATTGAAAAATATATCTGTATATTTTTTTTTGTTTGTTCTATTTTCTATTACAGAGAACAACGAACATGTCTTTGAGTGGGAGTGTTAAGTATTTCACTATAAGCAAAGTCATGTCCAAGTGACGAGATGACGTCAGAGAGGTGCGTGCCTGCGTGCACGAGATTGTTATTGTTTTCTCTTGTGAGCATGCGCAATAAATGGCCTGTGTGGTTCCCGGGCCAAATGGAAGATGGCTATCGTTATTTTCTCTCCGTGAATATTAAGCCACTAAAGAGTGCAAGCTAGCCACTTTGGAAGAGGTTTACACGCAAGACTGCTGTAGTAATGTCTAGCGCTACAATCAAACGCTGTGTATTTTTGGTTTTGTCAGCGGCAAGTTATCTTTTTTCTTTCATTCTAAAAACCGAGAAAAGACTTACTGTTTTTTTTGTTTGTTTGTTTTTTAATTAGTTAATTCACAATTCAAGGATTCCGACACATGAGAAACTTTTTAACATAGTCCAGCCCCGCTCAGTTTTACTGGCTGGCTGGCTTCTGCTTACGTTTTTGTTTTGTTTTTTTCTCTGCATCCCCCCAGCTGGCTTTTTAAAAACCTGCAGTGGCCTAGTGGAGTTCTCTACGGAAGAGGATTAGGGCCACTGGAAAGAAAAAAAAAGAATTCTGACTTTAATCTCAGAATTCTGACTTTTTTTCTCAGAATTCTGACTTTAATCTCAGAATTCTGACTTTTTTCTCAGAATTCTGACTTTTTTCTCAGAATTCTGACTTTAATCTCAGAATTCTGACTTTATTCTCAGAATTCTGAGATTAAAGTCAGAATTCTGACTTTAATCTCAGAATTCTGACTTTATTCTCAGAATTCTGAGATTAAAGTCAGAATTCTGACTTTAATCTCAGAATTCTGACTTTTTTCTCAGAATTCTGACTTTAATCTCAGAATTTTGAGGTGGGCACCTGCAGGCATCCATCTTCAGTGACAGGGATGTGTCCAGGTGTGCAGGTGGAGACCTAATTCACCAAACATGGTGGATATAAGTGATTTTTTGCGTGGCCGAGGGGTCCCCGAAGATGCTGTTTTATTAATGGAAGAGCAGAAGGTGAGTGAAAAAAGAGAGATACTTTGGTGTCTCTTATTTTTACAGGAAAACAGTTACGGTACAGTTACGGTTAGCTGTTAGCATGCTTGTTAGCTTATAATGTTATATAGGAATGAACGTGTTTCACGATGTTACAGTATACTCGGTGAATTGACGTTTTAACTGTTGCAGGATCATCCCAGATGGGTTCGTTGCATTTTATTTTATTGTTCTACTATTTCACAGTTTTTCAAGGCAGTTAAGCGGAGCTGTGTTACAGATGCTAGCCGCCTGCCAATAACACTGGTATATTTGATATTGGCAGTAAGTTACACTTAGTACAGCGGAGGAGAGAAACTGTAATGAATGTTTATGTGGATATTTCACTCAGAAAAATGGGTGGCGTTCATACACAGCCACCGACACACAGCCCCGGTTGTTGTTCTGACGGTGGCCGACTGACGAGCCCCTCACAACATGCTAACACAAACTAATGTTGTGCATGTAACTGTGTATACGTTAGTGGTACAGCGTCGGAAGAAATGAGCAAACTGTTAACTGTTTATAATGTCAGAATGACGTCATCGTTCTCCTGCACTGTGTAATGTATGTCAGCTCAAGAAGGAAATCATATCTTATACTCGGAGCTGCCCAGTGCACTTAACGCCTGCGTGTGGAAATGGTAGGCTGCACTACAGTTCACTACCGGTAAAAAATAAATTTAATACAGTATTTGGGTGTTTTTTTTTTTTATAGAACAATAAAATAAAAAGTGCTGGCTGAGGAGCGCTGCCGCGTTGAACTTTGACCTCGGAGTGACGTGACGTTTGTTTGAACAACCAATAGAAGTGCAGAAAGTCGCAAATCAGGCATATTGTTCGCATAAACACAAAAATAAATAAATAAATAAATAACGAAATAATCCCGATGTTGTGCCAAAGAGTGATTTGTAATGTTACTTTGTGTTCTATGTGTAATACCTTTGCTTAAATGACTAAATGGACTGTATTTATGACACTGTGTTATAGTCCTACATACATAAGTAACATTCATATGTACAGATAAAAATGTACAGAGATATGTACACAAGCGTGTACACAAAAGTCTACTGCTGATCGAGCTGCTCAGTGTTCGTACAGTTTCATGCAGAGGGCGTGGAGGTGTTGTCCATGGTGGATGTTAGCTTAGACAACATCCTCTCCTCCCCAGTCTGCTCAGTGGATTTTAGCGGACCGCTAAAGCTGGCCCTCCCGACCAGTTTGTTAAGTTTCCCCCTGTCCCTCTCTGCCATTCCACCACTCCAGCAGACCACAACATAAAAGACAGCAGACGCCACCACAGTGTCGTAGAACATCCTTAGAAGACGTACTACCTACATCATAACCAATCAAGTCCTGCCTTTTTTTAAATACAGATTAGGATGTACTATTTACTGAAAGGCTATGCATTAGTTTGCTTCTTTCATTATTGTGTTTCGCCCTGCATAAAATAGATAGCTTTCCTGATAACTACAGTCAGTACTCTCCTGCTGCCATTAGCGGTGACCTAAGAGGCTTAACCATAATATTGCTTTGCAGTGTAAATGTTGCAGAAAATGACTGTCTTTTCTTTCTTCTTGTGTGCAGATTGACTGTGACGTCATAGCACTGATGGATGACGCAACTTTGGCAAACTACATTCCCTCGTACGGAGACCGAATTGCCCTCTTCAATTTCTGCAAAAGCAAGCAACCACTGTCAAAAAGAAAACTAGGACTTCTGCAAAAACTTCGTGAGAAAATGAAAACCAGAAAAGAAAGTCCAAAGGAGAACACCTCACATACAGATGCAGGAATAAGACAGACAAAGAAGCAAAAAGCAACACGAAATGTTGAGATAGGATGGATACATAGTGATGGAAAAGTAGCCAAACAGGTGAGAGCGAAGCAGGGAGGTGGCACTAGAAAAATTCAAATGGCCACTGATGCTGGATTAAAAGATATTCTTCAAGAAGGAAAGAAACTTTTTTTTCCTGATGGCATATCTCCTAAGGGATGTGAAACAGATTTTGAGTTTGAGGTTTGGGACTTTAAACAGAACCACCTTACTGATGATACCTGCCAGTCTATTGGCAATATGTATGAGGCAGCGAGACTGACAATGTTACGCTTCTACATCGCAACAAAACCAAAAGATCCTGAAGAAGATGCCAGCGAGACATCTGAAGTGGTGTTTGTCTCAGAAAGCAGTGGCAGTGATAGTAATCCATTGCAAGTGGGGGAAGTCAGGGGTAATTTTGATGAAGTCATCACTGGTTCAGAAATTTCAGATGATCCAGAAATAACTTTTGGGCCAATTTTTGATGCTGAAGAAGATACAGAAGACACATTAGTCTATGAGGGTTTTCTTGTACCCCTCAGTCCACCTAATTCAGAGAACGTAATAACAATCACCATACGTCATACTGACACTTTACGTGACATGATTACTGCTTTCTCTGATGCAGAGATTTTGAGAAAAACACTGAATGTGAAGCGCATACTTCCAGACAACACAGAAGAACCAGGCACTGGATCAGGAATACTAAGAGATGTACTCACATGCTTCTGGCATGAATTTATGAGCGATGCACCCTAGGTGCAACGGTTAAAGTGCCATTCATTCGCCATGATTTTCCTGCTGAAAAATGGAAGGCAGTTGGGCGAATACTCTTGAAAGGTTATGAAGAATGTCAGTATTTCCAAATAAACTTGCAATCCCTTTTCTGGAGCAAGTGCTTTTCAATGGTGTTTACAGTGATCTTAAAGCACACTTTCTACAGTTTGTCAGCAGCCAAGAATGTGATGTTTTGATGGAAGCAGTAAAAAATTTCTCTGCAGTTGACTTGGATGATCTTGTGGAAGTTCTTGACAGCTATGGCTGTAGAAAAAGAATCACTGCTGAGACTCTTCCTACAATCCTTGATGAAATAGCACACAAAGAACTTGTCCAAAAACCAATGTTTGTTATTGACTGCTGGAGGAGATCATCAACCCCCATATCTCCCTCAGTCCGGAGGCACTGACCAAGTTATTCTCTGAACTGCAACCAACTTCAAAAAAAGTGTGCCAGCTCCTGAAATTTGCTGTGGATTTGACTCCACAACAAAAGAAGTGAAAAATCATCTCAAAAGATTCATCAGAGAGTTGGATAACATTAAACTTCAGAAATTTATGCGTTTCTGCACCGGATCTGACCTTATAGTAACAACAGTATTTATGTGGAATTTCAAGATATGACAGAGTTTACAAGAAGACCAGTCGGACACACGTGTGGGAATGTTCTGCAGCTAGCTAACAGCTATGAAAACTTCCCAGATTTCCGTTCTGAATTTAATGCAGTTCTTGAAAGTAATGTCTGGTGATGGACATTGTTTAGACTCTCACAGCAATGCGCTACATTTGAACTGCTCATTCACACTAGAGCATAACTGTAAAGAGATGTAGGAATATGTATTTTATGTATTTTGAACTTATACAGTATACTTTTTTAATTAGAGAGAAGTTTCCCATCTCTGTTAGAAGTCCAGTTTTGGCTAATATTTCAGTTTCTTTTATCATTTGAGTTTACATGATACAGTCACAAAACAAAACAAACAGGTACACTGTTTACTACCATATCCAGAGCTGTCTTCACCAAATCCAAGCTTTACAGCTGTAATACAGAAACCTTCAGCAAAAGCATGAAGAAAGAATACTAAAGATCTATAAACTATAATTAAACTGCTCTTAAACTTTCTTTAATGCACCATGTGTGGTTGAGAATTCAGCACAGTCAAATACTTTTTTAAGTAATAGTAGTAAGACTAATTCATTCAGATGGTATTTCTTATTAGGTCAGGGCTAAAACTGAACATAGTATAATGTAAAAGTAATGCTGTTATTCAACACTGTATGTAAAAAGGAATATGTACAATTTATACTTTTGCATTTGCATTTGTCATGTCTGAAAATATTTTGCTTTACAGTATATGCAATTTTAGTTAAGGTAGGTTAAGGTATCAAAGTTGGCATTTGTTGTTGATTACAAAGGTTCTATTAAAGTTGGTGAAAATATTTTTAAAATCCAGTATTTCTTATGTCATATTGTTTCTAAGCAACCTGTTATCATCCATCAAACTGATTCAAGCTGCTAAAGGATTCAGTCGTTTTGAAGACAGTTATTGATTACTAAGATCATAAATAAACACTGTACAGTTCAGTGCATGGTCAAGTGCTGTATTATTCAGCATCCTTTTGTATCCAAATGTCATGTCTCAGATAAAGTATTAATCTTAACACCTGAAAAAATGTCTTTTACTGCCAGAAATTATGCATTTTTATTTGTATGCATTATGTTCTCAACCATTCACACTTGTTTTATGTGATACCACAATAGCCAGTGTTCATGATCTTTACAGTAAGTCACTGATGTATACTGATGCGTAACAAGACTGTATGAGATCTATAAGTTTGTTTTAAAAGTTGAGTCATTCTTGTTACAGGCAGCTTATACGGTTATGAGTTTAGCCATGTTATTGGCATTGGCAAGAACAGTTCTTGTAAACTTTTTCCAATAAAATGTTACTGTACACAGTACATTTGTATTGTTTTGAATATGTTCATCACAAGCTCCTTATCTATTTGAACATGCCAGATTTCAAGAGACTGCCACACATGAGCCAGTAACATGGAAGAATACCATTTATTTTAATTTCAAACATTTCATAAAGATACACAAATATAAATGTAAAACATGTTGCACTTAATGGACAATAACTTGTTCCACTTGCAGGAACTGTTTTGTGCATTGTTGCAGGGCAGGGATACTACAAATATAAGTCAAAATATTTTGGTATGTTTCTTATAATTTAGGATTCATATCATAAAGGAGCCTTGTATACGACACCTCACACTGCATCAGTATAGCAATGACTCATGGTCATTTTACATGAAAACCAGCTAAAATATCTTACAACTAACAGAAGTGAAATAAAATAATAATTAGGTGATGGATCTTCATATGTGTAAATGATTATAATAGCTTTGCTTTAATATAATTGCACTAAAGTTCCCCAAAAGGCATAACCACTTGAAATATTAACAATGATACGTTTATAGAAACGTTCTGTTGTCAAGACCTAGAATGTTAATGCTACTATGGTTGCTGAAACATACCACAGATAACCTGGCACCTAGCATATCACATGCTGGTGCCTGGGTTCCAGCCAGAATATTAAGAATAAAGGTTGATACAGAAAACAATGAACAGGAGCTGGTCAGTTATATTTTATATACTATGCACATATCTGGCAACAAAACACAGAAATTTATATGCAATGACGGTAGGCAGATTACAACACTTATGATTCAATCAAAAATATAACATTGTAAATGCAGTTAATGTATGCCTTTAAAAGGATTAACATGTGTTCATAACTGATTGATAATATCACAATGTTCAGCTTTTCAAGCAATATATAACCAGTTCTGTTATTGGTAGTGTGAATGTAGAAATAAATCTACTGGGGGGAAAAGATACCAACCAAACTGTATTTATTACTATATCAACATAAAATGACTAGTTGGTGTCGATCTCCTATCAGCACTCTGAATTACATTACAGCAGTAATAAACAGCAATATTCTGACAGAATGACCTGAAAAATGGCATGTTCGGTCACACCTAAAAGATGTCTTCATTATGCAGTGCTGAAATACCTGCATAAAAGGTACCTGTAAGACATGGCACCTACTATCAAATCACGTTATCAAGATAAAGAGAAATATTTTGTATTTATTTGTACATTTACACACTGAAGTTCTTAAATACTTGCAGTATTTCTTCTCTTAACCTAATATACAGATCTGTAGCACCAAGTGGATCTCCTGGGGCATCCCATTCATTTCTACCATAAGCAGACAAACAGTTCAAAGACTGTTTCATCACAGGGGTATTGACCTTTTGGGCTACACTCTTCCATACACAAAGTGATATCCTCCATAGAAATAGGTTTCAGTCTGTCCTCAGCACTGTGCAGCTCTGGAAATGAGTACATTACTACTGGTCGACCCGATGCTGCACTACCACTTGGCCGGATTTTGTGTGAGTTCCATGTGTTCACAACTTCATCAAGTTCATCCTACATGAAAACAGCACAATATAAGTGTATGAAACAGACCATGTACCAGCAGATTTAGCCAAAGTTGAGGCTTATTAACTCATTAATCAACAGACATAGAAACTGACCTCTAATTAATGTAAAACAAAGCAGCAAAAAAATAGCACTGTCACTAAAAAGCACATGGACAGAATGGTGCTACATGATTCTACTGTTGAATAGATAGCCCAACACTTTATACTCAGTGTGCAATGATTCTACAATATATTTTCAATAGAGAATTTACCAAATATAAGATTGCTTTCTGAAACCGTGCCCAAAGGACCACTAGGTAACAGACTCCATAGTAATTAAAAAATGTAAATAATAAATTTAATGCTCATGCACCTGTGAGAAAGGGCAGTTACTTCCACTGATAACATGAGTACAATTCCATCAAAGTATTAAAATGGAATCCCAAAAAGTTGATTCTGTTCATCTGGATGTAGCGTTTTCAGTGTGAGAAATGTTTTGTCAAAAATCATTCCTTACCTGGCTGATGAGCATGCATCAAGACATATTAAAATGGAAATAAATTCATATTTTATTTAAAGAAAAAAATGTTCTAACCATATTTATATTTTCTATTTTGCAGCTAAGACATTACATAGCATGAGCACATGCTTTTACCTGAATAAGATTGAGAAAGCAGAACTGGATAAGACTTTGTCCAAAAAATCCCCTGTGAAGTGGCCATCATCCTGAAAACTTTGAAATAAGTTCATCCAAAATTGTGCACTTGTTTGCGTAGGGTAGCCACCATCCTTCTATACGTTGGTTGGCTGTACTTCTTCCGTAAGGAAACTTTTCT